>NC_067410.1:60327005-60630036 GCF_009764475.1 Pristis pectinata
ATGCTGGACTATTGGGATTTCTGAATAATTGGATGCCAGATTATTGGAACTTTAGTGCATTGGATGGTTTCTTGGGGATTTTCATCCACACTTAGCGGACTGAATTCTGCAAACGCTGTCAACATGTTGACAAAACTTAATGACTGGCAAGATAAGAAACAGAAGCAAGAGGAGGCTATTCAGTCCATTGTAGTTGCTCTGCCATTCAATAAGATCATGGCTGATCTTTTGCCCCAGCATCACTGTTTTGCTCTAAGCCCACAAGGGGCAACTATGCAATAAAGTTTGGTGTGTCATGTGGGCCTTGACTGATTGGTAACATCTCCCCTATCAGTACTTCAGTAGAGAGAAAGCATTGGGCTTGATGATTGGTCCTGAGTTAAGGGTAAGTTCTCAAAAAATTGGAGGACCTGTTAAACTTGGAGGGTAGTCCCTTTGTGAAGGAAAGAAGATATTCCTTCAGATAATTATTAAGCCAAGCCTCATGTTTTAAATCTTTAGGAGACAACTTGCAGCAGGTTTACTGAATAACTATACTGTTTATTGGTACCGGAGGATTGGAGGGTGGCGAATGTTGTCCCCTTATTCAAAAAAGGTAGTAGGGATAGTCCAGGGAATTACAGACCAGTGAGCCTTACATCTGTGGTGGGTAGGCTGCTAGAAAGGATTCTAAGAGATAGGATCTATGAGCATTTAGAGAATCATGGACTGATTAGGGACAGCCAGCATGGCTTTGTGAAGGGAAGATCTTGCCTCACAAGCCTGATAGGGTTCTTTGAGGAGGTGACCAGGAAGATTGATGAGGGTAGTGCAGTGGATGTGGTCTACATGGAACTTAGTAAGGCATTTGATAATGTTCCGCATGGTAGGCTTCTTCAGAAGGTCAGAGGCCAAGGGATCCAGGGAGGCTTGGCTGTGTGGATTCAAAATTGGCTTGCCTGTAGAAAGCAGAGAGTTGTGGTGGAGGGAGTGCATTTGGATTGGAGGGCTGTGACTAATGGTGTCCCACAGGGATCAGTTCTGGGACCACTACTTCTTGTGATATTTATAAATGACTTAGATGAGGGGGTGGAAGGCTGGGTTAGCAAGTTTGCAGATGACACAAAGATCAGTGGTGTTGTGGATAGTGTGGAGGGCTGTCGAAGCTTACAGAGGGATATTGATAGGATGCAGAGCTGGGCTGACAAGTGGCAGATGGAGTTCAATCCAGAGAAGTGTGAGGTAGTACACTTTGGAAGGACAAACTCCAAGGCGGAGTACAAGGTAAATGGCAGGATTCTGGGCAGTGTAGAGGAGCAGAGGGATCTGGGGGTTCATATCCACAGATCACTGAAAGTTGCCTCACAGGTGGATAGGGTAGTTAAGAAAGCTTATGGGATGTTAGCTTTCATAAGTCGTGGGATCCAGTTTAAGAGCCGCAAAGTAATGATGCGGCTTTACAAAACTCTGGTTAGGCCACAATTAGAGTACTAATTGTGAAGTTCAAGGGAGTTCATGGGAAGTTCAAGGGAGATGTCAGAGGGTGGTTTTTCACCCAGAGAGTGGTTGGTGCATGGAATGTGCTGCCTGGGGTGGTGATGGAGGCTGATATGTTGGTCAAGTTCAAGAGATTGTTAGATAAGCATATGGAGGAATTTAAGATAGAGGGATATGTGGGAGGAAGGGGTTAGATAGTCTTAGGTTTGGTTTGAAGGGTGGCACAACATGGTGGGCCGAAGGGCCTGTATTGTGCTGTATTGTTCTATGGTTCTATGGTTCTATGGTTTTATCTATCAGACTTTCACCCATACAGATTAGTTCATTCTTACCAAGTCTATTCTGGGTGAAATGGTCCATCTTGTATCCTGGGGCAATAAATTGGACAAAATAGTTCAGAGGCGACTAACAAAGGATATATGAATGGGTTAAAATCTATGCACTTCTGGGTGGTACAAAGGGGAGGAGAGGGTAACTAAACTTTGCGCATTGACATGTTCATAGGTCACCAAGGGATGGCAATGGTGATAGTTCATCACCAAATATGGGGTTTGCAGAGAAAATGCAGAAGGTGTGGTTCAATTGGATGGTCAAGTCTAACCAATTACAAACAAAAGGCTAATTTTCTTTCATTTTTACTTCCCCGTTCACATACAAGAACACATGAAAGAAAAGAGCAACGGGAGGTCACCAGGCCCCTCAGGCCTGCCTGACCATTCAATATGATCATGGCTGATCTATACTGGCCTCAACTCCTCCTCTGTGCCAGTTCCTCACAGCCATTTACATTGAAACACCAACATTAAAGGCAGCCATTATCTGAATTCCTCCTCTGAAATGTAAACATTCGCTATAAAAGGACTGCCATCAATTCCACACTCTGCACAGACCCTGCACATCATACAGGCTTAACGTTTGTTTGCTAAAATCAGACTTCACCTTTGCCTTTATGGACCTTAGTTCTATGCCAAATGTCTTAAAATAACCTGTTTCACAATTGGAACCAAGTACATTGAATATCTGTGATAAGCAATTAACATATTGTCTAGTCAGGTATTAAAGACACTATTTGGCAAAGTAGACTATTGATTCTGCGTTAGATCAGATAGGCAGACTAAATTCCCTTCTGATTGATTGTGGACTCCAGGAAGGGGAAGTCAGGAGAACACACACCAGTCCTCATTGAGGGATCAGTGATGGAAAGTGTGAGCAGTTTCAGGATCCCGGAGTCAACATCTCAGAGGATCTATCCTGGGCCCAACACATTGATGCAATCATGAAGAAGGCGCTACAGTGGCTCTACTTTGTTAGGAGTTTGAGGAGATTTGGTATGTCACCAAAGACTTACAATTTCGACAGATGTACGGTGGAGAACATTCTGACTGGTTGCATTACAGCCTGGTATGGAGGCTCCAATGCACAGGATTGCAAGAGGTTGCAGAGGGTTGTAGACTCAGCCAGCTCCATCACGGGCACAACAGTCCCAACATTGATGACATCTTCAAGAGGTGGTACCTCAAGAAGGACTCTCACCATTTGGGACATGCCCTCTTCTTGTTGGTACCACTGGGGAGGAGGTAGAGGAGCCTGAAGACCCGCACTCAATGATTCAGAAACAGTTTCTTCCTCTCCACCTTCAGATTTCTGAATGGTCTATGAACCCATTCGTTATTCCTTTATTTTGCACTATTTATTTATTTTTGTAATTTATAGTAACTTTATGTCTTTGCACTGTACTGCTGCCGCAAAGCAACAAATATCACCTCATATAAGCCAGTGATAATAAATCTGATTCTGATTCTGATTCTGATTCTGATTCTGAAATGTAGTCTTGATTTTAACTCCAGATGCACACGGTGCAGGGACATTACAGAGTGAATCTCTGTAGTGGATGGCCTGGAGATCTTAATTCATGAGATTACTGGAACAGAGCAAATCCAGTCAGCCTTCCACTTGAATCCAGTGGGACAGTGTATCTGGAACTTAAGGAGTGAGGGGTTGGAAGGAGATGAATCCTGGTAAGTGTTCAATGAATCATGTCAGGCAGTCAAGAAGATGGCAGAAGAGCCTTATGGTCAGAGTTGGGCAGGGAATCAGGGACAAGAATAACTGTGCAAAGTGAAATACAGGTGACCCCCATGTTATGGTGGTGTTGCATTCCTAGAAAACCATCTGTATCACAATTTGCCGTAATGCAAACCATATTTATCATTGACTCCCATGTGGAGATGCTTTTCCAAGGGACGTATTCCTCTCAATAGCAATGATGAGTACCGCAGCCACTGGTTCACAGTGGAGCGCCACTTAAGAGATTGCCTTGTCAGTTTCCAAAGCAAATCTCTTAAGTGTCCAGCAACTGTGTTTGGAGATAAGAGTGACGGCAGATGCTTATCACCTTCCAGCTTACAGTTTGAATGGAGACATTTACTTCTAAACATATTAAATAAAGGTAAGATTGTTTTAATGGTATAACTCACAACAAATAACAGTGGTTGTTTAGGTTTACAACTTGCACTTAAACTTGCTAGGCCTTTTTCAGACATCCTGAGGGTAAATTATACAGAAACCTCTTGGAAAAAAAGACTGCTGGATCGTAGAATGAACACCACACTAAAACCCACCACATTATCTGCACAAACATCAAGAGATACGCATTGAGAAAAATTAAAATAGGCAAAATTTGGTGTTCCTCTCGCAATTTATGTTTATTTATTTACCTTTGTCCGCCACATAAATTCCATCAGAGTGAATTTTATTCCGTATCCCAAGTTTCTGAGTAGTGATTTATGAATTCCGTAAGGGCAAGTTTCCGTAATGTGAAATGTTTCCTGTTCAACTGTCTGGGGCAGACTAACACCTGATGAGAACTTCAGATGGTCATTAGCAAGGCCAGTGCACCTGATTCTCAGCCATTTTGGTCTTCCACTTCACTTCATACTTTATTTTCTCATCCTTTAATGGAAATTAAACTGCAATAGGGGTTTGTGTGTGTGTACATATGCATGAGCGTGTGTGTGTGTGTATGTGTGTTTGTGTGTGAGTCTGTGTGTGTGTGTGTGTGTGTGTGTGTCTGTCTGTCTGTCTGTCTGTCTGTGTGTCTGTGTGTCTGTGTATCCATGTGCTGTTTGTTTGTGTGCACATTTATATTTATATGTATCTGTATGTTTCTTTCTATATGTAGGTCTGTTTGTCTGTGTGTTTATATTTGTGAGCACGTTCGTGTATGTCCATGCACGTGCATGTGTGTACACAACCGGCACATCTAAAATAAATGGGTTAACAGTCTATTTGAACATGATTAGGAGGGAGTCCTCACCAGCCCATTAAGCACCACTTATGGCAGCTTCCAGACTAAGACATGTAAATAATATATGAGCGATCATTACATTACCTATTACTCCATAATAGAACACATGCTAAAGAGGGAAAAATTACCATTCACTTGCACCATGCAAAGGAAAATCAATTACCTGTTGCTCCACAAGACAGCCAGCTACCTCATAAGACCTACTTTTGCATTGCCATGCCCAGTAGTGCACTGAGTCATACTGAGCAGGGAGATCTTATGCATATGGGATTTGGAGCAGCATTTTCGCGGGATTCTTCTCACTTTAGCCATAATCTCAATGGAAGGTCAGAGGAATGTGCAATATACATTTGCACCATGTCTGCAGGCATTCTAACAATCTTCCTTCAAAGGTGCAGCAGGAAACCAGGCAAACTCCAGCAGAGATTATATCCTCCAAGCTCACTACCCACAGACTTTCTTTGCTAGCCTCCCTCTCACTCAGCAGGTCGCTTTGACTCCATTGATAACACTCTCAACATCCAAAGATCCAAAGCCTCATCGTACATGCCCAATGCTTCAAAACAGGAGGCAGAGAAATCCTGAGCCTCAGAATGTTCTCTTCTACCTTTAATATGAGTCCCTTTAATTGCTGCTACTACTGCATAGTTCAGGACACTGCTGACGTCTGACTGCTGCTGTAGATCCCAGGTGCCTAGTCCTTTCCCTCAAATATTTCAACTCCATATAATGAGTGCCAACATCATCTGCATTTCCTCCTTTGAACAGTCATTCATTCTGCAAAATTTCATCATCCATTCTTCCATCATCTGAGTTCTAAGCTAAGATTTAATTCCTGACTGACTCCTCAGAGTCAATAGCCTGATATGCTCAGCACACTTTGCAGATGCATTGAGCTCCTGCACAATCCTCTCTTCTTACAATGGGACTGGCTCAGGTAGACATCTTGGTCGGCATGGGTGAGTTGGGCCAAAGGGCCTGTTTCCATGCTGTATAATTCTATGACTCTATGACAATCAATCTACTTGAGTGGTTCCCCATGTCCTTCATTGGATACTTTAAAACTATTAGTTTTCAACATTTCTGAATTCCAGAACATGTCAGGCCAAATTACTCTGCCTTTGCTAACTTCCAAGGATGACACAGACTCCATTTTCTGTATGCTCACTGGGTCTTCGCTCCCACTAAGCTGGTGTGGGGTGTTGCTTGTCACCTCCCTAATCCACCCGGCCTTGAAGTGGTTACCCCTTATATTCACCAGCATGAATTCCCATCCCTATCCCTAAAACACGGAATCCTGAAGGGTAATCAGCATGTGATATGTGATCCAGGCAGCACATGCTAAATGGAAAACACAGCTGCTTTGGGAACAGCTGCTCCTGTCTGATCTGGCAATCAAAAGTACTCAAATACACAGACAACATAGAGCTCATTAACAAGGATCTAACTTCAAGTAAGGGAACAGTTGACGCAACTTAAGGCAAAAGGAAAGAGTTGTTCAAACCTTTTCAGTGAAGGGCAATTAGAGTGCTATCAGGAGCTTACTTGGAGGACCTCTTACACCCTGACAATCCAGTAGGGCCTGAATAAGTCAGACCATTGCAGAGGTTCTGAAGTTAGTCTCAGTCACTTCACATGCCTGGCAGCAAGGGTACAAATCTAGGTGAGTTCTTGCATTCCCTGGTACACTTCAGTTTAGTGGTGCATTGGGACTGAAGACAAAGTCACCCCAAACTCATTAGTTCCAATTTTCTTTGAGAAATGTTTCAGGGCTCCAGTCTATGGTCATCAGCTGCCCTGTAGAGAGCCAAGGCAGTGTGTGCCAGCAGATTATCTGGCCAAGATTCTATCTCACCCACTGCCTCCTCATACACACACATTTCAGAAGCAGCCGTTAGTCAGTGGTTAAGTGTCTTTAACCCTGGGACAAGTGTGATACCCACATGACTGCACTAATGAGGTCATCAAACATAACACAGACTTGGGGTTGAATATTGTTTTTTTGGATTGTTCATAGCATTCAATATCTGCCCACTGGGAGATCCCTGTTCTTTATATTTATTTATTATTTGAGGAAGGTACTTCAAATTCATTCAACTAGGAAGGTTAATAGAGAATCATGGAGTCATATAGCACAGAAACATGCCTTTCAACCTACCAAGCACCCATTAATCTACACCAATCCATTTTATTCTCCAAAATTACCTTCAACTTCCCCCAGATTCTGACACTCACCTACACTGGCAGTCAATTAACCTACAAACCTGCACATCTTTGGGACGTGGGAGGAAACTGGAGCACCCAGGGGAAACCCACTGGCTCACAGCATGTGGGGCCTGAATAAACTCCACGCAAGCAGCACCCGAAATCAGAATCAGAATCAGAATCAGGTTTATTATTGCTGACATGTCATGAAATTTGTTGTTTTCTGGCAGCAGTACAGTGCAAGACATAAAGACATAAAATTTACGATATTACAAAAATAAATAAATAGTGCAAAAGAGGAATAATGAGGTAGTGCCCATGGGTTCATGGACCGTTCAGAAATCTGATGGCGGAGGGGAAGAAGCTGTTCCTGAAACATTGTGGGTCTTCAGGCTCATGTACCTCCTTCCCGATGGTAGTAACATGAAGAGGGCATGTCCCGGGTGCTGAGGGTCCTTAATGATGGATGCCACCTAGAGGCACTGCCTCTTGAAGATGTTCTTGATGGCAGAGAGGGTCGTGTTCATGATGGAGCTGGCTGAGTCTACAACCCTGTGCTGCCTATTTCAATCCTGCGCATCAGAGCCTCCATACCAGGCTGTGATGCAATCAGTCAGAATGCTCTCCACCGTATATCTGTAGAAATTTGCAAGAGTCTTTGGTGACATACCAAATCTCTATCAAACCCCGAACCAAGTAGAGCCACTGCCGTGCCTTCTACATGATTGCATCAATGTGTCGGGCTCAGGATAGATCCTTCGAGATGTTGACACCCAGGAACTTGAAGCTGCTCACCCTTTCCACCACTGACCCCTCAATGAGACCTGGTGTGTATTCTCCTAACTTCCCCTTCCTGAAGTCCACAACCAATTCCTTGGTCTAGTTGACGTTGAGTACAAGGTTGTTGTTGCAACACCACTCAACCAGCCAATCTATTTCACTCTTATGTGCCTCCCCATCGCCAACCATGGTCAGAATCGCATCAGAATCCAACCAGGGTCGCTGGAGCTGTGAGGTCCGTGTGGTTCACGATGCTGCCCAAAGTATTTTATCTTTCTTCTATTTTGCCACCCTGTGTTAGGCTCAAGCACTTCCAGATTTAATAAAAATGAAGTCTACAATTTTGGTTTGACCTGAGTTTCAACAGATGCTACATTACTTCATGGTAACAAAGGAACTTCTTGCATCAACCATTCCAAAGCCACTACCAATATGTAAACTTTTCCTTAGTTGGGACTGGTTTAAGTATACCCAAACCTTTAACATGGAGGAGGTGTCAGCTGCTTTCAGAATGAAATCTTTCACACTTTGTGTCACAAACTGGATGAGATTAAGATCCAATACAATAAAAATCTATCAAAATTGAACTTCAGATGCTGGGAGTCTAAAATAAAAGCAGAAAATGCTGGGAGTACACAAGAGGTCAGGCAGCTTCCATGGAGAACGAAACAGCTTTAACATTTCAGTCCAAAGATCCTTTGTCAGAACGGAAATGTTAATTCTGCTTCACTCTTCACAGATGCAGCCTGACCAGCTGTGTATTTCCGACTTTTGAATCCACAATTCCATTCCATTTCCATATCATTGTACATTTCATTCATTAAACTTTTGACATGGTTTTCTCATTCTTTTTCTGTGCTATTTATAAATGAATACATTGTTTACCATTCATTATAACATTGAAGTAGGTTCAAAACCGGTACATTCCCAAAATGATTCATCTCCTCACCCCATAGTATCATTCTTGACATTGAGTTTCACTGAAAGTCCCATGTGATATTGATACTGCTGATCAATATCTTGTCAAACATTAACTGAACTTAACTGTCTGACTCAAGAGTTCCAACGTACTGAAACTAATGGAGACAGAGATTCTCTCAAATTGATGAAACTATGAGCAGATCATTGTTCCGCATTGGTGGAATTGACATAGAAGAACAACATTTTATATAAAAGTCAAAGCATAATTTCAACTAAAAATATAAATTGTGAAAGCAGATGGCTCCTAAACTTCACCTGAACGACAAGGCAAATGGTATCATCCTTCAAAGAGTTCATAGTACCACAGTGCAACCATTAACTGTCCATATCACATACAGAATTATGTACATTTGTTAACATTTGCATGTTTTTTGCTGACAGTTTTTTAACACTATAGTAACATCGATACCATCCTGACCAAGAATCCATCTCCTAGTAATTAACAGATCCACCCAAGGTCACACCCAGTTATTGCCAGTTACGTGCCACCTTATCATTTTACGGCCTTTGAGCAAGAGACCGAAGGTTGGGCTGCCTTTATGAAGCACACAGAGGAGGGGAGAGGGAGACAGCATCTAAGCTTGGTGTGAGAGGTTCCCCAGTGCTCCAGCTTGCGACAATAGAAGATCTTTTTTTCCTGTGAATTCCTTTGTGGGAGAATACCTTACTATTCAAATTGACCATGTCAGCAGCTTTTGAGATTACTGGCTTCTTGATGGGGCTGGCAGGGTGGATGCTTACTGGATCAACATTGGCAAACAATTACTGGAAGATTTCTACTGTTTATGGGAGCGTAATCACAAGCTCAAGATTGTATGAAAATCTATGGAAAAGCTGTGCCCAGGACAGTACTGGCGTCTTCAACTGTCGAATGTTTGAGACAATGCTCGGTCTTCCAGGTTATTTATTCTTAATACTTACATTAAATTGTAATTTTTTGATGCTTGAGTTGAAAGACCATTAAGTTATGTACTATTTTCATTGACCATGATTAAGAAAACAAAATGGCGGCCTACAAAGTACCAGCTTTGTAACTTCATAAAATGTGATTTATTTGGGGCCATTATTTAATCTCAATGAATCAGTCCATGTTAACTGGCAATTTAAAGCAAAGAATATCTGTGGCCAAAAAGCCAGCCAAAGGGAGCAAGAAAGTTAAAAGTAATTAGTAACTGTACAGGAAAATTCTCTACTTCGATAGACTTCCTTTCAAGTTAAAGGTGAAACCTCAAGAATCTTGCTTTACATTTTCTATGTTTTTATTGTCTTCTGCATTTTTGTACTGAGAGGTAATACTCTTCACTTAAAGAAATTATGCTGCTTTTCGATCAATGATAAATTAAAACATTTTATTCAAATTTAAACAGTTGAAGGAAAGATATTAAGAAAGATAAAGCTATTGGAGAACAGTTGCAATGAAATGAAAGTTCTGACTCTTCTTGCCGTCTTGAAATCTTCCACTGAATTTTTCACCAAAGATAGTTTACAAATCTAGGTTTAAAAAGAGATTACAATTTCTATTTATTTCTAGTTATTGTTATTGTTAATCTTAGAAATAGTTTACAAGTTATCAAGTCACTTTAAATCCAAATATACAAGTACGGTGTGTAAGTTTTCTTCAACTTCTCCAACAAATGTTTTAGTGCATCTTCTGTAACCCAACCAATACAGTGTCAGTGGTTACATCTTATTATGGGAGTCATTGATTTATATATCAAGTGAAAACCTTGTTAAAGGCTGGGATGTCCAGAATGCTATAGATCAGGACTAGACAAACAGTTAATGTAAAAAAGACAATGCTTACTTTTACCGGATTAATTCCAATCAATAATATTGGCATTTTGCTACTGTTAAGTAGCCAATCTATTGTTTGTCATTTAGGACAAATTACCTGATTTAAAAGTGCATTAGAAGACAAGTAAATGGCAATGCTGGCATTTACTATCACAAGGTAACCATAGTCTCAACTATTATAACCAATTTTTGAAAGAAATCACTTGCAATCTTAGAAGGAACAAACTTATTGATTGCAATATTATTTGCAGGAGAAAGACTTATTGAACCCACCATTGAAGCTTCAGGTTACTTACAAGATGGACAAAATGTCGCTCGATAGCTCTAAACCTCCATTTTGATCATGAGTCTCAGCAGAGACTCACAGGAGGCCTGAAACCTCATTATCAAAATGGAAGCCAAAGAAAGCCTGAACATTATTGTAGATGTGAATGAAAATCTTATGGAAGAAGTTAAATATGTGTTGGAGATAATGTAAAATACTGTGATCATATTTGTCAAATTAGAAGCCTCAGGTTTCAAATGGAGTTTTATGTATTTTGACATATTCTTAATCTTTGCTCAAATCTTTTAAATTAGTTTGGTATATATTCATTGACCACAGATTAATTCCTTCTTAGACATCTCTTGTTCAGATTTAATTTTCATTTAATTAACCTTCGAGCATCATGCGAATTCTCATGTTAGGACCCTGCGGTTCAGCTGACCTATGGAACTGTGATTAAACCCATTTTGAAAGACAATGGCATTTTACCAAGTATCTCTGAGCAGCTTTCCATTTTTTGCTGCATTAAAGAAATAACTTACAATTGGCCAAATTCCCATAAAAACACTGAATACACTTCAGCTATGTTACCATATATGCTTTTCATGCACAGAAATAATCACCGAGTCTTACACAGGTGAAGGAGACCATGCCACTGTTTGTTCAATGTGAAGCTTATCCAGTGCTGGAGGAAGTATTATTTATTCTTCCTATACCCATTCTCTTTCTCTTTGGCCCAATAACTTACCTTCTTTTTCGTCAATATGTCCCACTCTTCTTGAAAGGTATGAATGAATTTGCTTGCATACTTTGAAGCAAAGATGCAGATCATTAAAGATCACCGCATTTAAAAAAAATTCCATTATCACTATGCCAATTATCTTAAATCTGTTCCTTCTGGTTTCTGACACCAACTCTTATATTTCCTCACTTACACTGTCAAAAACTCTCATAATTAACCTATTGATTGAACACTTATACAGTCCACTAGTTACAAACTGAGCTCGTAAAGCTTGAATCTGTACATACTATGGGTGGGCAAGAGTTACAGACATCTGATTAAGATAATGCACTCTCCTTAATTTTCTCTGTACGAATTTGTCTGGATTACTTTAAGTCCTTCTGTAATCTTCACTGGTTGAAATTTCTTGTGAAATCATTAGAAGTAGTTAATGTGGAGGCAGATAATTTTTTCAAAGATTGGGGAACTGTAAGCTAAGCAGAATTAGCACAGAAGAGGAATTGAGGCCAGCGTAGATCAGCCAGGATCATATAGAATGGTGGGGCAGGCTTGTGGGGCCAGGTGATCTACTCCTGCGACTATTTTCTTGTGCCCTTGTGTGTTCTTGTAAGAGGAGGGTTTTTCATTAATACCAAATGCATGTTGGTGTATTGGTGGGTGGCAGTTATTAGTTCTGGTGTGCTGGTTCAGTGACAGGAGTGAGTGTGACCAATGGCCAATACTCTTCCAGTAGTCAGTGCTAGTGGACAAGACAGGCTCCACACAGCCCCCAACCCCAATCCTACCCTCTCTTCAGTCTAGCTTAGTCAGGGTAGCTGACATTAATTTTACTTTTCACTGTTCAATATCATGTTCAAGCAAGAAGATGAATCCAATTAAAAAGCAAATAGAAACTGAGAATGTAGGAGATACAACTCTAAAGGGATTTTAGCCAACAATCCACCATTAATTGCGATCAGAGTCCTGTGTGCTGTTCTAATTATGCTGCAAATAGAACAAGAACATGTAAGTGAGGTGAAGAAAGTTGTGAGGTCAAGCATTGAAAGAATAGGTAATCAAGGGGCCTTGTGAAATTATGTGGGATATCAAGTAGTACTGAAAAGATAAAATCATAATATTACTACAAAATCATTGAGGTTAATAGGATTAAAGGAGATCATTTGAAAGCTCTGGCAATTTTAGACATGTGGAAATTTTGGCACTTGGAATTCCTAACTGGATGTTGTGGTCACAATCTACCAGATCTTGTGCCTCGCTGAAACTTCTAAGTGTAAGTGCCCAGCAGCATTCAAAATGCCACTTTGCACGAAGTAGTTTCAGCAGTTTGGTTGGCACAACGGTGCAGTGGGTAGTGCTGCTGCATCAGTACCAGAGACCCGGGTTTGATTCTGACCTCCGGTGCTTTGTTTGTAGAGTTTACATGTTCCCTGTGACTGCTTGGATTTCCTTTAGGTCCTTAAGTTTCCCAAATACATGCAGGTTGATAGGTTAATCGGTCCTTGTTAATTCACCTAGTGTGTAGTTAAGTGGAAGAATCGGGGCGAAGTCAATGGGAATGTGGGGAGAATAAAGTGGGTTAGTGTAGGATTTGTGTAAATGGGTAGTCAATGGTCGGCACAGACTTGATGGACCCTGTTTTTTGTGCTGTATTTTGCTTGGACTCTATGAAAACCAAAACAATGTTCCGAAAATTGAAATCATGTTCTGATTGGTTATGAGATGGTGGAGTTTGGAGTATAAGAATGAAGCTTGCTAAATACAGGGTGAAACAGGATGTGACAGAGTCTCCAGAGGCAAATGGACACCACAAACTGGTCATTGGAAATAATCTAATTTGGGTTCTCAGCAAAATCTCAGAATTTGAGCTGATTATATGAGGGATTAGTCTGTGCTCTCATGCTCCCTGTGGGAAGCTTTGCACAAAGCAGGAATGAACTGGACTGCTCGTGAGTATAGCTCACATGTAGCACCCATGATTATGTTGAAGGTGACCACCTCCCAAAAAGATAGTGCGACACTAGGGAGTCACTCCTTCCTTTGTTCTTTCTAAGTAATTCAAATGTGGCTTGAGAGACCTTCTGCCTGTATCTCTTCATTTTTCACATCCTCTCTGCAAAACACATAGAGGAAATTTAGCAAGGTGTCGAAAATACCAAATGGAATAAATTAGATAAATCCAGAGTGTTGTTTATGAATAAGTCTGTTTACTTGCCCAATAATAGGCATCCCATCAATGATGGCACTTTCCATTCATGTGATTTTTGTGTTAAATTCATGGCCCTGCCATGTTTCCAGATCCCTTTGTGTATTTTACCTGTCTGTTTAACCTATTCTTGGCTCTGATCATCCTGCAAGTGAGGAAGTAGTGGAGACAGTTACAATTCCAATGTTTAAGAGGTGGTTAGATACTTGGATAGGAAAAGAGTAGAGAGATATGGGCCTAATGCGAGCAAATGGGATTAGTGTAGATGGGTGTCATGGTCGGCATGGACGAGGTGGGTTGTAAGGGTCCTTTTCTGTGCTGTATGTTTTCACGTTGCTCTTCCCTGGTCACATGGGGTGGCATAGTGCCACATATAGTGGAGCAGCTGCCTCACTACTCCAAAGACCCAGGTTCAATCCTGACCTCAGGTGCTGTCTGTGTGGAGTTTACACATTCTCCCTGCGACCACATGAGTTTCCTCTGGGTCGGTAGGTTAACTGGCCGCTGTAAATCACCCCTAGAAGCAGAAGGGATTCAACAGGAGATTGCCTGGACTGGAGGGGTGTAGTTATAAGGAGAGATTGGATAGGCTAGGATTATTCTCACGGAACATAGAAGTCTGAGGGATGACCTCATAGAGATTTACAAAGTTACAAGAGGTATAGATAGGATAGATAGAATCTTTTTCCCAGGGCAGATTAGTCTTGAACTAGAGGGCACAGGGTTAAGGTGAGAGGGGAAATATTTAAAGGAGATCTGAGCGGTAAGTTTTTCATGCAGAGGGTAGTGAATATTTGGGACACGCTGCCAGGAGAGGTAGTGGAGGCAGATATAATTACAATGTTTAAGAGGCACTTAGACAGGTACTTGAATAGGAAAAGAGTACAGAGATATGGGCCTAATGCAGGCAAATGGGATTGGTATAGATGGACATGCTGGTCCCCATGGACGAGGTGGGTTGTAAGGGCCCTTTTCTATGCTGTACATTTTTATGATTCCCAATGTGCAGGTGAATGGTAGAATCTGAGGGGAGATGATGGGAATGTGGGGAGAATAAAAGGGGTTAAAGAAGGATTAGTGCAAATGGGTGTTTGGCGGCCAGAATGGATTGGGTGGGCCGAAGGGCCTGTTTCCATGCTGTAAGACTTGATGACTCCCAGTGCTCTCACAGTTGCAACCATTTGACAGGATGGAGTGGGCCTTGAGCAGTGACTCATTCGCTGGTTGTGTAAACGGAAGCCCTGCCCCCTGCTGCCCTCTCAATGATCACAATGTGAAAACCTTTTCCACTGTTTCTGGACATCCCTTGATCATCAGAGATGTTTTCAAACTGGAAATACATTGAAATAACTTTGAGCTATAAGAAGTATATAAAAAAGAAAAAAGTTAATTTGAAAACACATTCAATTTATGCAAATTTGAAATAAATTCATGAAAATAAAAGTAACTAATTTGCCTGGATGTTTAGTGAAGATCGATGACCCATTAGGGTCAACATTTGCACGCCAACAATGACTGGTGTGAAGCTAAAAGGCCAGCTAGAATGTGCATCTGGTTCCTCCATTCAATAATTAGAAACTGCCCTTGGACTCACTTGGTGAGCTCAGGGACTGACAGGAGATCAAATGAGCAAAGAATAGAAGTGAAACTTGATTTGAGCAGAAGCATAAAATGCATGAGCGTAAAGTTGCTTATTGATTTGCCATGATCCACCCAAAATTAGTTTTACACGTAATGTCCTTACTCAAAGGATAGTCAGTACTGATATTGTAATGATTCAGAGACACAGCTGGTATTGGTAGTCAAACACTTTTGGGTTCTAGTAATTGTCAAAGAATGGATGAGGTTTAATGCATCAAATCCTTCTGATGAACTCTTTATTGCCATTGTAGAATTCTTTGACTCCATCAGACCGTCAGTTTCCTTTCCTCCCAGTGTCATCTGACCACTATTGGTGCAATTGTCTACCTTTTCCAACCTTGGTTCCTGTCCCTTCAATGGTAAACATTGACAACAAGGTGCAGCAGATTCAGAGCGCTCTGCAAATGTTGCTGATAGTTAAAGGTGAAAATGGAAGAAAGGAAGGAAGGAAAGGAAGAGTGGAAAAGAAAAAAGAAAGGAAGGAGGAAGGAAGAGAGGAGGGAAAGAAAGGAAGGAAGGGTAGAAAGGAAGAGAGAAACAAAGAGAGAAAGAGAGGAGAGAAAGAGAAAAAGAAAGATAAGAATATGAAAAAACAGGAGCAGAAGTAGGCCACTCGGTCCCTTGAAGCCTGCCCTGCCATTCCTTATGATCATGGCTGATCAACCCCAGGCCTCAACTCCTATTCTGTGCCAGTTCCTCAATTCCCTGAACATTCAAACATTTATCCACTTCCTCTTTAAATGCTCCCTATGATCCAGCCTCCACGAAGAAAGAAGGAAAAAGGAAAAGAAGGTAGAAATGGCATTTATATAGCACCTTCCCTGTTCCCAGGAAATCTCAAAATGATTTACGTCAATGAAGTACTTTTGCAATGCAGCCACAGTGTGACATTAACTGTAAATAGACTGGAATTTTTTAAGATCTGCAGATAAGTCATCATCAGTAACACCCATTGTTCCAGCTGTCCTCAATATGTATTTATAGTTGGACTTTGTTACTCATTTATAATAATATAACAATATTTTCTGGTCAATTTTCATCCTAATGTACACATACACACACGAACACGTACATAATTACACATACATATCTGGAAACATATTTAATTCACAGATACGCATGCTACTTTTCAAAATGTTTTATCATAAATGATGAGACATTGTAGTCAATAGACTAATAATAAATCCTAACAAGTTCATTTGAGAAATAAGACGATACAAGTGAAACAAGAGATGGTCATGAAGGAATAAAGGCAGAAAATTTTGGGAATGTTTAACAGGTCAGTCATCATCTATGGAGAGAAAGAGAATGCTAACTTTCCTTCCCTCTCCATAGCTGCTGCCTGACCTGCTGTGTATTTTCAGCCTTCTTTGTCTTTATTTCAGATTTCCTGCAGCTATAGTAATTTGCCTTTGGATGATCATTAAGAAATCTGTTTCCTTGTTTTTCCCTTTTCCAGAACAATGATTATGAATTAATGACACCATGGAATTTGATGAAAAATTAGCCAAAGTAGGCAAATTGGTGACTTAATTCACTAGTTTTCTTTGTAATTGGCATTAAACTACAAACATCTAACTGTAATAGTGCCTGAGATCTATCATTGTGGGACAGATTTAAATTATCCTATTAAGACTGCACTTAAAGAGGAACAACTGATATTTATTTGTAACACTTTCAACATAATGATCAGATGACACCAAGCTGAGGTTTTAAATTACAAGAAGGAAGAGAAGCTGATGGAGCGATGGAGCCAAAGAATTCTACAATTGCAATAAAGAGTTCTTAGTACTGATTATAAGAATAACAACAAGGCAGCTGATAAGCAGGTAACAAAAAATACAGCAAGGCAGGTAATAGGCAGATCTCAGCTTTGAGGACATACTTACTCCAAGGGTGGGTCAAAATTAATGATGTTTATTAATTAGTATTGTCCTAGATCATTTGTGTTGCAGAAACACTTCTTCCAAACCCAATGCATTCCCAACACCCACAAGTCACCTCTGACCAATTTTAATGTCCAGTGAAAACCATGGTAAGGACGTCTTCTATAATGGCACCCAATTTCAGTGACAGTTTTACATCTATGCCCAGAGTTTAAAATCCCTTACCTGCATCCTTTAGAGTCATGTAAAAGCATTTTCTATATTCCAAGAAAGCCTCCTTGGCACTAATATAAGAGACACAGCACACTACACCTGGAGTATTGTGTGCAGATTTAATCTCCTTATTGAAGAAAGGAATATACTTGCCATAGAGGGAATGCAGTAAAGGGTTACCAGACTGATTCTAGGAGGGCAGGACTGTCACTTGAGGAGATATTGGGGCCTTTAAGCCTGTATTCAGAAGAATGAAAGCAGATCTTACTGAAATTTACACATTTTGGTATACTGTATTAGACAGATAGAGTTGGGAGGGTGTTTTGTGTGAATGGGACATCCAGAACAAGAGGTCACAGACTCAGGATTGGGATAAGGCATTTAGAACTGAGATGAGAAGAAATGAATTCACTCAAAGGCTGGTGAGTCTATGGAATTCTCAACCACAGAGGTTGTGGAGGCCAAGTCACTGAATATAGTTAAGAAGGAAGTTTCTAGGGACAGACATCCAGGGGTTTGGGGAGAGATCAGGAATATAGCAATGAGAAAGAAGTCAGCCAAGGTCATATTGAATGGTGGAGATGGTATGTGGGGCCAAAGGTCCACTCCTGCTCCCATTTTTCTATGTTTCTATGATCCTATCAGACAAACAGTGATGCTACAGAAATGGAGTGTCAACTACCAGCACTCTTGTTATCTAATAATATTTAGGTAGATATTTAACAAGTCTTTATCAACTAGTTCTGCCAATCAATCCAAAATCTAATAACCCTGTTGGTGAGCACTTGGCTGAATCACATTTTGCAATGTCTTTTTGTGAAAAGATGTACTATTTCCTTCGATTCTAGGCTCTGTTAATGGGGAAATTCCTATCTAAACAATTTCCTGTAACAATCAGGAAACATCCTCATCCATAATACTCTCTAAAACATCGCCACTGTGTAAACCTATGATGCAACTGGTTTTATTTCTGCTTGTTTCCTCTAAGTTTAAAGACTGAATTTTGTATGTTGTAAGGCTTGGTACATGGTTCAGATTAAACAAATTATTGTGTTATAACAGAACCTTACAGCAAGGAAAGAAAAATTTGATTAATTGTGCCTGTGCCAGCATTTTCAAGGATGAATCTGATTAGTCCCATTCCTCAAACCACCCTTTCGCAAGATTCCTGTATTTGTCTTTTTCTTTTTCAAGGGTATATCTAGAACCTCCTGCAATTTCAGAAAGTATGATGAATCCACTTCAAAAGTCCAGGTGTTTTAATGGGGAGGTACTTTCTGTTACGACAGGATATTTGTGGACTTTGTAAAACACTAGTCTGGTTAATTCAGTAATCTTTCATTGTCTGCATTGAGAGACGCTGGAGCTACCCAACTCTAATCCTCTGATTTATGGTCCCTTTGAACAAGGCTCAACATAGGAAGTATAGTGTCACTGAATTTGACCTTTGGCTTACCATCACTGTCAAGGCTAGCAATTAAATATTAGTACAGTCTATTAAAGAGAAACACACCAAGTTATTCCTGCAACTATGCAATCTGTTGCTGGGAAGGCATCAAATTTAGACAAAGTGTAGGTGACAAACAGTTTGAATAGCTTCTTCCACTTTCTTTGACATGAGAGCACTCAGATGGATTCTACATACAGAGGAAATATGCCAAGATCTGTGGGACTCATAGTAGGCAGGACAGTCTACCAGGGGAAACCTTCATCTCACCATGGCCCTCAGAAGCCCTACTGCTCCAAGCCTCAACTCTCAGTCTGCCTGATCTGGTAATTAGAATCATGGAGAGATACAGCATGGAAACAGGCCCTTTGGCCCATTGAGTCTTCACGGACTATCAACCACCCATATACACCAATCCTACGTTAATCCCATTTATTATTCTCTGACATTCCCATCTACTCCCCTCAGATTCTACCACTCACCTACATACTAGGCCCAATTTACAGAAGCCAATTAACTTACCAATCATTGGGATGTGGCAGGAAACCTGAGCACCCAGAGGAAACCCACACTGTCACAGAGAAAAGGTACAAATTCCACATAGACAGCACCCGAGGTCAAGATTGAACATGGGACCTTGGTGTTGTAAGGCAGCAGCTCTACTTGCTGCACCACTGTGCTGCCCCCATGCTTGGGCATCTTGAGAATGGAAGATGTTCCTATTTCTGGCACTTGGGCTCAGTTCTACCAATCATCCATGGTACCTTTGAGGAAAAATCAGTCCCTTAACCAAGTCAATAGGACTGTCACCAATTTTTATAGCTGCTGATCAGGAGATGAGAGAAGGCAGTGTGAATGTGACCCAGTTCCAGCATGCACAGAGCACCATATGGTTAAGAGTAAAAGACTTTCCATTCCACTGAACAAGATGAGTCTTTTCCCACAAGAACATCAATCCCTATTGTAATCCTTTGATCAATCATCCTTGCCATAACCTTGAGAGTTTGGCAACTAACCTGGCACACGAGCCCACAAGATCAGATTGGCCAATGAATCTAAACATACATTTTGATGGGGCTGGACAGATTGGATGCTGGGAAGATATTTCCCCTGGCTGTAATGTCTGGAACATGGGGTTACAATCTTAGATTATAGAGACAAAAGTTTAGGTCTGAGATTAGGAGAAACATCTTCACTCAGAGGGAAGTGAATGTGTGGAATTTCCCAACAGACAAGGCTGCTGGAGGGCAAGTTGCTGGATATATTTAAGAAGGAGATAGATGGATTTCCAAATGCAAGAAAGCATATGGGAGGAAGATTGGGAATAAGATATTAAGATAGGTGATCAGCTATAATTGTATTCTGTGGTGGGAGCATACTCAAAGGACTGAATGGCTTACTCCTGTTCTGATTTTTTATCCAAACTCTTCAGATGAGACGCCTGTAGTAGCAGGGAGGCTAGACCTGGGAAGATGGTGCAGATGGGAAGTCCTCAGCATGTAAAACAAACTCACAGCCCATCGTCCAGAACTATTCATGTTCACTGGGGGAATGGTTTCCCCACCATACTTGGCTTAGTCTAATGTCGAAACTAAAATGTCTTTATTTACCCCTTGCAGCTTATGTCCAAGCATGCCGCGCTCTGATGATTATTGCCATCATTCTGGGAGTTATCTCCTCAGTGCTGACACTATTTGGCCTGAAATGCACCAACGTTGGGAACATGGATGAGGCAGTCAAAGGGAAGATTGCGGTGACAGGTGGCATTATCTTCATCCTTGCAGGTTAGTAAATTAATGGGCTATCCAACCAAAGAACAGTCGATATACTGAACAAATGGCTGTGGCCAACAATGTTTCTCAAGGAATGGAGCTACGGACAAACAGGAAAATTATTGGCTGCAGATCGACAACGTGCACTGCCAATGCACCCCCATGTAAAATAATTTATACAGTGCTTTTCACGTTGAGTTGGGAGAAAATATTGGCTGGGACTCTAAGCAGTTTCTTGCACCTCTTTGAAATAGTGCCTTGAATTGTCTTCCTAAGAGAGTAGATTTGGTCTAAGCCAAGTACTATGTGATTGTGTAGCAATCCCTTAGTACTGGAGTGGGGCCTGCTGAATTTTGTGCTCAGATTAATGGTCCAGGATACCCTTTAGCTTCAAGGTTTAAAGCTGTACCCTTGCATGACAGCTGCTGGTTAAGACCATCAGCAAACTCCATCAGATATCCAAATCACATCAGGTCCCTGTGCAAAACAGTTCCAATTGTAATAAAGACAATTACAGTATATCACTGGTAGCTTTACTGAGTTTTTCATCTTGAAACCTGCTTAAGAGGAGAATTTGTTCTTTGGCCTCTGGTACTGTTGAGAATTTGTCTACCTTGGTTCTGTTGACTGATGGAACTGAATGTGTGGAAGACGAGTACAGCAAACTTTTAGTGCTACTGACCGAGGGTGACAAAATTGTAAGATCATACAGCTATTTAGCTTATCATGCCTGCTCACCTTATTGGGAGGGCTATCCAACTGGTCCCATTCCTGCTCTCTTTCCCGATAGACCCACGTTATAACAGGTAGGGGCACTTAAGGACTACAATTTTTTCCCCTTAGCCTTACAGAATTATCCCTTTGAATTTTGTATCCTATTCTTTTTCTGAAAGAAATACCAGAGCTGGTTCCACTGCCCTTTCAGGTAGCTCTCTCCAGATAGTAAGAGTTCCTGTTAACCATTAACAGTAACCAAGTCCCAAGTATGAGATAAAAGTGGAACTCAACTTTTCCCTCTTCCCTGTGCAGGCTGCTTTTCAAATGCCAATCACACAGCACGAGAAGATGAGAACATAAGAAATAGAAGCAGGAATAAGCCATTCCTCCCTTCCTGTCTGCTCTGCCATTCAATAAGACAATGGCGGATCTTCTACCTCCATGCTGCTTTCCTTCACTAACCCCATATCTTTTGTTTCTAACAATCTAACAATCTCTGTTTTGAGCGACAATGGCTCTTGAGGCTATGGCCAAAAGCAGTTGTTAACATGCCGCAGTAATATCGTTAGTACATTGAGATTTTATTGGATGTTTCAGTAAACATTAACTCCTGTGAAGATGTAACCCTCGTCATAAGTAACCACAATTCAATAGATGTTGATTTTATTTGGTTGCCTAAAGCCAGGATTAAGTTGCCTACATGTGTTGAAGCCAGGCTCAGCAACTGTTTCACATCCCTTTCATTAGCACTGAGTGCATCAGGTGTTGGACCCATTCCCTCTAACCACTACCAGTGACAGTGTGAGGTCAGGAGGAGCTGATGTATCAAAGTTCTGGCGAGTGAAATGTATGCTTCACTCAAATCCAGAAACCATGTTGAGAGCCCAGGATTAGTGAACTGACCCCACCATACAAAGCTTTACCTGTTATAGAAACAACCAATCATGAAAACACTCAGCAGGTCAGACAGCATCTGTGGAAGGAGAAACTGTTAACATTTCGGCTCTGAGACCCTTCATCAAAACAAGAGTCATAGGCCCGAATCATTGACCTTTTCTCTTTGCACAGCCCATTTTCAGTAGGAAAGTTTGATGCTCAAGTGCCAATCCCACAACAGGATTAATGTACAGGTTCACAAATATGTTCTTAAGAAATCGTGTCTCATTGTGTGCTTCTGCTTATTCATTGGTGAACATCAGTCGGCAAAGATGGATAGATTTTAAGACAGTAAGAGAATCAAGAGATATGGGATAAGTGCAGGAAAGTCTCTCCGAGGTAAAACATCATCAATGAATGGCAGAGCAGGCACATGGGTCTGAATGGCCTCTCCTGCTTCTATTTCTTATACAAACCAATGAACATTTGAAGAGGTAGTAGGAGTAGACTTGGTCCCTCAAACCTGCTCTGCCATTCAACTAGATCATGATTGATTCGACTGTAACCTCAACTCTCCATTCATGCTTACCCATTTTATTTCATCCTCTCACTTATTGGTAGTGTATTCTGGCAAAAATACCAGAAAAAGATTTGGCCCATCACTGGCCTGATCACGGTGTTACAACTAGGGCCGTGATAACCTCTACAATAAACATAAAGGGTGTTGGGTCAGGGAAGGTAAAATTGGGATTCTCAGTCCTGGTCAGAATCCAGAGACTCCTGTTGCTATGTGCAGGCATCAGATGAGGGAAGGAATAAACTTGGCAAGGATGCCCTTTGTGGATATACTGTATAGCTTGGTACCATTCTGGTTATAAGGTCAAATCTAACAATTAGCCAAATGTGACTGGTGCCCAAGGAACTATACCCTAGCATGAGTCTGCACCTTCAGGAAAGAATGAGGTTGAGTGTGGAATGGAGTTCATTATGTCTAATGCTAACAAAGTGATTCCAACTGAACTGGCTTCAATAAACAAACAAGTTCATAATTTGTGCCCCCAACTCCATCCTTAAATAGGTTCGAACCTAAATATATAGGACATTAGAGGTGGTTGTTTAGATCTGTATCAATATCATTTATTCATCATTGTTCCATACCCATTGACACCTTTACCTAACAAGATTTGATTGACCTCTGTCAAAACTCCATTTGTCCCAATAACCACAACCTTTGCAGGGTGAGAGTTCTAGGTGACTACTATCCTTTAGGCTAACACTTCAGACTAGGATGAAAGAACACTAAACATCAGAGATGCCAGTGGATGAGACTTTAAACACCTTGGCTGCTCTCAGGCAGATGAATGGCTTACTCCTGCTTTTATTTCTTATATGGGCATACAACCATGAATTAGGAGCAGGAAAAAACCTCTCGCACACCCTCCCCCCTCCCCAGGCCTGGTGGTTCAAGGAAAAGCAGGGGAGCTCTGCCCAGTATCTTTAGCCAATATCTGACCTCATTCTATAACATTAAGGAAGTATGCTGCACTCTCATTATTGCTTTGTTGTTTGGGGAACCCTTGCCCTGCACAAAGTGACAACCATGTTTCCGGCATTAAAGCACCAACCATTTTCCAGAATTCCACTTCATTGGCTGTGGACCACTTTGGAATATCCTGAAGCTGAAAAAGGTGCCATATAAATGCAAGTCTTTTTTTCACTTGCTGTGTCTTTGTTCCTTGTGTAGAATATGTGAGCGTTAACTTTATTAATATCCTCAACCGATTCATCTACCGGAGGATCTCTGTATCCACCCTACTGAATCCTCTCAGAATACATTTCACACTTTGGAGAACTTATATTCATCATCAGATATGTTGCTGTCCATTAATTGCTCGATGTTTTTTATTGGCAGGTCTGTGTGGAATAGTACCAGTTTCCTGGTATGCCTACAACATTACAATGGAGTTCTACAACCCCATCTTCGGTGGAACTAAGTACGTATGGAGCATTTTTAGCCAAGAAAGTAGCTTTTCCCCAACTATCAAACTTCCACAGTCCCAAAAGAACAAATTGTGGGGTTTTTGAGTGTGTTTTCCCAGCATGGATCTGGCTTGTCATAGAGTCATACAGCTCAAGAACAGAACCTTCAGCCCACCATGTCCATGCCAACCATCAAGTACCCATCTGCATTAATCCCACTTACCAGCACTTGGTCAATACTCTTCTATGTCTTGAGTGATTCAAGTGTTTGTCCTGATGCTCCTTAACTGTTTTGAGAGTATCTGCCTCCGCCACCTTCTCAGGTGTTGCAGGCATTGCAGACAGCAACCACCCTCTGGGTAAAAATTCTTTGCACAGGTCCCCTCTAAACCGCTTACTCTTCATTTTAAACCATGCACTCTGGTCTTAGACACCATGGGGAAATGTTGTTTGCCATTAATCTTCTCTATGCCTTGAGAGTGAATCCTTGGATGAGAGGGCTGTCCTATCTCAAGCAGCGAAATAAATTAGATCTTTGTTGTTTGGAGTTCACAAGGAGTTGAGGGGAGTGATATTATTTAAACTTTTAAGATTCTGAGGGGGTGGGGGGAATGACAGGGCAGATGTCAAGATAGTGGGAGAATCTCAAACTAGGAGATACATTAGGGGATGACTATTTTAAGCTGAGGTATGAAAGAATGTCTTTTTGTAGAAGGTGGCGATACTCTAGAATCCTCTGGCCTGGAGCGTTGAGGTGGCAAGATCATCAGGAGTATTTAAAAGGAAATAGATACATTTTTGAAAAATCTGAGAATTGAGGGTGAAGGGGAACTGGCACAGACAAGGAGTTGAGGGGTGGGCCAGATCAGCCATGATCATATTGAATGGCAGAGCAGGCTTGAGGGGCCGAGTGGCCTACTCCTGCTCCTCGTTTCTTATTTTCTTATGTTATCAGTAATTTGATGGAGCAAGTACTTCTACTGTGAATGGGAACTGGTAAAATGTGCCCACAGTAGCAAACCTTAAATTTGTTCATCTTCAAAAAAACAGAACATGCTTGAAACACTCGGCAGGTTAGGTAGCATCTGTGAAGCGGGAAACCCAGTCAATGTTTCAAGCCACTGACCTGATTTCAACAACAGAAGATGTGATAGATTCAGCAGATAGATGTGACAGCTTGCAAATAAATACAGATCAAGGGAAAAGTGAGGGATGGGGAAAATAGTGGGCGATGGAGGGATGGGAAAGCTTACATGATCGAAGTAAAGAAAATGAGTGGTGATTGGACAAGTAAAGAAACAAAAGGAAGGTGCAAAGGAGGTGTAATTGGGAATACCAGAGTCATTAATCTGTCATCAGTTGCTGCCTGAGAAATTGATCCAAAGTTTCTGGATACAATGTTGACAATGCAAAGCTCTGAAGTGTCTAATTGCCATAAGGTGGTAAAATTCAGTCAAAAGGTCTAAATAGATGCACACTGCATCACTTAGTTTGCCAGCTTATGTTATTAAAATAGTGTTGCTTTGAAACTTGATCTAGAAATGATATCCATAAATCCATCAGCTTTATTCCAGTTAAAATAGACCTTGGTGGTGTTACAGAGACACAAGATTCTGCAGATGCTGGAATCTCGAGCATTATTATGGAACAATTGGTGGTGTTACATTCATTTATTATCCAATAATGTAGCCTTGCCTTGGAAAGTCCAGTCTAAAACAATGTCCCCTTGTGTGTTTGAACTTCTAACATTTTTGTGACAGTGAATTCAAATAGTAAAATACAGAAAATCATTTTTTTTATTCAAAGGTCATCCTTCAATGCACTACCTGTTCACTTAAATATTACTGCCTAGAGTCACACATGATCATTTGAACAAGGTGCAGACCATCCTCCAGGATCATGTGTGAGGCAAGGCAGTAATATTTAGGTGAAAAGGTAGTGCAAAGGTAGGCAGTCAGAGTCACAGGCACTACATTCATTCTCACTGCCTTACATCTAAGGTTCTCTTCCTCATGCTCACATCTTCCATACCTGGATCTTAATCCCTGGAAATCTGTCTCAGAGCCCCTCTACCTCTAGGATGCCCCTCAAAACCAAGCTCTGACCAAACTCTCTTCTAAAGTTCCCTTATGTGAATTTTCCATATGATTCCATCCTGTGAAACATTTTGAGGTGTTTTACTCAAATGCATTGTGTAAGTGGAATTTGATGTTGTTCATGATTGTGTACTTAACTGTGATATACCTGATTTTTTCCCCATTGTCCAGAGGGAACTATAGAACCTCAAATTATATCATCCAGAGATTCGCAGTCTACCCATGACTCTCACAGCCCAGCCAAGTTAATAACATAGGACATAGAACAGTACAGCACAGCACAGGCCCTTCAGCCCACTATGTTGTGCCAAAGTAATTAAACTAGTACTAAAACGTCTAACTGAACTAACCTCTTCTGCCTGCACAATGTTCACATCCCTCCATTCTCTGCACATTCATGTGCCTACCTAAGAGCCTCTTAAACACCTTAAAGGTCATATTTACCTCCCCTACCATACCTGGCAGCGCATTCCAGGCACCCACCACTCCCTGTGTAAAAAACTTGCCCCACACATCTCCTTTGAACTTGCCCAGTCGCACCTTAAGAGAGTATTAGACATTTTGACCCTGGGAAAAAGATACCGGCTGTCTACTCTATCTATGCCTCTCATAATCTGATAAACTTCTATCAGGTCTCCCTTCAACCTCCGCTGCTCCAGAGGAAACAACCCAAGTTTGTCCAACCTCTCCTCATAGCATATGCCGTCTAATCCAGGCAGCATCCTGGTAAACCTCTTCTGCACCCTCTCCAAAGCCTCCACATCCTTCCTATAATGGGGCAACCAGAACATCATCAGAGTTTACGCAGTTGGTTGTAATTGGTCAGAAAATAATTACATTTAAGAATGTGTGAGCCAAGTGACTTCTTTGCCCGCAGGTATGAACTCGGGTCTGCCCTTTACATTGGATGGGCTGGGTCTGCTCTCCTTATCCTGGGAGGTTCGTTCTTGTGTTGTTCCTGCAAAAGAGCCAAAAAAAATGGGTAAGTATTTTCTTTTTAATTGGAAATTTCTGTACCTGTCATCTGGTGGTTGAAGTCACCTAAAAGTATATATTATATATTTTAGCCCCAAATATTGCCTGACTCAGGCATGGTTGAAGTTCAGTCTAGATGGATAAAATTTTTAATTCTTCACACCAAGAACGGCATCAAATGAGGCCAAAATATTGAAGGCATTCTGTCAACTCCTGCATCAACATAAAGACAATGGATCACACTTCTAAATTTCAACATTCTTCTGAAGTTTACAGTGCACGATGGTCAATTCAGTGACAGGATCTGCCATCACAAAGTTAACTTAACAAAATAAAATGGTCAGCTATCAACACTCCAATAACACCTAATATTGAGGCATCCTGCTTCAATTTGATTAGTCCCTAGGCAGACCTCAGTATAAGAAGGGATGGTTCAGGCCCCGATATAAATGAGGTCTGTAATGGCCTCACATTAAATGGAGGCTTCATTATATGTATGCTTTTTATGCTGTATGACTCACTGTAAAATGTATATATGCTTCAATATGTGGACAATTAGTAAAATCCCTGCAGATCTCACACTAAGCCCTATGATGAGTTATAGAGTCACAGAGTCATACAGCTCTTTGACCCATTGAGTCCGTACTGCCCATCAATGACCTACCTTTATGCTTATCTTACATTAGCCCATGTTACTCTCCACACATTCCCATTAACTCTCCCAGATTCTACCACTCACCTACACACTTGGAGCGATTTGCAGTGGCCAATTAACCGACCAACCCACACATCTTTGGCATATGGGAGGAAACCAGAGCAGAGCGGGGTGACCTGCAAGGTCACAGGGCGAATGTGTAAACTCCACACCGACAGCATCAGAGGACAGAATCAAACCTGGGTCTCTGGGCTGTGAGGCAACGGCTCTACCAGCTGTGATACTGTGCCACTCTTGAGTTGGCTTGAAATGGACCTCACTATATATAAGGTCCATTTGTGCTTAATGAGTAGGATCCTTACCAATCTTTCACTTTTCCATTAGCAAGGAACACCTCTTGACAACATAATTGTTCATTGTTACCCAAGATAGACCCAAACAGATGGGCCAGCTCCCAGGGCAGTCCATGTTGCAGCTGTTTCATCCATTATTCGGAACGGAAGTCTTGCCACGACACACTAAAAGAGCCTTTCCGATCGATTTTGTTCTGCTCCTTTTCCATGTGTTACTTCAAGAGCCACTTGTCTCTTTTGTTCTCAAAGGAACAGGAGGGAGAAGTGTTGGAAATGAAATATTCAATGTGTGAAAACAGAGGAGACAAGAGCATTTGCAAAGCTCTTATACAGCGATAGAAATAACTGAGAGGAGACTGGGTAGGTCCCTACGCAATTACTGATGACCATATGTTGCCTTTCACAGTGGCTACAAGTATGCTTCTGCTCAAGGTGGGCAACGGATCTACACAAAGACAGAATCAGCTCAGTCAAAAGCCTACGTCTAAACCAGAGACTTTCAAAGAAGAATGCTTTTTTGTTTATGTTACTCAGGTCTTCAAATGTCTTTCAAGAAAAGTATGTGTTTGCAGTCCAATCATTATGGCACTCTGTGAAACATTTAAATAAGTAAGATAGATTTCTGCAGACACAAGAGACTGCAGACACTGGAATCTGGAGCAACAAACAATCTGCTGGAGGAACTCAGCAGGCTGAGTAGCATCTGTGGGAGGAAAGGAATTGTCGATGTTTTGGGTCATGATGCAGGGTTTCAACCCAAAACATTGACAATTCATTTCGACCTACTGAGTTCTTCCAGCAGGTGTTTGTTGCTCCGGATAGATTTCTACACTGTACTGCCGAATGCCTTGAGTGTTTATTCGAGACAATGCCAGAGTTTTTTGTTTCAATTTGTGCAGTGGGTGTATGTTCAATTACTCCAGCATTGGGGGACTGCCTCTGCCTCAGTGTGATCTTAGCGGGTTGGGTTCTACTGAGAGTCAATGGACTAAGAATAGATGAACACCATGAGGCGAGGGAAGGGAGAGAAGAGTTTGCAAGGGTACCCAACACAAAAAGTTCTCCACAAGTTTGGTCATCCCAAGATTTAAAGAGGCAGGCAATGCCTATTAGGATGGTAATTGCTGCTGGAAGCCAAAGTGTCCCAAAGAGGCAGTGATCATCTTTCAGAGAGCAAGTCATGCAATGCAGAACCAGTGAGCGACAGATTCCTGCCATCCCATCTCCGATGGGGACGGTGTTTATGGGAATGGTTTCCCCAAGCATGCTTTCCTGGTGAGGGGAGATGATCACATGGAGCACTGACTGAGGGAAGGTCTTGCAGTTCCTGGTTTGCCTTTTGTTACATTAAATGGATAGAAAACCAAGGTCCAAGGATTCATAACGTCCTTGTGAAATCTCTTCACTACTCACTAGGAATGCCCACTCATAGCACGAACATTTCTTCAGGACATTAAATTTACTTGAGACAAATAAGCTGGCAGCAGCATGACAAGTAGCCTCCTCTCTGTAGTTAGTCTCTATCCTGGGCCTCTCTGTGGTAAGGCTCCATCTTGGACGTCTTTGTTGTTGGACTCTATCCTGGTCTATTCTATGGTTAGGGTTTATCTAGATTCCAGCACTGGTAGCCTTTGTGTTCCTGCTTATCACCCTCCAGCAACTGTCTCAACCTTCACCTCTTCCTCCTGGCTCCATCTTCCTCTTTTCTTGTCTGCTTCCATCTATCATCCACCTGCCTCCGTCTCCCAACTCCATCCTTTCCCCTCCCCTACCTGGCTCGATCTGCCCGTCATCATTCACCTACCCCCTCGGTCCACCGAACACCGCTGGCCCCTGTCTCTCCAATCCCGCTCTTCTCTTTATACTGGATATCTCCCCTCTCCACTCTTAGTCTTGATGCAGGGTTTTGACCCGAAACATCGACAGTTCCTTTCCCCCCACAGATGCCACTCAACCCTCTGAGTTCCCTCAGCAGATTGTTTGTTGCTCCAGATTTTAGAATATGTACTCTCTTGTGTCTGGGGTTTATCTGAGCCTCTCTGTTGTTAGGAGCTACCCTGGCTTCTCTGCGGTTGGGATCCACACAGGTCTCTGTAATTTGGATCGACATGGTCCAAATTACATTCAAATGTAATTTGAATGCCTGTGGTTCAGCTCAGCACAGGCCTCACTAGGATTAAGTTCTGCACAAGCCACTGTATGAATGGAGTCTCTGCAGAATCCAACTTATTGAGGATTTGCAGGTCTCAAACTGGCTTGGCTCCAAGTTAATACAGAGTATTTAGGTTCCCTGACCATGAGCAATCCAAGTGCAATTATATTAAAAGCTTTGAATTGTCTCCCATGAAAACTAATGAAGGAATCCTGAAGTCTGTCAATAACCTATTTCACATCAGGAGGGAGTGTGGCTTCGGCCTTTGTTTTGACAGTTTGAACTAAAATAAACAGCTCTCCTCATATATTTAACCTGATTGTGTGCGTGCTGTATAACACACCTTCTGTCTCCTGTTAACATGCGTTACAGAGACGCAACAATGCAGGTTTGGCAGAACAGAAACAACTGCAGGAGAAAGTCAAGCAGCCTCTTGAACTTGCTCCACCATGCTAAAATTTCACAGCTGACCATATAACTTAAATTTACTTTCCAGTCCTATCCCATATCTCTTGATTCCCTTGATGATCAACAATCCATCAATTGCAGCCTTAAAAATACTTAGAGGTTGAGCAGCCACAACTTTGTGGGACAGACAATTCCAGAGATTTACAAGTTTCTAAGGGGAAAAATTCCTCTTCCCTTATTCCTTAATGGCCAACCCCTTATCTGGAGACTTTAACCCCTACTTTTCCTAATTATCCTTTTGCAAAGAAATGCTGATTAATTTTGCCACTCTTTCCACTGCCCGTAACACCAATAACTGCCACCATTAAACCCAGGGAGACAGGGTTACCTGCCTTATAGCACCAGATACATAAAGGCTATCAGGAAAATATATGCAATTACACTGCAGTTGACAAAATTAACCCTTCCTTACTTCTTGTAAAGGATAATCCATATGGTTTAACAGGTCAAAGAAAGAGAAAGTGAAAGAAATATTAATAAGTATTAAGGCAACCCCTTCACTCAATAACAGAAGGTATTTATCTGGTAAATGTTTAGAAATGGTATCCCTTTCAGTCCCATTGAGTCTTCTTTAAAAGTGTCCACTGCATTTTATAATGTTTGATCTTTCAAATCCCGGTGAAGCCAAACCTAGGAATTCTATCCTGGGAAGCAGACCTCCTGGATCAGTTGGATTTGTGGCATAGTTGTGCAGTTCATAAAGCATTCACTGGGAAACAAAAAACTCTGGCTTTGCAATGCCTGACCCCTCAATTCAGGCCCTCAAAATCAGGAACGCAGACCAATAGTAACTAGGGACACTCAGAAATAGCACTCAGAACCAAATAACAGGGACAAAAAGAGGGCATCAATATAAAAACATTGAAGACAAAATCAGGAGTATAGTCCCTAAAACTACTGAATAAAGTCAAGGTGCAGGTCTAAAAAAAATTAGCCAAACTTTATTTTATAATGTGGAGTGCCATGGACACCCAAAAAAACTGATATTTTTGCTTTTCTGTTATTTATGTTATAATTTTCATGTATTCCAATGTAAAAAGAAACTACTGCTATTAATTGTCTTCAATGAAACTTTATATCAAAAGGGAAGTAAACAAGCAGCAAATACTATGACATTTGTCTAGATCCAGCAATCATCTCCTAATCTGGAGAGATCAGAGGCCATGGTTGGTTGTGTTAATATCTAGTGTCTGACAATTCAAGGGAAATGAAACTATATTATAACAGGCAATTGGGCAAATAGAAGATAAAGTCTGAGGCGCTTTAGGTGATCCAGACCAAAATGCAATTGCAAATAGTATCTCAGAACCAACACTAAATAACACAGCTCAGAGGAAGGAAGTCTCTCCAGAGTTCATCACTCTGTTTTAAGCACTGGTTTGGACCCTGTTGGAGTTGAAGCCCTTTCTGGGCATCACGTGTTATGAATGATGTCAAGACCTTGAAGAAAGGGCAGAGGACATTTACTGAAATTGAACGGGATAAAGGAACTTCAGCAATACACAAAGAGGCAATGCTGAAAGCAGATCAGGCAGAGTAGTGGATCTCGTTAATGTTTCAGGTCAATGACCCTGTAAAACTCAGCAATACCCTTTCAAAATTGAATTGTCATGGGCCAGGGTAGAGGAAGACGAGCAATGGGCAAGGATTAGGATTAGAGGCAAGTGCGTAATACTCTAAATCTGTTCACTTTGATTACCATTCATTTTTATGTACTTTTTTCCAGAGTTTATGTGGTTTGAATTGCTGAATTTTATAGGTTTCTCTTTGTTATGTATGCATTTGTTTTTTTTTCTTGCTATTTGGTAGTTTTTAACAAGATTTATAAAAACTGTTGCCAATTATTACATCTCAGTACATGCTTCAGCAGAACTTAAGGTTTGTTCTTATTGGACTTTAGCATAGACTTTAATAAAATTATAAATGGACATTGATTTATTTAGTTATTGCATCACTGAGGAGGCCATTTGGCCCCTCTGGCAGAGCTATCTCATTGGTCCCATTCCCTCTCCTCATATTTCCCTATTATCCTCACAGCTCATTCCCTCTCTCACATGCTTATCAATTCCAATTTCATTCTTTTGCCTCTTAACTATATTAAGGGGCAATTTACAGCAACCAATTAACCTACTACATGTCTTAGGGATGTAGGAGGAAATTGGAAAATCTAGGGGAAAACCCAAGCAGTCAGAGGGAGAACATGCAAACTCCACACAGACAACTCCAGAGATCAGGACTGAACCTAGGTACTGGATCTGTGAAGCAGCAGCACCAACTGCTGTGCCAACTTCCTCATGTGTAGTATGTAGTACTGAGAGTAACAGCATATTGGAAAGTTACCTTTAATCTGCCATTGTCTGTAATCCCGAAGCACATTGGCTAAATGTGGAATGCCAGTCTCCCGCAGGGAGCTGGTCCCTCTTCTATCCTGTGAACTGGAACCTCAAAACTCAAGGCAATAAAGAAATGCAAAACTCAACTACTTGGAGTGAACAACATGGACTACATGAGAGTGCTGAGTGTGGGCATGGTTGTCAACTCTCTGCACCAGCAGGGTGATAAATACCAGGCATGTGTACATGGTTTCCCAGAGGACTGGCTCTTAACAACAACATATTGCAGTTGCATAATTACCTTACTGAAGGATAAGGCTATCTTGCCCATCTAGCCTGTTCCATTTAGTTGTGATACACCATGGACCATGCTATTCACATCCCTTTCTTGTCTAGGGCCATGTAACCTTCCTGAAAGAGGATGCAACATCGATGGCAACACTGGCCAATTAAGGAGACAGTCTAGAGAATTTCTCACTGAATTGCTTAATGTTTGACACTGGACCAGGATAAGCCATTGTCCTTGAACTCCATGTCCCACACATTAAATCCATCCCTCTTGCCCATGACTGCCTGAAAATGACCCTCACTTTTCATAGCATTGGCTCTCACTTCCTTGAGCATCACTGACATCTCCACCACATGGCCTGATCACACCTCCAATTCAACCTGCCTGCTGCTCGAGCCACTCATTTGTTCCATCTGCACCTGACCACTGCCATACACATCTGAGCTTTCACCCATTCCCACCCTACCTAAACTTAAGCTTGGTTAAGTTTCCTAACCCACACCAGGGGGTTCACTCATAACCCAAGCCTCCAACCGATATCGTCCCCTGGTTGAACAGCACTTGGACATTAACTTACTTGCTACAGCATTGAAGGAGGCTATTTGGCCCATTGAGTCTATGCTGGCTCACACAGCAATCCATTCCCCCAATTTTCCCTGTAACCGACTCTCCCCACATTCCCATCAACTCCCTCCAGATTCTACCCCCTCACCCACACACCAGCGGCAATTTACAGCAGCCAATTAACTTAACAACCCGCATGTCTTTGGGATGTGTGAGGAAACTGGAGCACCCCACATGGTCACAGGGAGAACACGCGAAAGCCACACAGACAGCACCTGAGGTCAGGAGTGAAACCGGGTTGCTGGAGCTGTGAGGCAGCAGCATTACACACAGCCTCACGGTGACGCCCTTAAATGTCATTCCCTCTTTCAAATCATCACATCCCTCATCCCTTCCTACCTCTCTAACAACCAGATCAGTCCAGTTGAAGGGTCTCAAACCGAAACGTCAACTGTCCATTTCCCTCCATAGATGCTGCCTGACCCACTGAGTTCCTCCAGCTCTTTGTGTGTTGCTCTGCTGGTAATTATCTTCAATGACCAAAGCCCTAAGATCTGAAATTCGATCCCCTGACTTCTGTCTCTCTATTTCTCAGCCACATATAAACATACTTCTTTGACCAAATTGCTAATCTCTCCCAATGTCCCCTTGTTGCCCAGTGTCAAAATGTGATAATATCCCTCTGAAGGGCTATGGATGCTTTATTATGATAAAGCTGTTATATAAATTCATGTGCCGAGAATTTCATCCCTCTTACATAGCACTAAATGCATCATGCATCTATAGAGTCATACAACAGAGAAATGGGCCCTTCAGCCCACCATGTTCATGCAGACCATCAGTTACCTCACTCATCCCATTTACCTGCACTTGGTCCTTGGCCCTCTATGCCTTGGCAATTCCAGTGCTTGTCCAGATACTTCTTAGTTATTATGAGAGTACCTACCCCCAGCATCCACTCAGAGTGTGTGTTCCACGTATCATTGCTTACTCAGATCTCCTCTAAACCTCTTCCCCCTTACCCAACACACATGCCCTCTTGAGTTGTATCAATGTATTTGTATTCTGGCTTCAATTAAATTAATTTTGTCAGCAGAATATAATGGACAGATGCAGCTGCATAATACATCAGCACCACTGACTGGGATGAATTTCTAGGCAGTATTGTTATAAGATAAGAGACAAGGTAAGATATCTTTATTAGTCACATGTACATCAAAACACACAGTGAAATACATCTATTTGCACAGTGTTCTGGGGGCAGCCCCCAAGTGTCGCCACGCTTCCGGCACCAACATAGCATGCCCAAAACTTCCTAACCTGTACGTCTTTTGGAATGTGGGAGGAAACCAGAGCACCTGGAGGAAACCCATGCAGACATGGGAAGAACATACAAACTCCTTACAGACAGTGGCCGGATTTGAACCCGGGTCGCTGGCACCGTAAAGCGTTATGCTAACCGCTACGCTACCGTGCCTGCCCTCCTATGCTACCATGCCTGCCCATAATCTTATTGACCCTAATTTATAGACAACTGGTGCTTATTGTAGAAAGTATACCAAGCATATTGAAGCCTTAGAAGGTTAACCTCAGGTTGGTTTTAAAGCACATTTGTTGATATAGAGGAGAAGAAATCTAATGCTGAATCTCACTGCACTACAGTAGATTTGGGGATACATGGGTAAATACAACGTTCAGAGGTCAAACAGAGCCCATGACACTCTGCTCCAGCTCACTGTCAAATGTCAGGCTAGAGTGCATAGGTTTACGGTGAGAAGTGGGAGTTTTAGAGGGGATCTGAAAGGGAAATTTTTCACCCAGAGGGTGGTTAGAATCTGGAATGCAGTGCTTGAGAATGTGGTGGAGGCAGGTATCTCACAACATTTAAGAAGCTTCTGGGTGAGCACTTGAACCATCAAAGCATAGTAGGCTACAGCCCAAGTACTGACGGAGATAGGTACTTATCTGTAGGTAGGTCCTGATGCAGGGTTTTGACCCAAAATGTCGTCAATTCCTTCCTCACCACAGATGCTGCTCAACCCACGGAGGTAATCCAGCAAATTGTTTGCTGCTCCAGATACCAGCATCTGCAGTCTCTTGTGCCTCCATAGATAGATACTTGATGGTGAGCATGGACATGGTGGGCTAACGGGCCTGTTTCTGTGGTATATGACACTATGAGCTTCTGTCCATGTGACCCCTTCGTTTTTGGTGCTGGAAACATTTACATTCTTTCATATCAAGGCTCAGTCTAAACACATACTCAATGTGCTGTACTTTACAATCCTACTCCATTAACTTTTAACCTAAACAGGGCTCCTCATTCTTATCTGTTGGGATTATTTCCAAGGACACATTTTTTTAAAATCAGTTTCTCTACTCCTTTAAAACAGCCATAAAGCTCCAGCACTTTGAAGGAACTAAGCAATTACTCCCATTGCCCAATATCATGTCCAATGGCCAAGCTGTCCCCTGATCTCTGGATCTACCATCCAATCTCTGGCTGCTTTCTGCATGAAATCCGCCCAATCTACCCATCAGCCTATCTCTTTTAAAGTGTTAAATTTCAAATCATTGAGTTTATTGTCATGTGCATGAGGACGGTGAAGTACAGATACAATGAAAAACTTGCAGCAGCATCACAGGCACATAGATTCAAAGAACAGCACACAGAACATACTAAGTAGTACATAAAAAAGACTGTGCAAAACAAGACATTAGTGCAAAAAAACACAATCAGAGACAAGTCCATGGTAGTGCACATAGTGGTCTGTAATGTTCCATTGCTGAGGTAGGATTAGGTTGTGCAGGTCGGTTCAAGAACCCAATGGTTGCAAGAACCCAATGGTTGTAGGAAAGTAGCTGTTCCTGAACGTGGTGGTGTGGGACTTCAGGTTTCTGCACTTCCTGCCCGATGGTAACAGTGAGAAGATGGCATGAGCCAGATGGTAGGTATCCTTGATGATAGATATTGCCTTCTTGAGGCAGTGTCTCATGTAGATACTGTCAATGGTGGGGAGGGCTGTGCCCATGATGGACGAGGCTGTATCCATTACTCCTTGCAGCCTCTTGTTTTCCTTCATACAGGAAACCTTCCCCAAGTTTCTCTTCAGTTCCAATTAAATATCAAGCCCCACACACTTCCTGCTATCTGCATCCTTGAAGATGTAAGGTCGTTATAGAGAGGGTGGGGTTGGTGGTGGTGTGGGGGGGCACTACTGGTTTGGATATAGTGTAACTTCTACATGGACAGTTTTTGGGAAGTGTTGTTCTTAACAACTGATCTATTTTCAGAACTTCTACAGATGGTTTCCTGGGAACACAATCTGGCCAGGTGGTCTCTGTGCAACTAAACACCGCTGTGCTCCTCGAATCTGCTAGAAATACTTAAATATACCAATTTTAGATATAATCAAAGGTTCATTGGCAGATGGAGGTAGTGATCTGCCAAAGATCCATTGCCATTGTGAGAACAAGAATATAGGCCTCATATGTTTTGAAGACCAGAGTAATCTGATTTAGCAATAGAGCAATGTTCATGACCTAATTGAATGCTAGTTGAGGCTCAAAGGGCATATGAGCACATATTTTGAATGTTCCAATGTACACCCATGACCATTTCTGTATAACAACACATTAATAAGTCTTTTGGCTCATGGATTTTCTGCCACTTCATGCTTCAGAACTCTTCCCACTTGAAGAAAGAAAGAATTTGCATGATCTCATGACCTGCCAAAGCAAATGTCCAAACAATGAAATACTTTTGAAGTATTATCACAGCTGTGATGGTAGGAATTGGTGCAAATGTTCCTCCACAATAATAGGAAAATCCATTAATGATATTGGATGGAGAGAATAAATATCAACCAGGATGCATGTGAGAATTGTTGGCTCCTGAGAATTTGTGGCTTGAGAAACTTATGCCCTTGTAAGGGAGCAAAAGTGCACTTGGTCTATTATTTTCTCAGATATACAGATTCTGGCAGTGCAACACTCACTCAGTACTGCACCGGAGATTCCAGGCTGGATAACGTGTTTGCATCTCAGAGAAGGACTGGAATCTATAACAGTATGACTCAGAAATGAAAGGGCTTACATTGAGTCAGGGCTGCTGGTTCTACAATGCACCTAGAATCTCTCAGTAGTGTGAACAGGGTTTGTTAGTAGGAAGCAATTGCAACACTGTAAACGGTGACTCACACAGTATGTATGAAAGATTTGCTTCCACCAACTATTAGGGCTATTAACTTTCTCAGATCATCCTGGGAGCTCATGTACTGGCAATTGGATAGATGTGCAATCACAAATAAAAAAATGTTTCCATTTCCTTCAAGCACTTTTGTGTTGTAATTATAAAATCATTGGATATGGTCTAAACACTTTTTGAATAGCAGTCATCTACTTGTGTAGTAAAGAGCCTATTGGCTTTCCAGCTGGTATGAGATTGGCCAGAGGTAGAGGCAGCAAGTCATCTGATGAATCCTCCAATCAGAGTAGGCAAAGCCAGTTGTACAAAGTGGATCAGAGTCCAGTCCATTCCCATCTGCGAGGTACGAGCTTTAACAACTCGTAACACAGCTATGTGCAGATTTCATTTCTATTTAACAATGCACAGCATGAGGCCTTTGCTAACGACGCCAGCATTTATTGCCCATCCCTAATTGCCTCTGAACCGAGGAGACAGGTAAGAGTCAATCATATTAGTGGGTCTGGAGTCACATATGGGACAAACAGGATAAGGATGGCAGATTTCCTTCCCTGAAGGAAGGTCATAGATGAACAAGATGGGTTTTTAATCCAGTGGTCCCATGGTTATTTTACTGAATATAGCATTAATTCTAGATTTATGTAATTATTTTAATTTAATTTCCCCATGTGCCGCACTGGGATTCAATCTTGTATCTCCAATCCCAAACTCTAGTTACTAGTTCAGTAACTTAGCTGGTATATCCATCTTCAGCAATGTGGTTATAAAACTGCTTTAAAAATGGCAGCACATACCACCAGTAACATTAGCATTGCTCCTTTACATTGTGTTACCAGAGTGGGATTACTGATTGGAACATTTCAGCACATTCCCGAGATTTGCCAGCCTAATAGAGCCTTAGATCCGTCTTCTGAAATAAGGTAAAAGCCTCAGAAATAAAGGTGCTGACACAGGATCTAAGCACCAGCTCGCCAGGTAATCACAACATCATCATTCCCCAACTTATATAAAATGTTGGTGCCATCACCCACAAGCGCTGGAAAGATGACTTTGCAGCTGCCTGCACTGCATTGGTCATTGTCAATAACAGCCTGGGTTGGGGGGCTGGGTGGTGAACTTGTGCCAGCAGATAACTGATATTACTTTGCTGCCAAGTTAAGCTGGTGTAAATCTTGCACTCATTAGGACTGAGTGCAGTAAGTGTCAGTCTGTCTTATTACTGAAACTCAATGAGTGGCAACAAATCGAAACAGCTGAGCACCCATAAAAGGAAGTCCCTGGAGCTTCAACAGAGCCTGTTGACTTACTCACATTCCCCTGAAGAGTGATGTTTGTTACAGGGATGGTGTATGGTTCACAGCTCTTAAACTGGCCCTACCACTGCTGCAAGGGCAAGCAGGGTACAGAGTGAAACATGCAGTCAGTCTGCTGGCACAAGTTCATCACCCAGTCCCCAACCCAGGTCATTATTGGCGATGACTAATGCAGCATAAACAACTGCAAAGTTGTCTTTCTAGGGCTGGTGGGTGACGGCACCAACATTTTCACTTCGTCAAGTTTATTGTCATCTGTACAAGTATGGTGAGGTTCAGGTACAACAAAAACTTTGCTTGCAGCAGCATCACAGGTACATAGATTCAAAAAACAGCACACAGAAATGTTATACATAAATTATATATACATTATGCAAGAAAGTGAAGAAAAAACAGACTGCAAAACAAGACATCAATGCAAGAAATATAATCAGAGACAAGTCCATGGTAGTGCAAGAGGTGCTCCATAGTGTTCCATTACTGAGGTAGGATTAGGTTGTGCAAGTTGGTTCAAGAACTTGATAGTTGAAGGGAAGTAGCTGTTCCTGAACCTGGTGGTGTGGGACCTCAGGCTCCTGTACCTCCTGCTCGATGATAGCAGCAAGATGAGGGCCTGACCCAGATGGTGGGGATCCTTGATGATAGATGCCATCTTCCTGAGGTAGCGCCTCCTGTAGATACTGTCAATGGTGGGGAGGACTGACCCTGTGATGGACTTTTTATATAAACCTGAGGATGATGTTGTGATTATCTGGCCATAAAGGATTCATAACACCACCAGAAAGGCACACTTCCTTTAGTACTTGGATCCTTACAGAGCTCAATGATATTGGCTTGATTGGCTATTTTTAGAAGAGAAAGGGCCCATGGCCAAACATCCCATGATTCCTTCATTGCTGCATTTGGCTCTGCTTCTGGGATCATGGGATGTTTGGCATGGGTCCTTCATATGCTAAAAATAGCCGATCGAGCCAATGACATTGAGCTCTGCATTCTGTGTAGAGCAAAGACATGGCACTCAGCGAACTCGGTCTGGCTCACGTTAACAAAGCTGCCATCCTGAATCCCCAGTTTGTAACTATTCTGAATGCCTGATTATTCAGGAATGTTTCCAGTGAGATGCAGCACACAGCTTTTGCCTGTCAATCACCCTCACATTCCACGTTCTCCTTGTACTCGACTGGGCCACCTGTTAACTACGTTCTGCAATGCCCTCGCATTGGACACCACAAACAGCGGGCTTTCAACTGCGGTGCCAAACAAGCTTAATATTAATAATGCTACAGTGGCAAGTGTCCAATGACAGCATGTTCCTGCCCACTGGACAACTCTTCTTTTGATAGAATGTTATCCGACAGTAGCCTATAACAGGGGCTGTGGGAGGCAATGCCATTGGGTCTGGTTGGTGATAAGAATGGGCTAGAAGGTTTGAGTTTCATAGTCCAAGAGAGAAACAATGCAGAAACAGGCCCTTTGGCCCACTGAGTCCATGGCAACCATCAACCACCCATTTACAATAATCCTACATTAATCCCATATTCTATTCTCCCTATATCCTCATCAAATTCTCCCAGGTTCCATCACTCATCCACATACTCGGGCAATTTATAGCAGATAACTAACCCAGCAACCCACACCTCTTTGTGATGCGGGAGGAAACCAGAGCACCCGGGGGAAACCCACAGGGAAAATGTGTAAATTCCACATAGACAGCACTTGAGGTCAGGATTGAACCGGGGTCTCTGGCACTGTATGGCAGCATCTCTACCAGCTGCCCCACTGTGCCACCCACCTTTCACAAAGCTGGCACCTCCTTATGCCATAAATTTCCTTATGAAGAGCAGAAATCATCCCTTTTCGGACAGGCATCTGGTGGTCCTGTTAATTATCATCTGTTAAGCTTCTCCATGCTTACCAAAGGCACAATCACAAATCTGCACCCATAACCTTGTCAAAAGAGTTCCAATTTGCAAATAAGAACATTAGAAGCAGGAGTAGGCCAGCCAGCCCCACGAGCCTTCTCCGCCATTCAATGAGGTCATTGTTGATCCAGTCTTGGCCTCAACACCACTTTCTCTCACTTCCCCCATACTCCTTGACTTCCATGTAGTTCTAACACCTGTCGATCTCAACCTTGAATGTATCCACTGACAGCATCTACAGTTCTCCGGGATACAGAATTCCAAAGAATCTTGACTCTCTCAGAGGAGAAATCCCTCCTCATCTCTTCTGAAATGAGTGAAACTCTGCCCTTTAGTTCTAGGGAAATATTCTCTCAAAATCCACCCTGTCAATCCCCCTCAGAATCTCATATGTTTCAATAAGATCACCGCTCATTTTCCTAACCTTCAATGAGTGTAGACCTGACCTGCTCAATCTTTCTTCATGCACCAAACTCTTCTTCCCAGAAATCATCCCGGTGAACATTCTCTTCATTGCCTCTGATGGAAGCATGTCACTCCTTAAAGATGGAAACCAAAACTAGTAGTGTAAAAGCTTCCCTACTTTTATAAAGCCACAGCCCTTGTAATAAAGACCAGCATTCTCTTAGTCTTCTGAACTATTTTAAAAACCTGTCTGATTTATTCTCCTGGGCCTCCACTTAAAAGCCAACTTGAATAATAATTTATGCAAGGAAGTGGATCCAGGTCTGTTGGTTGACTAGTTTTTGAGGTTAAACATTGGAAGTCCCTCTTGTCATCACTCTGTTTAAGTCTGGTTAGGACCTTGCCAGAGTTGAAGCCTTTTTGGGGCAATGCCAATTGTGAATGATGTCAAAGCACTGAAGAGAGTGCAATGGACATTTACTGCAATTAAATCAGGGGTAAGGAATTTAAGTAATGTGGAAAAAGCAGAAAAGGTGAGGTTCTTCTCCTTAGCAGATACAGAAAAATTATTAGAAGATCATGAAGGGTTTTAGCAGAGAAAATAAAGTTTACATTAACAGGCAGGTCAGAGAATAGAGAACATAGATTTAATTGGCAAAAAAAAACAAAAGATGAGGAAACTTTGTTCACACAGGGAGTTAGTATCACTGGAACACATTACCTAAAAGATTTTCCAAACACAAATCAATAAGTACTTAAAGGAGAGAAAATTTCAAAGCCATGAGTTAAAGAACAAGAGGATAGAATTATTTAGACAGCCATACTAAAGAGCTAGCACAAGTAGGATGGGTCAAATGGCCTCCTTCTAAGCTGTAACTTTCCATAATTCTAGAATTACATTTAAAACTCAGATCATAGTAGGAAAGGTAGATAGATCCTTAATAATGTTGCCATTTCTTCTCTAAGAAAGGCAGGTCATGTTAATTGTGGAACCTAACTAAAGGCCAAGGTACATAGTGCAGGAGACTGGTAAAATTCACCAGAGGTTAGATCAACAAGCAATGATTAATTAATACAATGTGTGAGTTTTAAATACTTGTGGACTGTACCTAATAAAGAAGATATGGAGATCAAACTGTTTAGGAACCCACAAAAAGATTGTGTATTAAAGAACAAACAACACATGACAATGTATGAATGAGGAAAAGGTTAGAGTACTGTATATTAAAATCTTTAGAGAGCATTGCTGCTGACTAACATGGATCAAATGCAGAGACACAAGAAAGGTTCCAACAGGGAGACATAAAAATTGGAAGCTGGAAGTAACAGTGGGTGTTTCCTGAGTTTTATTTTCATGATTAATGAACCATAACAAATGGTTGCTAAGATAACCATTGTTCCATATAGGTACCCATGAGTGGCACTTATAGTGATTAAAAAAAAATACATTGCTTCTCTTGCTCTGCAACTTTTTGAAGACAAGCCTTTAGTCCAAACTTTCCAACCACAAAAATGTTCCATTACTATAGCTCTGTGTTGGCCACGGGGTCTGACCACAAACAATGGTAGAACCACAATACCATGGCTTACTATGGCCAGATACAGTCTTAACATTTTTTTTAAACAGTGAACCTGTGAACAAAATAAGGCTGCATAATTGACTACCTTGCAGTACTGGGAACTTAGTGTACACTTGCTATATCAGTAAAGCAGATCTCAAAAAACTATCTCAATCCAGAGGCAGGTGTCCATCTTGAAGTATTCATCCACTGGCTGAAGAATTAGTCCCGATTTGCCTAGACTGAAGCTCACCTTCGTACCTTTGAAGTTGGACCCAGAAACCTTCATTAGGCTCCACAGTTGGTCTTACTGACTTCACATGCTGCAAAAATAAAATGCAGCAACTCAGTTAAATAAGTTAGTTCAACCAGAAAGTGACCAGAGATTTTCCAACCAGAAAGGTACCTGGATTGGCTGATTTTCAATTTCCATCTGTTTGTTTGACTCTGTTTGAATTGGAAAGTCAGTGCTTTATTCTGTTTGTGATGCCCACATCCAATAAACATTATCAGCTGTTAAATAGGTTTGCGTACATCACCACGGCATGTACATTAGGATTGTTAAAAGCCTATTGTTTAAGTAAAAAGAACTTTTATTAGGAATGGCTTGTGGTTTAACCCTCTCACAGCTTTTCCATTAGTTTTCATTGGTCTTTCAATCTATCGCTTTGTGGATCACCAGGAAGAGATAGGGACTTGGAAGCTCTTCAGTTTGTGAAAAACACACAAAGTGGCACGTGAAGCTGGGAAGTAAGATTTCAGGGGAATGATGATATAATGTTCCAAATGTCATTCTCATTTACATCAATGACGAGGGTCTTGTGTATGCTAACAGTGCAGTGGGCCCATTGTTGCAAAACACAATTTTGCCTCAGTTATCTCCCTCCTTCAAAATCCACCACTTGACCACCTGGGCACCATTTGGGATAGGGGAAGGTCATGGGCATAGGCATATACACTATGGCCAGAGGTCAATGAGATGTGGACACTCAGGTATAGGTTTCCAGAGCAGGGCTACTGATGATTGGAGTCCCCTTGGAACCCAAGAGAGAGTATGAATGATTTCACCTGAAGCAGAAATGACCTAACCTCAATGGGTCTTCAGCACCCACATCCTGACAGTGGCCCAGGTCTTATTCTTCCAACTGGAGCCTATGCCATCTGTGCACCGCATTTCACAATTGCAAGGGTGCCCTGCAGGTTAACTGAACTACAGGAGCACTGCTTGAAACTAATTATTCATACTGATTAATGGATGTAATCTGGAGGTATATGTCCATCTAAATGGAGTGGGAACCTACCTTACAGACTCAGAGAAGACTGAAAACCAGTGCTGCAAGAATTTAGGGCTTAAATCTGAGCTGGAGGGTTGGCAATAATCTTGCCGTTGCTCTGCACCAGAGAACTACTTCATTCAGGTAACCTGGCTGGATATCATTAAGCTTTTCTTCTTGACAACCTTACCTAGATTTTTTGCGCTTCATCAAGTGATACGTTCTTAGAGCGTGATAGAGAATGCTATTTCTGATTTCTCAATAGTTTGGTTAGCAGAGTCTAATCAGGGTAAAGGATTTATTTAAGCATCAATCAGCAACAAACCAAAATTTAAAAAAAAGAGCCTTGTGTTAACCGCTATGGACATGTTCACAGTAATCACAGTTTAAAACAGCACATAAAATAAATCATCAATAAGGAAAGAAAAGGTCAGACCTAGCCTTGCAGTGATTTAATTTGTTTAATGGGACTAATTGAGGAACCTCCTACTTTTCCATTTTACCAGTCATCACTCACCCTTATTGATTTCTGTTAAAGCTCCTTAGTCAATATCATTACATCCCTTCAGTACATAATGTCTGAAAACATTAAACTCTGAAATAGCGAAGGACAGATGTCCATTATCCATAATGCAGAAGCAAAACCAATCACACCTGTCACTACCTGTTGCTGTAGAAACTGTGACATTTACATTGTGGGAGAGTTTCCTCAGCTGCCATTGTTCCTCACTAACATCTTCTCCAGCTGTCTCAAAGATGTTGGCTTCTAGTTGCCATTAACTTGCTCTTGTATTAGCATCTCACTCGAGCACCCCTTTTTCATGAGCAGGCCTAGACAGCAGATGTTAGAGTACTTGGAATAGGAAGAGGTCATTTAGACCCATAAATAATTTAAAATGTAACCTACTTGTACATCATCTCTGTCCATTCCACATCCCTTGCTATCTTTACCCCATAAGAGAGGCACAGTGGTGCAGCTGCTGCCTCCCACTCCAGAGACCCAGGTTCAATCCTGAACTCCAATGCTGTCTGTGTGAAGTTTGCATGCTCTCCCTGTGATTCCTTGGGTGCACAGGATTCCTCCCACATCCCAAAGACATGGTAGGTTAATTGGCCACTGTAAATTGCCCCTTGTGAGTAGATGAGTGGTAGAATCTGGCAGGGAGTCAGTGGGAATGTGTGGAGAATAAAGTGGGCTATTGTTGAATTAGTGTAAGTGGGTCATTGAGGGTTGGCTCAGACTCAGTGGGCTGAAGGGCCTGATTCTATGCTGTCTCCGGTTGGCTCCCAGCACCCATTTGCTTTTATATTTCATAATTCCTTGCACAGATGAGGCCATTTGGCTTTCGAGTCTATGCCAACTCTCAGAGCAATCCCATCAATCCAATTTGCCAATTTATTTCTCTGTAGTCCATTGTCTCTCACATGCCCGTCAACTCCCTCCTTTAGAGGAAAAGGTGCCACTTTCACTTCGACAAGAAAGAAACTTTCCTGCTTCCTGACTCCAACTTTAAGACCGTGTCCCTTTGCTCCTGGAATGCCCACCAAAGAAACTACACTGTGGAAGTTTTTAATAGCTGGGTCAGATCACCCACTGATCTTCGGTCCTCAAGGCTAACAGGAGGGAAGAGCAACCATCCGCAAGCCAGCACACGCCGATGAAGTTGATCACCCATGGCTTCTGTGATTGGCTGCCCTGCCCCAGGGTTGGGTGGGAGAGCTGAGTTTGCACTCCTAATTATTATCCAAGGACTATTGCTGGTGTTTGAATGTGTGTGTACCAGGTGTAAGCAACTTATGGAGACACAAGCAAAGATAGGATTGTTCTCCTTAGAATGAGAAGGTTAAAGATTAACTTAATCAAAGTATTCACAATCATACAGGGACTTAATAAAGTACTCCATGCACTCTGTACTAACTCAATGTAACTGCATTGTGTAATGAATTGACCTGTACAATTGGTACGCAAGACAAGTTTTTCATGGTACCTCGGTAAAAGGGACAATAATAAACCAATACCAATACCAATACTTGGAAAGAAACTACTTTTTTTGGCAGGAAGGTCAGCAAAGAAAGACAATTAACAAAGGAACCAAGGGGAAGTAAATGAGGAGATTATTTTCTGCATAGGTGTTATGATTAGGAATGCACTTTTGGAAATGTATTCAGCAGTAACTTTCAAATGGGGAGATCATAGATTCATAGAATTATGGAAGAGGTTTCACCAAGATGCTGTCTGGATTATAGGGCAGGTGCTCTAAGGAGAGGTTGGACAAACTTGGGTTGTTTTCTCTGGAGTGATGGAGGCTGAGGGGAGACCTGATAGAAGACCTGATAGAAGTTTATAAAGTTATGAGAGGCATTGCTGTAGACAGCCAGTATCTTTTTTCCAGAATCAAAATGTCTAATACTAGAGGGCATGCATTTAAGGTGAGAGGGGGAAAGTTCAAAGGAGAGGTGCAGGGCAAGTTTTTTAACACAGAGAGTGGTTGGTGCCTGGAATGTGCTGCCAGGTGTGGTAGTGGGGGCAAATACAATAGAGGCGCTTAAGAGGCTCTTAGATAGGCACATGAATGTGCAGAGAATGGAGGAGTATGGACTACATGTAGGCAGAAAGGATTATTGTAAATTAGGCATCATTAGTTTAATCAGTTCAACATAATATTGTAGGCTGAAGGGCCTGTTCCTGTGCTTACTGTTCTATATTCTATAGAATCACAGATTCTTTAGGCATTGAATATATAGTTGAAAAGGAATGGGGAAACAATGGGTAATTGGATAGCTTACCCAGAGGATTAGCATGAGGGTAAGAGGCTGAATGGCCCACAGTTACCCTTGATAACAGAACATAGGAGGCTGCGCCAGCCATTTAAGTAACGGATTTATCTGTTGGGATTTCCCAGCTGACCTCACTCAATGACGCTTGTCCATTTTCATGACTCACCTCGAAAGCTTCCCGGAGGGAGAGGCACCTGTACTTCATGAGGTAGGCAGTGCAGATGGACGCTGAGCGGCTGCGGCCATTCTTGCAGTATACCAGGGTCCTGCCGCCAGTCCGGCTGACATCTTCAATCGCATCGGCGCACCTGTCGAAGTACTTGTAGAGGTTCTCGGCCGGGTCGTCGAAGACGGGGACGCGCAGTGTGCCCACCTTCAGCCCCGGGAAGGGCTGCTGCTTCGACACGTTGATGCAAAACGTCACCCCCTCTCTTGAGAGGAGGTTGTCATCGCAAGCCGACCGCGAGTTGCTGATGAACAATGAGTCAGTGAGCTTGCACAGATGAAGCATTGGAAGAAAGAGCCCACGGGCTCCACCAATAACAAGTGAAGCCTCGTAGAATGGTGGGTCTACCTGAGGGAGGACTCAGTCCCAACAATGCTCCATGTTGTGGCAAGCAAGCAAATAACAAGGGCATTCCTTGCACTTGAAGTACCTCACTGTGCAGGCTGCCTTGAACTCCCACTGAAGTGAGTATGTGTAATGAAGCTGCTATATTTACAGCAAAGTCATGGCTTGGAAGGATTCCACCAGGTCCTAATGCCCCTCCTGTGTTCCAGACAGGACAGTAAATTGCATTGGTAGAAAAGTTGCTGCTGAGGAATTGAATTGCGTGATACCTTTTCTTTTTCTATGTTGTTCAACTGAAAATTGGCTGTTATTTATATTCCTGAGACTGGGATATAAATGACAGCTAATTGCATGTCACTCTATGCATTTGACCTGGTACTTCCCTTTAACCATAGACGGGACCTCTGCACAGGAAGATGTCATTCACCATGTAATTTTGGAACATTTCAGGGGGACTTGGAGCACATTGTCCTGGGAGACCATGTTGTAGGGCATTCCCAGGACAACCTGGTCTTCCCAAGTGGATTAGTTACCTTCATCCTGTAGTTCATCCACAATCTTCACAACAGTCCTTGATCTCCAACCAGCCACAGCTCCCGATCTGCCATCCCCAACCCACAATCCCCCTGCATTGAAAATACTGTCCTCAGTCCATACACACAACTGCTCAACTGTTGGACTGCCAATCCCCCTCCCTAATAATGGTCCTCCAATCCCCTCCAGCCTGCCAGCTGCCAGTCCCAACCTATCCCCACCCCGCCCACCTTCCTACCTGTCAGACTTTTAACCACCTCGATCACAGTAAGGATCCAATCAAGCCACTGGCCAACTGACTCCCACCCCCCCCCCCCCATTTTTAATCCCAGCCTCCCTAGAGAGTACTCGACATCCCAATGATGGACAAGGGCCACTCACTGTGCTGAGGCTGTGAGCCTTGAGCACAGCTAAAGCTTTCATTGAGGATCCACGAGCAAGACCATCATTGCCCAACCTGCACACCGCTTTGAGTGTAATAGAATTTTTAGTCTTAAAAATTTTTCTTTAATAAGTTTAAGAATACGTACCCACCAAGCTCAAGGACAGATTCTTTCCCACTGTTATAAGACTCCTGAATGGACCCCTTATATGATAAAGATGAACTCTTGATCTCCTAGTAGACCTCGTCAAGGCCCTTGCACTTTATTTGTCTACTTGCACTGCACTTTCCCTGTAACTAACACTATATTCTGCATTCTGTTTTTCCTATTTGTACTACATTGATCTACTTATATATGGAATGATCTGTCTGGATGGCATGCAAAACAAAAGCTTTTCACTGTATCTCAGTACATGTGGCAATAATAAACCATTGACCAATTACCAAACCTAGGGGTGATGGGATGATACAAGTTAGGATAAGGCAGCAGAGTACTGGTTGTCCTAGATATTACTGGGCTTGGAATAAGGGAGGGCACTGAGGAATCTGTTGAAATAATCTAGATGTAGCAAAAGAATAGATAAGGTTTTCAGCAGTTTATGAGTCAAGGCAGGGCTACCACCATGCGGGTTGCTAAGGAGGTGGAATAGGAGATATGAGCAATGATGTGAATGTGTGGTCCAAGATAACACCAAGGTTGCAACCATTCTGTTTCATTTTCAGACAGGTACCCGGAATAAGGGTGGAGACAAAGCTGAGGGATAGAGTAGGAATCCATGGCAGCCTCGGCCTTTGCAACATTCAGTTATTCAAATTTCTGCTCTTCCAGTACTGCACATTGGATAAGCTGTCTGGAAATCTGGAAACAAGATGAGGTAGATTTGGCTATCATCAGCAAATGTGTAGAAAGTGAGGCTGTACTTCCAGTTGCTACAAGGTAGCATGTAACTGGGGAGCCAGGATAGCTCATCAGCAGATATCAGAGGTAACAGCGTGGGATAGAAACTGTTCTCAAAGGGTAAGAGGAGAACCAGTGAGTGTGCTCCCAACCAACTAGAAAACTGGGTTGGTTGTCCATGCCAAAGGTCGTAGAGCAGTTGAGAAGGATGAGCAAAGAGCACATAAGCTTCACAATCCCACAGGATGTCATTAGTGGCTTGGACACAAGCCATTCTGGTAATGCAACCGGGACAAAAGCATGGTTGGGGTAATTCAGTCAATGAATTCTGTGTACAATCAGCATGATTGTAGCAAGTTGCAACACAATCAAGGACAATGAAGGGGAATGGAAGTTTGCAAATGTGGAAGAGGAGGGATTGGTCAGTACTTTTGTTGGAGAGGGGTAATAACAGCAGGTTTGAGGGTGAAAGCAACAGTACGTGGAGAGAGCCATTAATGATATCACCATGGGTTGGTGGAAGAAAAACTGGGTAGTCAAGAGTTAGGGTTGAAGTAGCTTGATGAGATTGATGAGATTGGAGAAGGCATGGGAAATGATGTAAAGAAAGATGCAAGCTCAAGCTTGAGTTGGGGGGGGATCATCAGCAATTACATACAGCAAGAGGACTGGACACCCTCAATCTTGGTGACAAAAAAATCCATGAAACTCCTCCCCTATGTGACCTCCAGTGGAAAAGGAGTTTAAGAAGACCATTTGAAGGAGAGGAAAGAAGCCTGATGTTTGCAATTTTGAAAGGGCAACATGGTGGTGCTGGGTTCGATCCTGACCTTGGATGCTGTCTGTATGGAGCTTGTGCATTCTCCCTGTGGTGAAGAAGGCATTAGGCAATTTTGTCTTCATTGGTCAGGGCATTGAGTACAGGAGTTGGGACATCACGTTACAGCTGTACAAGATGTTGGTAAGGTCACATTTGAAGTATTGAGCACAGTTCTGGTTAGCCTGCTATAGGAAGGATATCATTAAGCTGGAAAGGGTACAAAAAGATTTATGAGGATGTTACTGAGACTAGAGGGTTTGATTTATGAGGAGAGACTGGATAGGCTGGGACTTTTTTCCCTGGAGCATATGAGGCTGAGGGGTGATCTTATAGAGGTTTATAAAATCATAAGGGGCATATTTAAGGTGAATAGCCACAGCCTTAACCCCAGGGTAGGGGAGTCCAAAGCTAGAGGGCATAGGTCCAAAGTGAGAGGGGAAAGATTTAAAAGGGACCTGAGGGGTAACTTTTTCACACAGAGGGTGGTGGGTATATGCAATGAGCTGCCAGAGGAAGTAGTAGATGCAGGTACAATTATGACATTTGAAAGACATTTGGACAGATACATGGATGGGAAAGGTTTAGAGGGATATGGGCCAAACACAGGTAAATGGGACTAGCTTAGTTAGTCATCTCAGTCGGCATGGACAAGTTGGGCTGAAGGGCCTGTTTTCCGTGCTGTGACTCTATGACTTTGCCAGCTTCCTTTTGGTGCTCCAGTTTTCTTCCCACGTCTCAAAGATGTGCTGGTAGGTTAATTATCTGCTCTGTTATGCAGGTAAGAGTCAAATGGAAGTGAGAGAGATTAAGTTTCAGGTCTGTAGGATAGGGGAATGGAACTTATAAGATTGCTTTGTTGGGACCAATTGATAATTGGTTTACTATTGTCACATGTACCGAGATATAATGAAAAGCTTTTGGTTGCATGCCATCCATACAGATCATTCCGTACATACTGTAAGTACATTGAGGTAGTACAAAAGGAAAACAATAATAGATTGTAGAATATAGTGTTACGGTTACAGAGAAAGTGCAGGGCAGGTAGACAAACAAAGTGTAAGGGCCAAGACGATGTAGACTGAGAGACTAAGAGTTCATCCATATCATATGAGAGATCTGTTCAAGAATCTTGTAATAGCAGGATAGAAGCTGTCCTTGAGCCTGGTGGTACATGTTTTCAAGCTTTTGTATCTTCTGCTGGGTGGAAGGGAGGGAAGAGAGAATGATCGAGGTAGGAAGGATCTTTGATAATGTTAGCTGCTTTCTCAAGGCAGCAGGAAGTGAAGACAGAGTCAATGGAGGAGAGGCTGGTTTGTGTGATGGACTGGGCTCCACAACTCTCTGTAATTTCTCGCAGTCTTGGCCGGAGCAGTTGCCATACCAAGCTGTGATGCATCCGGATAGGATGCTTTCTATGGTGCATCTATAAAAATTGGTGAGGGTCAATGGAGACATGCTGAATTTCCTTAACTTTCTGAGGAAGTAAAGTAGAAGCGCTGGTGTGCTTTCTTGGCTGTAGCGTCTATGTGGACCTGATGGACCGAGTAACCTCCTTCTGTAGTTGTAGCAAGTAAGAATGATACAAGCGTATGGCCCTTGGACAAGGTATTATAGATGAGAGCTGCAACACCGGAGTAACCAGGGAAGAGAGTGCTGAAGTTTAAGGCATCGAAGATAGAGGCTAGGGTCTGGTAGAACAGGTCAGCAGCTGAAGAACTGCTATGATGAAAAAAGATCCAAAAGTCAGACAAGTGGGGTTCTGAAAATATAGGTGCAATGTGAGTTGGGAGGGAGCTGCATCCGAAGGTGATGGGGTCCAGAGTGGAGCAAGAATGTTCAAGAAGGGAAATTTGTTCGAGAAAGGAAGTAGGAATAATCCTGGAAATTATAGGCAGGTGAGTCTCACTTCAATGGGCTGGAAGCTAGAGGAAAGGATTCTCAGCGATAGGATTTATGAGCATTTTCTAAAAGCATGGCCTAATTAGGGATGGTCAGCATGGATTTGTGCAGGGCAGGTCATGTCTTACTAACTTGACTGAATTTTTCAAGGAGGTGACCAAAATGAACAATGAGGGTAGAGCAGTGGATTTTGTCTACATGGATTTTAGTAAGACGTTTGACAAGGTCCCTCATGGTAGGCTCAAGATTAGAACATAGTACATTATAGGAAGGATGTGGAGGCTTTGGAGTGGGTTCAGAAGAGGTTTACCAGGATGCTGCCTGGATTAGAGGGCATGTTGCTATAAGGATAGGTTGGACAAACTAGAAGCTTTTAAGAGGCTCTTAGATCAGCATATGAATGTGCAGAGAATGGAGAGATATGGACCATGTGGCGACAAAAGGGATTAGGTGTCATTCGTTTAATTAGTTGGGCACAACATCGTGGGCCAAACAACCTGTGCTGTACTGTTCTATGTTCTGTGATGTGAGTGGAGAGTAAAGAAGTAATCAGACATGGCCGCTTGAGTAATGTTAGGGATGACTAGCATGCTATTTAACAGCAAGATGTTGCAGCAAGAGTGACCTGACCTTCAGCTCTACACTTTCCAATGGCTGGGTTTATCCCAGTAACATTACGAGGCCAATTGCAGCACTCTAATTACCAGCAGGAATGAGATCAGACAGCCAGGTTCAAGAGATAGAAACCCAGTCAAGTGATTAAAATCCAACAAAACTAGAAATACTCAGCAGGTTGAGCAATAAGATGAAAGGTCAGAGACTTAAAATGTTAAATCTATTTCTCTCTCCAGACCCACTGAAAATCCTCTGTTTTTATTTCAGATTTCCAGCATCTGCGATTTTTTATTTTCTTTTTGCCCAGACGAGAAATTCATGGTGCATTGAGGAAAATTATCTGGCAAAATTTCTGTATTCTTTGCCAGGGGTGGGTGCAGAGGCTTTCAATAACATGTGATCACATGCACCAGGAGAAAACAATGTTCAAGCCCTTTTCATGCAACACAGCAGATATGTTTGTGTGGAGGCAGTGATGAGGACAGTCAAAACCCATGGAGATTGAGAACACTGCTGCCCTTGGGAACAAGACTGAGCTATTTATCTCCAGGGTTGTCCAGAGATAATTCATGACAACAGGATGATTAAATTGAGTGAGAATCAGAGAGTGTTCCTTATCCCAGGTACTGCACAACATTTCAAGCATGGGCATAGCTGTGATGCCTCCACAGTTCAATAGCTTCTCTCTCTCTGAGCCCACCAATGAAAAATGTCATGTTGATGGGGTACCACACATCTGCCAGCACTTAAGGTTCGGTACTGAGTTAGCAGGGGATATGTTATAAATGGATAATGATAATTGGGGCATTTCAATTGACTGATTAAGTATTCCACAAAATCCAATGACTTCTGCCCCCTTGAGGCCCTGGAAGCAGAAGGTATATAGGAATACAGACTGAAGAATACTGCAGGAGTTTAGCAGCTAGCTTTAAGAATGAGCGAGCATTTCTTTTGAAATGCTCATTCAACTAGAATAGATTTAAAAAATTGTTTGTGGCCCCCAGAAAAAGTGGGCCGAAGTGTGTATCTTAATCCTTATCTCCTCCTCTGCATTACACACAGATGAGAGATTGCCTCAGCTTTAGTCTTTCACTTGTCTAAGAGACTTACTTACTCCAACATCAATGTGTTTCTCTAATCTCCACTTCCACTTTACTGCCCAACTGATTCAAAGTGATGTCTTTCTTGCCTAATGTTCTGCTTATTTATGATGGCAAGTAGGTCTCATTGTCAAGATCAGTAATAGGTAGAGCAATGTTTAATGTGATATTGACCATGCAGATCAGACCATACAGGTCAGGATGCTGTCGGGAGGCCATTCGATATGAATGACCCAATTAATAAAAAGCAAAGAACAGGAAAATACAATTTTAAATATAACTTAAACAGATTCCACCTTTCAGTGAGTTCATTCATCAGCTGTGATCTATTTCATGTACCTGCCTTTGTCCCATATCCCTTTTAATCCCTTTGGTTAACAACCATCTGCAAATCTCAGGTTTAGAATTAGTAGTTGCTCTTGTATCAATTGCCTTTGGCAAAAGAGATTTCTGAAGTCATACCTCCCTCCACGTTTGGGAAGTGCTGACAAACCATTCCTGAAAGAATTGCCTTTCATATTTAGATTCTCCCCTCAAGTCTCAGAGTCCCAAGTCAGTGGACATGGGTTCCCTCTCTCCACCACAGCAGTTCCCTTCAATATTTTGGCTTCAATCAAATCAGCCATTAACATTCCAAATTCCAGACAAGACAGCACTTCGTGAAATCACTCCTTTTAATTTACCTCCAGAACACCAGGGCTTCTATGATCCGTACAATGGCAGAGCCATCATCCTGACACTCCAATGAACCCGTCGTCTCATACCGTCCAACAGAGCTTGGGTACTTGATGGTCAGCATGAACATGGTGAGCTGAAGGGCCTGTTACTGTGCTGTATGACTCTATAGCCAGATATAGAATAGAGACAGATTTCAGAGAGAAAACAAATTTGAGAAGGATTCTCTTAGTTAAGCCTTTTGTTATATACAGTAGTCGATGCTGCACCGTGTGGTTGTCCTGTCCATTGTGTCTCAATGGATGGAATACATGCTACAATTTGGGGCATAGCTATATTCCTTATATTTCACTAGTAACTTCACTTCCAAAGAATGCTTGTAGCTAAATATCAAGTAATGTCCTATAATCCCAGAAAGTAATATTTAACAGCAAATCTAACCTTAACATCTTCTTAACTCTCCCACTGTACCTCACTCTCAAACACTGCTGGAGTTTGCACTCATTCTGCCTGAAAGGAAAGAAAAAGCTGCTATTAATAATCGATACCTGAAGGTCACAACATGACACAGATGAAATCATGTTTCAGCTGCTATCACAATCTGTGAGGGCAATGACTAGGCAAGTTATAAATGTTGTGTAAGCACAGATTAGATTACAGTCATTTATACCTGCAATTGTTCATAATAAAAATAGTTTCAATACTTACTTTTTGTTTTGCAAGATTTACTCATCATTAAGACATGAGGGGTATAAGGAAGGGATAGAAGTAAAATGGGTTTCTTGCCCTTTTAGAGATACAATATTTCTCCAATCCTTGTTCGTCATTCACTCCCTTTGCCTCATAATTAGGCATTCTGTTTACAGCTTGCTAGGACTTAAGCTCTGGAACTTTATCCCTAAAACTATCTGCCTCTCTAAAACCTGTCGCTTTGATCAAATTGTTGGTCACTTCTCTTAATATTTCCTCATTTGCTTTGGAGTTCATGTTTTGCTTGATTATATCCCTTGATGCAATTTGTGATGTTTTCCGATGTTAATACTTCATAGAGTAAAACTCCAATAATCTGCTGTCCAATTGTTGGGAAATCCCAATGGTTTTGGCATCTGGCTCATCATGCTCCCTTTAAAGACACTAAGGCCCTGTTTCCACAATCTTTTTAATCTCACCAGGGTCTTGTTTTTCACACTCCTTCTACACTCACCAAAGCCCATTTCCTGCACTCCTCAAACTCGCTCCAGGTTTTGCTTCTTGTGTTTTGTTCATACAAACGTCGTTCACTGAAAAGATTATTATATTACGGTGCAAAATCTAAAAAGAGATGAAATAAAAGTGGATTGGGAAATTAATAGTAGTAACATCCAACAGCCTGGGAAGTCTGCCAATTAGCAACAACAAAGTCCTGAGCCTGCCGGACTATCGGGATTTTATTGTGAATGCAAGTTTGTTGTTGTAAGTGTCAACACTTCGATAGTAGCTGGAGCATAGATGAATGGAGAATGAAGCTTCCTTTTCCCTTAATGTTCCTTCAAATAGTTCCAGGGCAGGTACAGTCTGAATGAGAAACTGATTGATAATCTCCTAGACTTTCTGTCAAAGACTCTCAGAGCACATGCAGCTGCCTGGAAATTAGATTGCATAACATTGTTTTTTTTTCAGCACTATGCAATCCAATATTAACGCAACCCCAAAGAAAATCACATTAGTGACCACTTACAGATGAGATATCGCTTTCATGAGATTGGACCAGGCAATCGCAGTTGGGAGCCACGTGTCTGATATTTCCCAGAGTCTGACCTGCACCTAATGAGGTCAGTCGTCAGGCGGCACATGCTTTTCTGATGTACGTTGGAGTTCCTGGGTTTAGGAAGTCAGAAAAAACAAGGAACTGATAAAGAGAGAAAGCAAGTTGTCTCAGTAGAGAGGACATCACTCACTTTGTGACTCCCTGGTCTGTTCTCCAGTCCCCAGCTACCATTCCCCATCCTACAGCACCTTCCCAAGCAACCAGAGAAGATGCAACAACTGTCCTTTCACCTCTTCCCTTCCCACCACCCAGGGACCCAAACAGTCTTTCCAAATAAGACAGTGATTCACTTGTACTTCTTCCAATCTAGTATACTTCATTTGGTGTTCATGTTGTGGTCTCCTGTACATTGGAGAAACCAAATGCAGATTGGGTGATTGCTCTGCTGAGCACCATCTCTCAGACCACAGGGGTGACCCAGGCCTTCCTGTTACCTGCCACTTTAATTCACCATCCAGCTCCCACACTGACTTCTTTGTCTGTGGCCTCCTTATCAGATATAATGAGGCCCAATATGGGCTCGAGGAAAAACACCTCACCTTTTATCTGGGCAGGACTCAATATTGAATTTTCCAACTTCAGATAACTTACTCCTTTCTGTTTGTATTAGGACTGGCCATGTTGTGCTACCATTCCTCTCCCCCACTTTTCTTTTCAATCATTTGTACATTCTGACCTGCTCAGCACATCCCAGTTGGCCAGACTATACAACGTCACCTTGACTTCACTACATGAGCAACACCTTATAGAGACAAAGGAGCTCAACTCTCTATTCAATAGCAGTTCATTATTTCACCCTACTGCAGATATTCCTCTTGTTTTACCCATCGCCCTCCCTGACCTTCTCTGCCACTTAGACTATCTTGCTTTCTCTCTTTCTCATGAAGAATCTTCAACCTGAAACATTAACTGGTTTCTCTTTCTGCAGATGCTGCTTGACTGGCTGAGTTCTTCTAGCATCTCTGTTTTAGTTTCATAATCTCAACTAAACTTGCGAACTTTATGTCAGACCTGAGGATTGAACTTACAGTAAACGGAGCTAAAGCTGAGCTAAAGTAACACACTGCCTTTGCAACCACAGGTCGGTATTTGTACAATGTAATTACATTGAGCAAACTGCTATCTCTTGCAATTAGGTTAATCGAGAAGTAATGCACAGTTGAAAAGGGAATTTCATGAATCTGTACTCACAGCAGGTATAAACAACGACACATGGAAAATCACAGACTACATGTTCTTAATTTCCTGAGATGTGCTCAGTGCAAACAACGCATTCTGCTTGGTATCAGAGTGGAGAAAAACCTTTCTTGTCCATGAAGTACTTAGGGCATGATTGGTTCCTTGGGTTCAACCGATCATGAATCCCTTGGATGCCATCCCAGCAGAGCACTGGGACACAAGTTTCAGCCTTCTCAATGAGGGCAGGTGAAGTTGATTTAATTTTGTCTCTTCAGGTGCAGGAGCTGGGGGAGAAGTGGGAGTTAATGGGAATGTGAGTGAATGAAAAATGGGATTGTTGAAGGATTAGTGTAAATGGTTGGTTAATGGTTGGCAAGGACTAGGTGGGCTGAAGGGCCTGTATGACTCTATGACCCTTTGACATCACAAGATTAAAACAAGATTGTGAGGCATACCAAGCAAAAAAGTGCATTCTAATGGTATTAATTTACTCTATATTGCTTCTATCCTCAGTCAAATAATTAATAACTAAATTTTTAGAAAGTACAGCGAATTTCTCTTTCAACTACCTGCAACTAAACTTTTTTTTGTGTGTTCAAATTATTTGCAAATTCATCACTAGCTCCGAAACTTTTATGACCCCTTAATCTTTCAAATCATTACTCAGCAAACTATAGACCCTCCATCAAATAATGTTTATCTAATTTATTATTCTAATCAGACAAATATCAAATCAGATGTTTATAGTTATTACCTGCAATAGTTGGGCTATTGAAAATCAGTCGGGCGGCTGTAATATTATTAGCAGTTCTTGGATATAAAGGTTTTGGTGCTGATTAAAGAGTAACGTGAGGATCACTGTGTGTGTGATCTATCTTGGTTGACAGTGCTCTATCTATTGGCCTTTCAAGTTTGGATAAATACAGTAACCCTTACCTTTTCACTTTGCTTTGAGCAGCACCATAGAACTCCAGGAGTACATTGTTCTTGCTTCATTCCTTAAGATCCAGTTTAAAAAATTCAGGAATTCAGAAGAGTTCTAGAGTTATAGAGCACAGAAACAGGCCCTTCAGCCCACCATGTCCATACCAACCAGCAAGTACCGTTCTCTCCCATTTATCAGCACTTGGCCTGTAGCCTTCTATACCTTGGTGATTCAACTGCTCTAGATACTTCATTAACAGTGCGAGATTACCTGCCTCCACCACCCCCTCAGACAGTATGTTGAAGATTGCAACCCATCCTCTGCATGAAAAAAATTGTTCTCTGGTCCCCTCCAATCCTCATATTCCTCACCTTGTCAAAAACCAGTGCCAGGTGCTTTTAGACATCTCTGTTATGGGGGAAATTTCCTCATTATCCATGCTATCTATGCCTCGCATATTTTGTATAGCTCTATCAGGTCCCCACTCAGCCTTCTCAGCTCTAAGGTAAATGTACCCTATCTAATCTCATTCATTTCTCTGGTTTTAAAACATTGAATGGCTCTCATTTATGTTCTAAATAAAGTTATATCTTACCTTAAATCCATCATGAACCAGAAATAGTCCATTGACATCATGATTTTCAAATTATTGGAAAGTAAATTCACCAAGCTCGAACTCAGGAGGAATTATGCATGAAGAAAGCACGAACAAGACTGTTAGGATTACAGATTCTCAGTCCCAACTCCAATATACATGGAATTTGTCAGGGGAATGGCAATCTATCCATACATTTTCACAGAGAGTAGTTTGGATGAAAGCTAATTATTAAACAGGCAGGCTTCTCTGTCTTTAAAACTGCCTTGTTACGGTGAGTAAAAGGACTATTGAGAAGAAGCTTGAATTCCAACAAGATGGAACATGACGGAATCACAGACAGACATGAAGCCTGCACTCAATGTGCTATACTCTGTGGTCAACAACCTTGAGACAGGATACCCTGAGGCCCTCTTCATCATCGCGGGGGACTTCAATCAGGCCAACCTCAGGAGTGTGTTACCAAAATACTATCAGCACGTCTCCTGCTCCACCAGGGGCACCAACACCCTTGACTGTTATACAACCATCAAAGATGCCTTCCGAGCCACCCCTCGTCCTCACTTTGGGAAATCAGACCACCAGGCTGTGCTCCTTCTCCCTGCATACAAACAGAAACTGAAACGGGAGGATCCGGTACGGAGAGTCGTGCAGTGCTGGTCTGAGGATGCAGATGAGCTCCTATGTGACTGCTTTGAGACAGTGGATTGGTCCATGTTCAAAGACTCAGCTGCCAGCCTTGATGAGTATGCCAACACCATCACAGACTTTATCAGCAAGTGTGTGGAGGACTGTGTGCCAAAGAAGGCAATATGGGTCTTCCCAAACAGGAAACCATGGATGAACTGGGAGATCCACTCCCTACTGAAGGAGAGGACTGCTGCACACAAATCTGGTGAACCTGATCTGTACAAGAAATCGAGCTAAGACGTGCGGAGAGCTATCAGGGATGTCAAAAGGCAATACCGACTCAAAATAGAGTCCCTGACCAGCCGTCAGTTAGGGCAGGGCTTACATGTCATAACAGGCTACAAGACGAAGTAGGGCTGCATAGCTAACAACAGCGCATCCCTTCCTGATGAACTTAACGCATTCTATGCGCATTTTGAACAAAAGGGAAGTGGATCGTCACCATCCACCCTGACAGCCACCAACGCAGCTGAACCTGTGATCACAGTGGAGGACATAAGATCAGTCTTCCGGAGAGTGAACACGAGGAAAGCACTTGGCCCAGATTGTGTCCCGGGCCGCGTGCTCAGATCTTATGCTGATCAGCTGGCAGAAGTATTTGCGGACATATTCAACCTCTCCCTGCTTCAATCTCAGGTTCCCTCCTGTTTTAAGAAGACCACTATCATCCCGGTACCAAAGAAAAGCAAGGCAACATGCCTCAATGACTACCAACCAGTGGCTCTGACATCACCATCATGAAGTTCTTTGAGAGGTTGGGCATGGCACGCATCAACTCCAGCCTCCCAGACAACCTGGACCCATTGTAATTTGCCTATTGGCGAAACAGGTCTACAGAGGATGCCATCTCCCTGGCCCTACACTCAGCTCTGGAGCATCTAGACAGTAAAGACACATACATTAGACTATTGTTTATTGACTACAGCTCTGCCTTCAATACAATAACTCCAAGCAAGCTGGTCACCAAACTCCGAGACCTAGGACTCAACACCTCCCTCTGTAACTGGATCCTTGACTTTCTAACAAACAGATCGCAGTCAGTGAGAATAGGCAGCAATACCTCCGGCACAATTATTCTCAATACTGGTGCCCCACAAGGCTGCGTCCTCAGCCCTCTACTCTACTCCCTATACACTCACAACTGTGTGGCAAGATTCGACTCTAACTCCATCTACAAGTTTGCCGATGATACCACCGTTGTAGGCCGTATCTGAAACAGCAATGAGTCGGAGTACAGGAAAGAGATGGTGAGCTTAGTGGAATGGTGTCATGACAACAACCTTTCCCTCAATGTCAACAAAACAAAAGAGCTGGTCATTGACTTCAGGAAAGGGGGTGGTCAACACGCACCTGTCTACATCAATGGTGCTGAGGTCAAGAGGGTTGAGAGCTTCAAGTTCCTGGGTGTGAACATCACCAACAATCTGTCCTGGTCAAATCACATAGATGCCACAGCCAAGGAAGCTCACCAGCGCCTCTACTTCCTCAGGAGGCTAAAGAAATTCAGTTTGTCCCCTTTGACTCTTACCAACTTTTACCGATGCACCATAGAAAGCATCCTATCTGCATGTATCACGGCCTGGTACAGCAACTGCTCTGCCCGGCACCGCAAGAAGCTGCAGAGAGTTGTGGACACAGCCCAGCGCATCACTGACACCAGCCTCCTCTCCTTGGACTCTGTCTTTACTTCTCGTTGTCTTGGTGTAGCAGCCAGCATAATCAAAGACCCCACCCACCTGGGACATTCTCTCTTCTCTCCTCTTCCATCGGGTAGAAGATACAGGAGCCTGAGGGCACGTACCACCAGACTTAAGGACAGCTTCTACCCCATTGTGATAAGAGTATTGAATGGTTCCCTTATACAATGAGATGGACTATGACCTCACGATCTACCTTGTTGTGACCTTGCACCTTATTGCACTGCACTTTCTCTGTAGCTGTGACACTTTACTGTTACTGTTTTTACCTGCACTACATCAATGCACTTTGTACTAACTCAATGTAACTGCACTGTGTAATGAATTGACCTGTACCATCGGTTTGTAAGACAAACTTTTCACTGTACCTCGGTGCAAGTGACAATAATAAACCAATACCAATACCAAAGTACTTAGAGTCATAAAGTCATAGAGAAATACAGCATGGACACACAGGCCCTTCAACCCAACCAGTTCATGCCAACCATGGTGCCCACCCAGCTTGTCCCAACTTCCCACATTCAGCGCATATCCCTCAAAGCCCCGCCCCTCCAAGTGCTTCTTAAATGATACTATTGTCACTGCCTCAACCACTTCCTCTGGCTCATTCCATATACTCACCACCCTCTGCCTGAAAAAGTTGCCCCTCAGGTCCCTTGTAAATACTTCCCCTCTCACCCTAAACCTATGCCCGCTAGTTTTGGACTCCCCCACCCTGGGGAAAGGACAGTTACTGTCCACCTTATCTATGCCTCTCATAATTTTCAACATTTCTATAAGGTCACCCCTCATTCTTCTACGTTCTAGGAAATAAAGACCTAGCCTGGCCAACTGTAGTATGGAAGGCCAGGGGTCAGATGACAGTGACAACACTACTGACCCCCATGGTTGGATGATAGCATTGCCCATCGGGACAGAAGCTACACCACTGTCAATCAAGGGTTCAGCTCCACCCCACCCATTAAGAGCACACCTAAGGATTGGTTTGGTAACACACCTTTGTTCTTGACCCTGAATCATTGGCTTGCTTGAATTACCTGAACGGGCTCCACCCAGTTCCAGCCCTATAAAAGATGGTACACGTGGGCAGCTCTTTCTCTTTTCTGATTGCTGCTGGGGTTGAGACCACAGGTGAGAGGGTGTACTTCCACAGGGGTCTAGGAACGTCCTAAGTAGCTTCCCAGTAGTGTACAGTCATTGTTTGTCCAGATTCAGGGGGTTCAGACAACGTATTTGTTCATTCCCTGATCATTTGTACTAGTTTGTTGCATGTGTGCACTTCACCCCTGTTGCGACTTCCCCCACATTTCGCGATCACCCGAGTGCGAGTGTACATTTGTTCCTTCACATTCTGTTCCCGCATCGGTCTTTGTAAATAAAATTGGTCTTTGTAAATTTAAAGTGCAAGGACTATGTGTCCAGATACCTCTATCTTTAAGATCCAAAAGAACCTTTCTCATAACACCAACCTCTCCCCATAATTCAGGCGCTCTGGTCCCAGCAACATCCTCGTAAATCTTTTCTGCACTCTTTCTAGTTTAACCAAGTCTTTCTGTACACAATACTCCAAGTGTGGCCTCACCAGCAACTTATACAACTGCAACATAATGTCCCAACTCCTCTACTTAATGCCCTGACTGATGAAGGCCAATGTGCTAAATGCCTTTTTCACCACCCTGTCTTCCTGTGACTTGCTAGAATTGTTAAAATACCATTTTGGCAAGGCATGTGGGAACAGTGTTTCCTCCATCTTTACTTTTATCTGTGGTGACTGACTGGTGGACTACACTTTTAGAAAAACACACTTTAAATGTTGATCTCAGGTTGTAGAGAACAGCTGATACATGGCACCATCGCTCCACCATAAGTGATTGCTGCTTTTATCTGTTAGCCTCCTGCATAAGCAATACGCTTACCTGTTGGATTTTAGAATTGTATTCATAAGTCTTTTCGACACAACTAATGAACTCTAAAGTGTTGGTGAATTTCCAGGAAAATATTCTCTGATTTTTTTTTAAGTTCCTGGCCTTTTGATAAGAAGAGTTTGTGTATACTGGTCTACTTTTTTATGTAATCTACCCTCACAGAAAGCCAAAGAAATCATTCATCCCACTCAGATGATGTCAATGTTTTTTCAATTGTGTGCAAAAACTGTGCACATCATACCTACACACCCTGTTCCCTTCCTTTTTATCTTCAGCTGCTTTTCCCCATCAACTGATCCAAAGCAATCTGAATACTGAAGGCAACCAAGGCCAATGTGGGAATGAATACAACAACAGTCTCTGAACAAACCTCTTCTGCATCTTTCTGAATAGTTTACATTTAACATTGTAATTGTCGCTCCTCTTTCCTGATCACTGAACTACCAGAATGAGTCTGTCTCTGTCATCCCTTCAAACTTTTCCAGGACTTTAAATACTTCTCATAGTCATACAGCATTGAAACAGACCCTTTGGTTCACCATATCCCCACCAACCATCAAGCACCCACTTACACTAATACCATGTTTTATTCTCCCCACATTTACCACAACTCCCGCAAGATTCTACCACTCACCTACACACTTGTGGCAAGTTACAGTGATCAACCTGCGCATCTTTGGGATGTGGGAGGAAACTGGAGCACCCTGGGGGAAACCCACGTGGTCCCAGGAAGAACATACAAACTCCACACAGACAGCACCAGAGGTCAGGATCGAACCGTGGTTGCTGGAGCTGTGAGGCAGCAGCTCTACTAGCTTCACCACTGTGCCATCCTAGATCCTACCATGTCACTCATTAACCTGAATTGTTCAAACAGAAAAAGAAACAGCCACCTGCGATATATGTTACATATTATTTAGGATGCGATACTGTAATTAGTTGGTTTGTTGTTCACGTTAATAGAGCGATGTGATTTTGGTTTGACATCTTAGGATAAAGATGAGTCCCTTGGCCCCTGCCACCTTACCCCCCCCCCCCCCCCCCCCAGTTCCTTAACTTTCCTTGAGTGGGAATGAATGGGATTGTGAGATTCAGGGTGAATTTGGAATGGAACTCCATTCTACCAGGACCCTACCCTGGTCCAACATCCTGTATAAAAGGAGCCAGGCTTGTCCTTACACCTGATCCCATTCCATGGCCGAGGTGTTGAAACTGATGGAGTGAAGTCTGGTGTTCTAAATCCCATTATTTCATTCCACATGTAGCCCCCTCCCTCAGCTCTCCTGCCCATCTCAGGCATGGGTCAAAATCATGCCACAAGGGAGGTCCACTGTCTTTTCAAGTGCAGTCTTTCCATTTTGTGCCTTTTCGTCTTAAGGTCCAATGTGACTCATCCAGCTCCAACACTCCAGAGCAGGACCAATATCCCTCCTCCACGATTTCTACTGTTATGTTTGATTGGCTGCAGACTTTCCAATGCTTCACCCCATAAGTGCTAACTTCCTGTGTTTATGTCATTAATAACTATGACTCTCCTTCTGATCAAAAAATAAACAGCTGGAGGAACTCAGTAGGCTGAATAGCATGTGCGGACGGAATTATCAACGTTTTTGGGTTGAGACCTTGCATCAGGACTGAGAGTGGAAAGGAAAGATCGCCAATATAAAGAGGAGAGGGGGAGGGGTGGGGCTGGTCGGTGATAGGAGGACCGAGGAGGGGTGAAGGATGATGAGCAGATTGAGCCAAGTGGGGGAGGGAAGGGGGTGGAGTTGGGAGACAGAGGCAGGTGGGTGATAGGTGGAAGCAGACAATGGGGAAAAAGAGGCGGAAAGAGGCAGCTGGGGGGAGGGGAGAGTGAAGGTGGAGAAAACTGGGAGGGTGATAAATGGGGACACAAAGGCTACAAGTGCTGGAATCCGATGAGTAAGGAAGGTGATACTGGGAACCATTAGGGGAGAGGTGACGGGCAGATGGAACCAGATGGGGGAAGGGGATCCAGTAAGTGGAGTGTGTGGGTAGTGGGTGGATGTAATCTGATAGTAAGGAAGAAAGGATGAGCATGAAATATTGCATCCTTCACAACCTCAGGGCACCCCTTTGTTTTGCAACCAATGTAATAACTTTGAAATGTTCACTGTTGGTATAAGGAAATACTGGGGACCATCTATCTCTATATAAACATGTTTCCTCAAACAATAATGCAATCATGACCAGACAACCTGCTTTACTGATATTGACTGAGAAATCATTATTGGAATGGACCTTAAGAAAGCTCCCCAATTTTTCTTCAAAATCTTCCCCAAGGTGACTTACTGAGAAAGCAGTTGGAACCTTGAATTAATACTCAATCTGAAAGACCATATCGCAATAGAAGAGGACTCACATAGCATTGTACTGATTATATAACTGCAGTATATGTAGTATTGTTTGTTAAAATGTAGTTGTTGCTTTAAGGTTGTTACCTCTTTAAGTGCAGTGTCAGGAGGCTGACTGCTCTCAATGGCACAACATTATGTCTATAAACATCCAGAATTAGATTTTAAATAATTTCTCAATTAAGGCAAAAGTTGCGTCACAGAATGAAATGAAATATTAGGGAAAAGTGCCACAAGTAAAACCATAGATGTTAAGGATTTGCACAAAACCCATATTTCACAACAGATGGAGTTGTTACAATCATTAAAAGCCAAGATTGTGGTGCAGAACAATCAAAACAAAGGGAGTTAAGTCTCAAAAATGTCTGAAGGAGCCACTGTAATAAATAATGGTGTTCTTTGCAGCTCGTTGTCTTGGTGAGTTTCCTCAACACTTCACACTACAGTGAGAAAGAGAGCTCATACAACAAAATTACCATTCTGTTTTGCTTCAGGTTGATGGACACAGTCTCTTTCCCAGGGTAGGGGAGTCGAAGACTAGACAGCATAGGTTTAAGGTGAGAGTGGAAAGATTTAAAGGGGACCTGAAGGACAAGTTTTTCCATACAGAGGATGGTGGGTATACGGAATGAGCTGCCAGAGGAAGTGGTAGAGGCGGGTAGAATTGCAAAATTTAAAAGACATTTGGACAGTTTCATGGAGAGAAAAAATTGAGGGGGATGTGGGTCAAATGCAGGCAAGCAGCACCAGCTCAGGAAGGCACCTTGGTTGGCACGGACAAGTTGGGCTAAAGGACTTGTTTCCATCCTGTATGACTCTATGACTCTAACTGAGCCTCTTGTTGAACAGCATCCTGTTGAACCAGCATCCAGGTTCCCTCACTCACGGAACATGGAGAACTATCCTAAACACGGATCATGCCATTCTGAGGGGATCTCACAATGCAAGTTCCTGCCTACTCTCGGACAGCAATCTGCAGCACCTGAAATAGATGATTCTCCTTTACAGTTCAGTCTTACCAAAGAAGAATGAGGTATGCTGACTCATTTCAAGCTTTGTCTCCAGTTTCCTTTCCAATTTAAAATATGTTCTCTTCTCTGAGTGGGCATCCTCTTAATCAATCTCTCCTCTCGCACACCACACACTGCATTGAGTGGGATCATTCCCAAGGGAACTGATCCTGAATGTGCTGATGTTAGGCAGCACAGCCATTTCCTGGCACTAATTATTTTCTGCGATATCAATCAATAATTTGTTGAAGTAATTTTTAAAATGAAACTAAAATACTGCAGATTCAGCAGATCTAAAATGAAGAGAAAAATGCTGGAATTGGTATTTGTATTGGTTTATTATTGTCACTTGCATCGAGGTGCAGTGAAAAGCTTGTCTTACAAACCGATCATACAGGTCAATTCATTACACAGTGCAGTTACATTGAGTTAGTACAAAGTGCATTGAGGTAGTACAGGTAAAAACAGTAACAGTACAGAGTAAAGTGTCACAGCTACAGAGAAAGTGCAGTGCAATAAGGTGCAAGGTCACAACAAGGTAGATCGTGAGGTCATAGTCCATCTCGTTGTATAAAGGAACCATTCAATAGTCTTATCACAGTGGGATAGAAGCTGTCTTTAAGTATGGTGGTACGTGCCCTCAGGCTCCTGTATCTTCTACCCGATGGAAGAGGAGAAAAGAGAGAATATCCCGGGTGGGTGGGGTCTTTGATTATGCTGGCTGCTCCGCCAAGACAGCGAGAGGTAAAGACAAAGTCCAAGGAGGGGAGGCTGGTGTCAGTGATGCGCTGGGCTATGTCCACAACTCTCTGCAGCTTCTTGCGGTCCTAGGCAGAGCAGTTGTGGTACCAAGCCGTGATACATGCAGATAGGATGCTTTCTATGGTGCATCGGTAAAAGTTGGTGAGAGTCAAAGGGGACAAACCAAATTTCTTTAGCCTCCTGAGGAAGTAGAGGCGCAGGTGAGCTTTCTTGGCTGTGGCATCTACATGATTTGACCAGGACAGACTGTTGGTGATGTTCACACCCAGGAACTTGAAGCTCTCAACCCTCTCGACCTCAGCACCATTGATGTAGACGGGTGCATGTACACCGCCCCCTTTCCTGAAGTCAATGACCAGCTCTTTTGTTTTGTTGACATTGAGGGAAAGGTTGTTGTCATGACACCATTCCACTAAGCTCTCTATCTCCTTCCTGTACTTCATCTTTCTGTATTGAAAACAAAAAGTGCTGGAAACACTCAGCAGGTCAGGCAGCATCTGTGGAGGGAGAAACAAGAATTAATATTTCAGGTCGGAACTGACCCTGCTGAGTGTTTCCAATGTTTTCTGTTTTTATTTCACACTTCCAGCATCTGCAGATATTTTGATTTTCATTCATTGACGGTAGCATAGTGGTTAGCATAATGCTTTACAGTGCCAGCGACCTGGGTTCAAATCCAGCCACTGTCTGTAAGGAGTTTGTACGTTCTCCCCGTGTCTGTGTAGGTTTCCTCCGGGTGCTCTGGTTTCCTCCCACATTCCAAAGACGTACAGGTTAGGAAGTTATGGGCATGCTATGTTGGTGCCGGAAGCGTGGCGACACTTGTGGGCTGCCCCCTAAAAATCACTATGCAAAAGATGTATTTCACTGTGTGTTTCGATGTACATGTGACTAATAAAGATCTTATCTTATCTGAAAGTGCTTTGGAACATTCTGTGGTAATGTATAGTGCTACAGGAATGTAAGTTTCTGTTGCTCCTCTTGTTAACATATCTGCCAGTTAAATTCATTAGACATTTGATTAATTCAAGTATTGATTGCAATAAAAAAGATTGGTGAGTTCAGACCGAGGGGAGCTGTGCAGGAAGGACCCAGAAGAAATCCTCTTTGCCTTGTGTGATTAATTTTCTGAGTGTAAGCTGTCTCATTCCACGCCCTTCATTAATGCTTGCCTTGGCTTGGGAAGGTATTTTTAGAAACATGGTCATTCTTTTCCAGGAAATACGTAAGAGATCCGAACTATTCAGTGAGCTAGGGTTTTTCTCTTTGGAGAGAAGGAGGATGAGAGGTGACTTGATAGAGGTGTACAAGATGATGAGAGGCATAGATCGAGTGGACAGTCAGAGACTTTTTCCCAGGGCGACAATGGCTAACACGAGGGGACATAATTTTAAGGTGATTGGAGGAAGATATAAGGGGGATGTCAGGGGTAAGTTTTTTTTACACAGAGAGTGGTGGGTGCGTGGAACGCACTGCCGGCAGAGGTTGTGGGGGCAGATACATTAGGGACATTAAAGAGACTCTTAGATAGACACATGAATGATAGAGAAATGGAGGGCTATGTGGGAGGGACGGGTTGGATAGATCTTAGAGCAGGATAAAACGTCAGCACAACATTGTGGGCCGAAGGGCCTGTACTGTGCTGTTATGTTCTATGTATGTTCTATTAGGGCACACCTGAAAGACACAATGTAATGTGTTAATAGACACGTGCATCATGTACCAGCACAACATGTGGTATTATGAATGTTGCCGCACTGTATAAGGCAAGGGCAAGAACCAGACACTGAAGTTATAGACTCTTCATTTTTTCTGTACAAATCTCCATACATACCACCATAAAGCCTGTCAACATCCTTGAATCAGGACTGATTGAAAATTGAACTGGGCTGGCCTTATTGTTATATAGCAGATCCAAAGCTGTATATTCTGAGGCTGATGGCTAATTTGGGATTCTCCAAAATCTCCCCACTACCCAAAATGCACAGGCAAAGGAATAATGAGGCATCTTCTCTGATTGCTTAAAAGGAAGCAGCTTTAACAAGACTTGACACTATGTAGACAAAATAGCCCAAGAGGTTGGCACTCATTTCTCCACCTTAAAGACTCTCTTTCTCTGCCACTGGCACTCTATTAATGCAGTGTGTGCTTTTAACAATAACCCACAAGGTTTCCTTAGCCACACCTCTAAAACATGAGACTGCTATCTTAGGATAACTCAAAACATGAATGAAAACATTGCCATGTCCAAGTTCCCTTCAAGTCACTCACCATCCTGACCTGAATATACAGTATATTGCCAAAACTTCTCTATTGCAGGATCATAATCTTCAGAGTATAGTCAGAGCAACTTCATCATTTTAACTTCACCATTCAAGTAGCACGTCACCACCTTCTCAAGAGCAGCTAACAGATCAGTAAATGTTAAACTTGCCAGCGATGATCACATCCCAGGACTGAATATTTCAAAAAAGTACGATACCATGTAAATTGAATCTTAATCTGAAGCAATCTATCATACCTTGCTCTCATCCAACGTATATAAAACTATAATATAAGGAATGGTAATTTATATGAGTGCTAAAATATGAATTTTGAACTGGATGTCCTAGAGTTTATCACAAACATGCACAAAAATGAAAAGAAGAAACAGTACAGTTAACATCAGTCTCCCTGCTTTTTGTTGGCCAAATGTGGATCTGGGTCTTCAGATGAAACTTAAATTCAGGACCTCAGATGTGATATGACTACATTCAGTATACTTTGGCCAAGCTGAGTTTGAAATATTCAATAAAGCAGCAGCTCTTCGCAGCTGTAAATGTATGTGTGGACACAGAGAAAGGAATGTAATAAATTACTGAAAGATCAGGAGAACTGTTAAAACACACGTGTCTCTTCACTTTGTTCACCTACACTAAGTATGTGCATCTTTGTGGAGACACAAGTGACTGCAGATGCTGGAACCTGGAACAAGAAAGACCAAGTTTAATAATTTATATGAGTGCTAAAATATCTTACATGAGTTTTGATCTGGATGTCCTGGAGTTTATCACAAACATGCACAAAAATGAAAAGTAGAAACAGTACAGTTAACATCATGGAGTACAGTTAACGTCAACCTGGAGCAAGGTGGGCAGGCATGGTAGTTTAACAGTTAGCGTAACGCTATTACAGCGCCAGTGACCTTGGTTCAATTCCGGCCACTGTCTGTAAGGAGTTTGCACGTTCTCCCCGTGTCTGTGTGAGTTTCCTCCAGGTGCTCCGGTTTTCTCCCACATTCCAAAGACGTACGGGTTAGGAAGTTGTGGGCATGCTATGTTGACGCCAGAAGCATAGTGACACTTGAGGGCTGCCCCTGAACACTCTACGCAAAAGATGCATTTCACTGTGTGTTTTGATGTACATGTGACTAATAAGGAAATCTTATCTTACCTTATAAGAAACAAACTGTCGGAGGAACTCAGTGAATCAAGCAGCACGTAGGGGGGGCAAAGGGATGGTCATCATTTTGGGTCAAGACCCTGCATCAGGACTGATATAGGGTTTTGACCCGAAATGTCAACCATCCCACTGCCTCCACAGGTGCTGCTTGATTCACTGAGTTCCTCCGTCAGTTTGTTTTTTATATGCATCTTTTTCATTCATTCATTACATACTTACAAAGCCGACACTGCTTTCCCCTTCGGAACTGAAAGAATGATTCACACACTTACATTATTTAGAAGTTTAACCTCTTTGTAGGTTTTCTGAGTCTCTTTGATCTTGCCAAAGGAACATATCCTCAGTGTTGTATCCAATTCTTGACTTGAGGAAGGATTCATTTCAGTAGAATCTTGTGTCATTTCTTCCGCAGACTTCACTGGATCAAATTCTGGAATACACTGAAAACTCTTCAATCTCCCATGAATTAGGTGATGCACTTACATCTAATTCTGCCTTCTATTTTCACAAGGTATTTCTTTGAACCATTTGCTTCCACTATCTCTCCAATGAACCATTTCCAAATGTCAGATTTGACAAGTGGTGTTACCAAACTCCATCATGTTGTTTATCACATATCTCCCTATAATTTCAATGACAATTTCACATTTATTTCGAATGTTTCCCTTCCACCCTCCTGTCAAGATTTGGCTGAACTATGCTCAATCATGTTCTTCCCTTCTCTCCCTTTTCTCTCTCCTCCTGATCTACCCAGTTCTTCCTACACCAACCCCAGCCCCCATCACCCTGATTCTTTCCCCTCCTCCATCTCCCCATCACCCACACACTCTTCCAACTGGGTCCCCTCCCCCACTGTTCCCATCTGACCTCCCCACCTCCCTCATTTGATTCCATGCTCCACCGTCCTCTCCTATCAGATTCCATCATCTTCAGCTCTTTGTCACCTCCACCTATCACCCCCCAGCTTCTGTTATCATTTCCACCCTTCCCTTCTCCACCTGCCTATTACCCCTCCTCACCTGGATCCACCTATCACTTGCCAGGTCTTTCTCCACCCCTTCTTTTTATACTGGTTATCTCCCCTCTATCTTTCAGCCCAGATGAAGGGTCTCGACCCAAAACATCAACTGTCCATTTCCCTCCACAGATGCTGCTCGACCCACTGAGTTCCTCCAGCATCCTGTTTGTTGCTCCAGATTCCAGCATCTGCAGTCGCTTGTGACTCAATCATGTTCTTCAATGCATTAGGAATTCAGCAGGATCACTTATTGGTGAATGTGGCATTTTCCTGTAGTTTAGGAAAAAGTTTGCTAATCAATGTCTCATTGTTAAATTTATAATACTCGTTTCTTCAGTGTAATGTTTGTGGTTCCTATTCTTATTGGATTAGTGCCAAAATGCAATGAATTATTAAGAGGCAGAGAATTGATAAAACCTGTCCATCTTGATGCTGGAGGAACTCAGCAGGCCAGGCAGCATCCGTGGAGAAAACCACGTGGTCAACGTTTTGGTCAGGACTCTTCTTCAGGACTGAAGGTAGGAAAAGGGGAAGCCCAATATATAGGAGGAAAAAGAGCAGTGATAGGTGGACAAAAGAGGGGAGGCAGGGTGGGCACAGGGTGGTGATAGGTTGATGCAGTTAAGAGATAGTGATAGGCAGGTGCTGGTGGGATGAAATGTGAGGACAAGGAGGGCACTATCCCAGCCTACATATCCAACATATCATTCTCCACCACTTCTGCCATCTCCAACGGGACCCCACCACCAAGTATATCTTCACCTCCCCACCCCTTTCTGCCTTTCGCAGGGACCGCTCTTTCTGCGACTCCCTTGTTCACTCCTCCCCCCCCCCCCCCCCAACCACTCCCACTCCCACCCCGGGAATTTTCTATTGCCCCTGCCATAGGTGCAACATCTGCCCCTACACCACCTCCATTTCCTCCATCCAGGGACCAAAACAGTCCTTTCAGGTGAGACAGAGATTTACCTGCATCTCCTTTAATATCATCTACTGCATTCGGTGCTCCAAGTATGGCGTCCTCTACATTGGTGAGACCAAATGCAGACTAGGTGACTGCAGAACACCTGCGCTCTGTCCGTAACCATGACCTGCATCTCCCCGTTGCCAGTCACTTCAATTCCCTCTCCCACACTATCACTGATATGACTGTCCTCGGCCTTCTCCACTGCCAGGAGAATTCCAAGCACAAACTGGAGGAACATCTCCTCATTTTCCGTCTTAGAACCTTGCAGCCTAATGACATGAATATTGAATTCTCCTACTTTAGCTAATCCCCACCCTCCTTCCCCCAACCCCCCCCACCATGTTTCTTCTCTTCTCTTTCCTAGCCTCTTTTCTTTCTCTCTCTTCTTACCTTTGACCCATTGCCCAGTGGATCTGCCCTCCCCTCCTCCCCTCCTCCCCCGCACCTGCCTATCACTATCTCTTACCTGCATCTACCAATCACCACCCTGTGCCCACCCCGCCTCCCCCTTATGTCCACCTATCACTGCTCTACTTCTCCCTCCTATATATTGGGCTCCCGCTTTTCCTATCTTTAGTCCTGAAGAAGGGTCCTGACCCCAAAACATTGACTGCCCGCTTTTCTCCATGGATGCTGCCTGGCCTGCTGAGTTCCTCCAGCATCATCGTGTTTTTCATCTAGATTCCAGCACCTGCAGTCCTTTGTTTCTCAAACATGTCCATCTTGTTTATTCCACAGTGTAAATGAGTACATAAGTCTGGTGTATACAAAAACAGTACTAGCGCTTTGTCAGAAAAACCCAGGAGCTGGAAAGTCAAACTGATTTTCACAGTGAAAAGTGAAGAACACAATTATTTGTTTGTTAACAGTTCTGTGGAGCGCTTTGGACCATGTTTACAATGGTAGAGGTGTGATATAAATTAAAGTTGATGTTACACTGGCAGGACATCTCAGTACATTCTGCTCTGAGGCAGTTTAATTCAGCAACCGCAATGATACTGTCTCCAGCTCAGGAAACACACCAGGTTAATATTCTTCTGTGGAGCACTGGAGTAACTTTTTGGATGTTGATTTTCTTCTGTTATACCCTGCTGTTTCTCAGCCACCAGCCAGACATCTGTTCCTCCAATTGCAATCCCCTTTGTTTCCCAGTGTTTCTATGAACTTTCTTACATTTACGTGAGCAGATGGTACTCTGTTGACACTTCAGCCCTTGTGCTTGCTATCTTATCAGCTAGCACATGGCCTTGAAGCCTGTTCTCGCAACTACGATGTGCTCATTAAATAAATCACCACCAGTACTACACTGGAATCTTAAGGCCACCTTGATTAACTTTTCCCATTCCAATTCAGTGCATCCATCTTCAGGTACTATCCAACCGTGAGGAGGGGTATATCAGTTTAGGAAAATCAAAAACCTGCTGATGCTGAAAATCTGAAATAAAAATAGAAAATGCTGTAAACACTTACCAGATCAGGCAGCATCTGTGGAAAGAGACAAAGTTAATGTTTCAGGAGGTGTGACCTTTCACCAGATCTGTTTTAATATTAGCCAAGGCTCTTTGTCCTGATTGGTATTTAACAAACAACATGCTTGATGCAGTCGACATGGATTTTAGCAAAGCTTTCTATAGGTCACACATGGCAAGCTGATCATGCGAGGTGGGTCCCTTTTTTTTGTGTATTACAGATCTGCAGATGACACCACTGCAGTGGGCCAGGTCTTAAATAACAATGAGATGAAGTACAGGAAGGAGGTATAGAACATAGTGACATGGTGTCATGACAACCTTTCCCTCAATGTCAACAAAACTAAAGAGCTGGTCATTGACTTCAGGAAGCAGGGCACAGTACACATCCCTGTATGTATCAAAGGTGCTAAGGTGGAGATGGTTGAAAGCTTCAAGTTCCTAGGTGTAAACATCACCAATAGCTTGTCCTGGTCCAACCACATGGACACTATGGCCAAGAAAACACACCTGTGCCTCTACTTCCTTAGTAGACTAAGGAAATTTGGCATATCCCCGTTGCCCCTCACCTATTTTTATGGATGCACCATAGAAAGCATCCTATCCAGATACATCACAGCTTGGTATGGCAACTGCTCTGCCCAAGACTGCAAGAAATTGCAGAGTTGTGAACACAGCTCAGCACATCACAGAAACCAGCCTCCGCTCCATTGTCTCTGTCTATAATTCTCGATGCCTCAGAAAAGCAGCCAACATAATCAAAGACCTCTCCCACCCCAGTCATTCTCTCTTTTACCCCTTTCCATTGGACAAGAGATATAAAACCTTGAAAACTAATACCAGCAGGCTCAATCCCGCTGTTATAAGACTATTGAATGGTTCCCTAGTACAATAAGATGGACTCTTGACCTCACAATCTTCCTCGTTATGACCTTGCACCTTATTGTCTAACTGCACTGCACTTCTTCTGTAACTGTAACACAATCTTCTGCATTCTGTTACCACTTTTTCCTTGTACTACCTCAATGTATTTATGTATGGTAGGCATGCAAAACTAAGTTTTCCTCTGTATCCTGGTACATGTGACAATAATAAACCAATTAAATTAATGAATTAGACCTAATTGCAGGAGATATGATTAAAAAAAGAATGCAAAAAACAGACATGTGATTGACAGTGAGAAAGAAAGCTCTAGACCATATAGGATATGAGTCCAGATGAAGGGTCTCGGCCTGAAATGTCAACGGTCCATTTCTCTCCACTGATGCTGCCTGACCCACTGAGTTCCTCCAACAGTTTTTTTCCCCAGATTCCAGCATTTGCAGTCTCCTATGTCTATAGAAGGGTATAGATGTCTGACCAGCTGGTCAGAAAAAATGGAATTTAATCCGAAGTAGTGGGAGGTGATGCATTTGAGGAGGTTTAGAAGGCAAGAGAATATACAACAAATGGAAGGATATTGAGTGGTGTGGAGGAGCAAAGGACTGTATGCTCACAGATCATTAAAGGCCAATAAAATGGTTTAAAAGACCTGTGGAATCTTTTCCTTTATTAGTTAGGGTATACAATATAAGAGCTTGGAGGTTATACGGCCCAGCAATGCAGCTTGCGGAGCCACTGCATCACAAACCCAGTGACCTGGCTTCAGTCCTGTCCTTGGGTGGAGTTTGCACATTCTCCCTCTGACTGCATGGGTTTCCGCCAAGTGGTCTGGTTTCCTCCCACATCACCAACATGGGTGGGGTGGGGGGGTGGAGTTAATAGGTTAATTGGCCATTGTAGATTACCCACCATGTGTTCCTCCACCATGTGGAATCTGGCGAGGGGAGGGTAGGTGGGGGTGGAAGTTGTTGACAGGAATGTGGGTAAAATGAAATGTGATTAGTGTAGGTTTGGTGTAAGTGGGGGTTTGATGACTGACATGGATTTAATGAGCTGAAACTCCTGTTTCTGTGCTATATGGCTCTGTAACTGTGTGACCAGATAGACCACAGCTTGTGTCATACAGTTCAAAATTACAGAACCAATGTGTGTGTATTGGACAGGGCGCAGAGAAGGTTTATGAGGATGTTGGCAGGACTGGATAAATTCATCTCTGAGGAAAGTTGGCAACAACTCAGTTGGAACTGAGTGCAGAGACAGGAGACTTAACTAAGAAGTATAAAATGATGAGAGACCTAGATATAGTAAATAAGGAGTACATATTTCCCTTAACAGTGTGTACTAGAAGAGCTGTGATCTGCTGGGCTACAGTTCTATAGCTTGAAGGTGGGATAAGGTTGGGGACCTACTTTCCAACCAGGAAGGAGATGATGGGCTGTGTGTCCTTTCCACATGATGAATTCTCAATATGTCTTCAAAAATGTTGTAAACAAAAGTGTTGTAGGCTTAATGGATTTTTAGATTAGTTGGATCATTGGAGTTTTGGGTGAGTGGTATTCCAAAGATTGCTGAACCCAGGTTAGCTGCAGGAATACTATTGTTGTTTTGCTGTATTCTCCAAGGCAGTTGTTCCTGAGATAGATCTATTACTGGGGTATTTTAATCCCCAGGGTTTCTACATTCCTAAAACAACTGAATATCTGGATCAACAAGAACCCGAGGTAGCTGAAGTCTGGAAGAGCTGCATTGTTTTCCTGGGAATATAACTATGTAGCTAGATTCCCAGGAAAGGTATATTCCTGAGAGTCAGATTCTTCCCATGGCTGCATCTTTATGGCAGCTGCATCCCCAGCCTTTTTGGATTCCACTGCGAAATTCATGGAATAGTTGGATCCCAGGACTATGGTAAATTGGTAGATTGGTTTATTATTGTCACATGCATTGAGGTACAGTAAAAAACTTGCCTTGCATACTGTTCACAAAGGTCAACTCATTACACAGTGCATTGAGATAGTAGAATAACAATAACAGAATGTAGAATAAAGTGTTACAGTTATAGAGGAAGTGCAGTGCAGGTAGACAATAAGGTGCAAGGTCATAACAAGGTAGATTGTGAGGTTAAGAGTCAATCTTATCGTACTTGGGAACCGTTCAGTAATCTTATAACAGCGGGATAGAAGCTGTCCTTATGCCTGGTGGTACGTGCTTTCAGGCTTTTGCATCTTCTGCCTGACAGGGGACGGAAGAAGAGAGAATGTCTGGAGTGGATGGGGTCTTTGATTATGCTGGCTGCTTTAATGAGGCAGCGAGTAGACAGAGTCCATGGAGGGGAGGCTGGTTTCTGTGATGTGCTGAGCTGTGTCCACAACTCTACAGCTTCTTGCGGCCACAGGCAGAGCAGTTGCCATACCAAGCCGTGATGCATCCGGATAGGATGCTTTCTGAGGTGCATTGATAAAAATTGGTGAGGGTCAAGGGGGATGTGCCAAATTTCTTTAGCCCCCGAAGAAGTGGAGTTGCTGGTGAGCTTTCTTGGCTGTGGGATCCTGGAAATGTTGGAACCCTTCTAATGGGATTCCTGGCATTGTAGAATTTCCAGGTCAGCCGGAACATCTGGCTAGTGGGATCCATGGGATTGTGGTATTCCCAGAATAACTGGACAAGAAGGACAGAATTCCCAGGATAGCAGGATCCTTGTAATCAGGAGGTCCCCAGGAATTCAGGATTCTTGGTCAGTGGTTTTTCCAGGACTATATTACATGGATAGCTGTATCCCAGGGATCACAGAATTCCCTGAGTCACCAGTTTCCACGAACTACAGGATAACTCCTATGGAGGGACTGCCAGGCACATAGGCTCTTTGGAATCCAAGATTTCCAAGATAGCTGGATTTCTGAGATCCTGGAATCCGCAGGATAGTCCCATTCCCCTAAATAGCCAGATTCTTGAGATCTCAGGATCAGATGGGGGGGAGGGGAACTGGATCCTTATGATAGCTGGATCACTGGGATTGCAAGAATTGTGGGATTGTCGGTTTTATGTGTGGGATTCACAGGGTAGCGGGGTTTCCCGGATTGCGGGATCCCTAGAATTGTGGGATTCCCAGGACTGCAAAATCTGCGAGATTGCAGGGACTGCAGAATTCCCTAGATTGACAGACCTTTGGGATTACCGGATCGCAGGATGCACGGAATCGCAGCACTCCCTGGATTGCAGCATCCCCAATACTGCAGGATTGGATCCATGGATTGTGGCATGCCCAGGATTCGGGATCCGTCCGTTGCGAGATGCTTGGATTGCTGGATTCCAAGACTGCAGGATTCCCGCAATTTGCAAGATCCCCTGAATAGCAGGATCCCCAATAGAGCAGGGTGGGATCCGTGGATTGTGAAATCCCCGGGAATGCAGGATCCATGTATTGGTGGATCCCCGCCGGCCGCCAGCCAGTACCACGCCCGTTGCTCGGGCAACGTTGTATTTGTTTGATACAGCCGGACCAGCCAATCAGAGCGGCCCGGCCCCGAGTTCGGCCCGGCCCGGCCCGGCCGCCGCAGATGGCAACACCGGATCCCGCGCCCTCCCAGGGGATCCCGGATACCCCTGCCCCCAGCTCCCAGTCTTGCAGCCTCGACCTCCCGCAGGTGTTGGCGGCCTCGAGCGGTTTGGAGGTCCGCCCCCCGGCGGAGCTGGGGCTGCAGGAGTGGCCTGACGGCTGGAGGTACCAGGGGGAGTTCCAGGCGAATTTGAAGCATGGAGAAGGGAGATTTGAGTGGAGCAATGGCGAGGTAAGTGAACCCAGCGCCCAGTGCACGCAGCAAGAGGGAAAATACTCATTTATTCATAAAATTGGAAAATATGTAACAAACATTAAGCGGTGCAATCATACGTAAAACTCCGATAATCCGGCATCCTTGGGACTAAAGCTAGTAAGTGTTGGAAACCACTCAACATGTCAGGCAGCATCTGTTGGAGAGAGAAACGTTCAACATTTCAGGTCTGCAACCCTTTGTCAGACTTTAGTCGTGCCGGACTGGCAAATTTTCCGGACTATTGCATGTTGATTTATTTTTGTTTCACTTTTTTTTAACCTGTTGCACAGAACATAGTACATTACAGCACAGTACAGGCCCTTCGGCCCACGATGTTGTGCTGACATTTTATCCTGCTCTAAGATCTATCTAACTCTTCCCTCCCACATTGCACGCATACGCACAGTAGCGTAGCGGTTAGCACGACGCTATTGCAACGCCAGAGACCCGGGTTCGAGTCCTGTCGCTGTCTGTAAGGAGTTTGTACATTCTCCCGTGTCTGCGTGGGTTTCCTCCGGGTGCTCTGGTTTCCTCCCACATTGCAAAAAGACCTACAGGTAGGTTAATTTGGGTTTAAAATGGGCGGCGCGGACTCGTTGGGCTGGAAGGGCCTGTTACCACGCCGTAAATAAAATTTAAAAAAATTCATGTGGCTATCTAAGAGTCTCCAGTGGGCACAAGGAGAGTGGGGAAATATACAAGCATTTGGGACTCAGGCTCCAGCCACAAATCTACCCACGTTGCTAACCAAAAAAATAAACTGCTGGAGGAACTCTGTGGCATCTATGGGGGGAAATTGACAGTCGATGTTTTGGGTGGAGACCCTTCATCTCTTGTGTGTCCACTTGGTGTTCCAGATAGCAACCCCAGCTCAGGCTGCACAATCTAGACCATGGCCACATTCCAGATCCCCAGGTCTGGATGCACATCCCGTTTGCACTTTGAACTCCCAGTTTACATTCCGGACTAATGAGTGATCCAGATGGTGAACTTTCAGGATTTCTGGACAATTGGATGCCAGTTTATTGCTGGTTTACTGTATTCAGTTACAAGACTAAAAAAGCTCCACATCAATTTTATTCCTTCACATGCATTCCTTGAGCAAACAGTTTGCTTTTGGTGTCCATCCCCTCAGTGTCCAGTGGTGGGAGAGCCTTAAACTTTGGCCTTTTCCCCGAAGTGCTTCAGTGTGTCCTCTAGCACTGGAGTCCAGGACCATGAAATCTGCCAGTGCCTGGCGTTCAGTCGCGGATGCTGGAAGACCAAAGAGTTTCGCGCAGAGCAAAGTGCGCCAGTCGCCGAGTTGATGACCTTCCAGCAGCAGTTGATGTTTGTCTCAGTGTGTGTGTCCCTGGGAACAGCCTGTAGGTCGCAGAGTCCTGTGTGATGCCACTGCTGGGGATGAACCTCAACTAGAAAGATTGCATCCCTTTCTGAACCTTCTTGGAAACATATGCTTCAGAAGGAGATGGATGATGGTCTTGGATCCAGCACAGCTACCTCAAGGACAGAGTGCAACAAGACTTTGGTTGTGCATGTGGGATTTGGCAGGGAAGGTCCTTCTCATCTTCAGGCAGATCTGTGTGATTGTGAAAGGTAATTAAGGCAGTAATTTCCCATCCTTTGTGCCCACTGGTGTTTGTCTTTTTCCAACCACTACACTGGTATTTCTCCCAACATTCCTGGATGTGTTCCCAGAACTCAATGTTACTGGAAGCAATGCTAACGGGGGTCACTGAAGCATTATTTATGGAGAGATGGATTACTGACACTGCTGCTACACTGGGAACTTGGAGTGAATCTCTGCCCATTCTGCAGCTGCTTGCTGCTCTACTGGGATCCTGGTTGAGGGCTCAGCCCACCACCAGTGCTCACAAGATCACAAGACAAGGGAGCAGAAGTAGGCCGTTTGGCCCATCGAGTCTGCTCCAAGGAGAAGGGGGAAAAAAGAAATGAGAAATGGGGGGGAGGGGCAGGTGAAAAAAAAACTATTCTAACCCCAATTTCCGGCCTTATCCCCATATCCCTTGATACCCCGACTATTTAGATATCTATCTATCTCTTCCTTAAATGCCTCCAATGATCTGGCCTCCACTGCTGTACCTGGCAAGGAATTCCACAAATTCACCACCCTCTGGCTAAAGAAATTTCTCCTCATCTCTGTTTTAAACCTGTACCCTCTAATTCTAAGATTGTGCCCTCTGGTCCTGGACTCACCCACCAAGGGAAACAGCCTAGCCACATCTACTCTGTTCAGTCCCTTCAACATTTTAAATGTCTCTATGAGGTCCCCTCTCATTCTTCTATACTCCAGTGAGTACAGTCCAAGAGCCAACAAACGCTCATCATACGTAAGCCTTTTCATTCTAGGAATCATCCTTGTAAATCTCCTCTGAACCCTCTCCAACATCAGCACATCCTTACTAAGATATGGGGCCCAAAACTGTACACAGTATTCCAGATGAGGCCTCAGTAGTGCCCCGTAGAGCCTCATCAACACTTCCTTACTTTTATACACTATACCTCTCAAAATGAATGCCAACATAGCATTCGCTTTCTTTACCACCGATCTGACCTGGTGGTTGACGTTTAGGGTATCCTGCACGAGTACCCCCAAGTCCCTTTGTACTTCTGTACTTTGAATTTTCTCTCCTTCTAGATAATAATCTGCCCGTTTATTTCTGTTTCCAAAATGTACAACTGCACATTTCTCAACATTGAATCTCATCTGCCATTTCCTTGCCCATTCTCCTAAACTATCTAGGTCTCTCTGCTCCTGTCTCCTCAATACTCCCTATTCCTCCATCTATCTTGGTGTCATCTGCAAACTTAGCCACAAAACCATTTACTCCATCATCCAAATCATTAATGCCTCAACACCGACCCCTGCGGAACACCTCTAGTAACTGGTAGCCAACCAGAACAAGATCCTTTTATTCCCACCCTTTGCTTCCTGCCAACCAGCCAATGCTCCACACATTCTGTTATCCTACCTGTAATTCCATGACCTCTCATCTTATTAATCAGTCTCTTCTGCAGCACCTTGTCGAAGGCCTTTTGAAAGTCTAAATACACAACATCCACAGCCCCTCCCTTATCCATCCTACCTGTGATTTCTTCAAAAAACTCCAATAGGTTGGTCAGGCAGGATCTTCCCTTCACAAAACCATGTTGGCTAGGACCTATCTTGCCTTGCACCTCTAGGTATTCCATAACCCCATCCTTGAGGATAAATTCCAATAACTTTCCCACCACTGACGTCAGACTAATAGGTCTGTAATTTCCTTTATGCTCTCTCCCACCCTTTTTATACAGTGGAACTACACTTGCGACCCTCCAGTCCTCAGGAACCATGCTGGAGTCTATCTATTCCTGGAAAATGATCAAAGTGATCTCATTACTCAGTGGCTCGGTGTAGAGTGAGTCATTGAGGCAATGTGCAATGAGTGCCTGTGAGGACTGGTGCAACAAACAATCTGCTGGAGGAACTCAACGGGTTGAGCAGCGTCTGTGGGGGGGGAAAGGAATTGTTGCTGTTTCAGGTTGAGACCCTGTATCTGTGAGGACTGGTGTTGGACAGGCCAAGACGAGTGTTGTCACCGCTCAGTGCTGAGAAATGAGACTTGGGTTACGTCCTGGCCGGCATGATGAGTGTGGGCAATTGTTGGGGACTGGGACCTGCTCTATGTGTAGACAGATCATTCAGATCCTATGGTCCTGTTGGCTGTGATGGAAGCTGCTGTCTACTCCTCTCTGTTTGGCTGCACGTGGCTCTCCAGCCCCGAGATTTCTCCATGGTAACAAGCTCGATGGTTGTCACTGGTCACCCTGACCCTCGCAACATCAGTCACCCCCTCCACACTGAATCTTGGCAATTCATTGCTTTGGGACCACCAACAAAGGGCAGGGATTTGTACCCATCAGTAGGGAGTCTGGGGTCTGCGCCAGGCTTTTTGGCACAGCAGCGTGCAACTTCATTGGATGTCTGTACATGTTCAGACTGGAGGACTGAGGGTGCTTTAATAAATCAGCGCAGGGCAGGGTAGAACTATGCAAGGTGCCTTGTGTAGTTGGCATGTGTGGAGATATTGCTGCATTAGAATCATAGAGTCATACAGCACAGAAACAAGCCCTTCAGCCCACCACATCCATGCTGACCTTTTTGCCCATCTACACTAATCCCATTTGCCTGCATTTGGACCGTATCCTTCAATGTCTTCTCATTCAAGCGCCTGTCTAAATGCCTCTTAAATGTAGTGATTGTATCAGATTCCACCACTTCCTCTGGCAGCATGTTCCAGATATCAACCATTCTGTGTAACAAAAACTTACCCCTCAGGTCCTCTTTAAAACTCCTACCTCAACCTTAGAGCTGTGCCCATTTGTTTAGCTGCCCCACCATGGGAAAAGGATTCTGACTGTTTTGGCATTGTGGAGTTTGAGGATGGGAATCGGTTTGGCGATTGAAGTCTGAAAACTCAGTATTGCCTCTCCTTCAAATGTCCCCCCCACCTCCTTCACACACCACTGGTCACTACCCTTCCCCCAACACTGTACAGAGAATTCAAACACTGCCTTTCACTTCCTCCTTTCTTCCATTACCACCACTTATGAAGTTCCAGACGCATCACAGCTTGGTGTGGCGACTGCTCTGCCTAAGACCGCAAGAAATTACAGAGAGTTGTGAACGCAGCCCAGTCCATTGGGCAAACCAGCCTCCCCTCCACTGATTCCGTCTACACTTCCTGCTGTCCCAGGAAAGCAGGTAACGTAATCAAGGACCCCTCCCACCCTGGGGATTCTTCTTCCCCCTCCTGTTGGGTGGGAGATGGAAAAGCTTGAGAGTACATACCAGAGTCAAGGACAGCTTCTATCCCATTGTTATCAGACTCTTGAACAGACCTCTCATACGCTAAAAGGTGAACTCTTGAACTCCCAGTCTGCCTCGTTGTGGCCCTTGCACTTTATTTGTCTACCTGCACTGCACTTTCTTTGTAATTGCAACACTGTATTGTGCATTGTGTTTTCTTTTTCCTGCCTCAGTGTAATTATGCATGGAATGATCTGTCTGGATGGCACGCATTTCACTTACAAGTTTTTCACTGTACATGTGACAATAATAAGCCAATACCAGTTTCTGTGTGTCTTGTGATTTGCAGTATTATGTAGGACAGTTCTACAAAGATCATCGCCACGGATCCGGATGCTACTTCTGGCCAGATGGGACCAAATTCATGGGAAAGTTTTACCTGGATCGAAAAGAGGGATACGGCACTTTAGAAATGGAGGATGGTACCATATTCCAGGTATTCAATAACTTTTATACATGAAGGGCAAAAAAAGGTATGACATACTCCTGTAACAGCTGTGTTCCATTCTCTTGAACTAGCCACTGAAGGTGAGACGAGTATTTAGTGCCTAACTTTGTTTTGATTCATCTGAGAGGTGCCAGTGGGCTTCTTGAACTGTTCTGCTTTTAAGTTGGGAGCATGACTCAACAATGATAAAGGCTCAGAAATATACGTCCAAGTCAGGGTGCTGAATGATGTGGAGGTGATGGTGTTCCATACCTTTCTGCCCTTGTGGTTCTGAGTAGTGAAGGGTGTGGGTACAGGAGCTGCTGGTGAAGACACTTTGCTGGCTGCTTCACTGATTTTCTAGATAATGCACACTGTAGCCATGAGGAGGGAGTAGATGTTGCATGGTGGTCAAAATGAACTGGTTAGTTAGCAAGTGGCAAAAGGAACAGTGTCAGTGGTATGTTAGCTGGAGTCTTATGAACTGATGGGATGTTATGATGCAGTTGTAAAAGATGTCGGTGAGGCCGCACCTGGGGTATCGTGTACAGTTGTGGTTGCCCTGTTATAGAAAAGACGTCATGAAGCTGGAAAGAGTGCAAAGAAGATTTATGAGAATGTTGCCAGGACTCAAGGGCCTTAGTTATTGGGAGAGGTTAGGCAGGCTAGGACTTTATTCCTTGGAGCATAGGATACCAAGGGATGATCTTTATAGAGGTGTATAAAATCATGAAGGGCATAAATAAGGTGAATGCACACAGTCTATTTCTCAGGGAAAAGGAATCAACGGTAAGAGGGGAAAGACTTAAAAGGGACCTGAGGGCAACTTCACGCAGTGTGTGTTGCAATATATGGAATGAGCTGCCAGAGGAAGTGGTTGAAGCAGGTATAATAACAACATTTAAAAGACATCTGGGCAGGTACATGGATAATAAAGGTTTAGAGGGATATGAGCCAAATGCAGGCAACTGGGACTGGCTTAGATCGGCACCTTGCTCGGTATGGACGAGTTGAGCCGAAGGTCCTGTTTCCGTGCTGTATTAATGACTCTATAACTGGTGGATCGAATCCTTGTACACAGAACATAGAACAGTACAACACGGGACAGGCCATTTGGCCCATGATTTTGTGCTGATCTTGATGCCAATTTATACTAAATGTCCTCCTCCTGTGTATCATCCATATCATTCCATTCCCTTCATATTCGTGTGTCTATCTAAAAGCCTCTTAAACTCCGCCAAACTGCCTGCTTCCAGTTACTACCCCTGGTAACCCATTCCAGGCACCTACCACTCTCTGAGTTTAAAAAAAAACTTGCCCCTCACATTGCCCTTAAACTTCCCCCTCTAACCTTAAAAGCGTGTCCTCTGGTGTTTGATGTTTCTACCCTGGGAAAAGATTCTGACTGCCTACCCTATCTGTGCCTCTCTCAATTTTAAAAACCTCCATCAGGTCTCCCCTCAACCCCTGATGCTCTATGGAGAACAATCCAAGTTTGTCCAATTTCTCCTTATAGCTCATACCCTCTAATCCATGCAGCATCCTGGTGAACCTCTTCTGTACCGTCTCCACATCCTTCTTATAATGGGGCGACCAGAACTGCTCACAATACTCCAAGTGTGGTTTGACTAGAGTTTTATATAGCTGCACCATGACTTCCTTACCCTTATACTCAACACTCCTACCAGTGAAGGCAAGCATGCCATATGCCTTCTTTACCACCTTATCCACTTGCATAGCCACTTTCAGTGAACTGTGGATGTGGACCCCAAGATCCCTCTGTACTTTAATGCTATTAAGGGGTCCACCATTAGCTGTATAATTTCTCATTTCATTTGACCTCCCAAAGTGCAACACCTCACACTTGCCCGGATTAAACTCCATTTGCCACTTCTCTGCCCATATCTGTAACTGATCTATATCCCACCGTATTCTCTGTTAGCCCTTTACACTGTCCACATCTCCACCAATTTTGGTGTCATCTGAAAGCTTGCTAATCTACCCATCTACATTTTCATCCAAATTATTGAATTTGATTTCATCAAATCAAACAACAGAGGTCCTAGCACGGATCCTTGCGGAACACCACTGGTCACAGACCTCCAGCCAGAATAACAGCCAGAATTGTCATTTCTGATTTGGGCAGGTTCAGATCGTAGAGTCATAGAGAGGTACAGCACAGAAAGAGGCCCTTCAGCCCACCAAGTCCATGCCAACTATCGACCACCCATTTATTACGAACTCTAGATTTATCCCATTCTCCCTACTGAGAGGATGTTGATGATATCTTTCTACTGTAGCTGCTGTGTGTAGAATGCATTCGGGATCTTTAAGATAAGAAGAGGGAAAATAATTTGATAAAGCAGAAACATTTGTGAAGGATACATTTTTGATCCAGATAGATTGAATCTGATCACGGTAAATAAAACATGAAAGATAGCAGTAACACAAGGATATAAAAATTATTAGAGAAATGAATAATGGCGGAAGAATATGTAGGAGTGTAATTCCTATATATTTAAGAGGGGAGGTAGAATTCCAAAGAACTGTAGACTTAGTAGCTTTAGGTTGGTGCTGTTAAAGATATGAAATTTTTATTCAAGGAGGGAAATTGAAACACATATAGAAACCAAAAATATAGTAAGTGGTAGTCAGAATGGATTTCAAAAGTGATGGTCATGTTGAGCTACTTTATTGAGTTCTTTGAAGAAGTAACAGAAAGAGTGGGCAAGGTTAATACAGTTAGTGTACACACTTAGATTTTCAAAAGGCCTTTGGTAATGTTTCCATAATGGACTGATGACTGAGTCAGAGTATGTGGATTCAAGGAAATAAATCCCAAGCTAGGTACAAAGGAATCAAGAGTAGGAGTAAAAATAGTTGCTCAGACTGGATGAGGATTAGAAATTCATTCCACAGACAAGGGTGCTGGGAGCATTTGATTTACATAAATGGTTTGGAAATTAGAGTTGCTATATCCAAGTTCGTAAGAACCACCAAAATAGGAACAGGAATTTAGCACAATATAAACTAAAAACAGAAAATGCTGGAAAATCTCAGCAGGTCAGGCAGTATCTGTTGGAAAAGAAACAGTTGATGGTTTGGGTCTAAGATCATTAGAACAGAGAAAGAGAAATAAGTGAGTCTAAGCAGCAGAGAAGGTGAGGGAGGGCAGTGGGTGGAACAAAGGGAATTTTTCTGATAGAGTGAAATAATGTGCTTGTTAGGGGCCAGTTAATCTCCTTTGGCTGTGTACTGTATTCCTTCTGTGTAGTTGAGGTAATGTTGTATAGTCTGGACGACTGAGAATTTTTTTCAGTTTCACTTGCACAAAACTTAAAACGAGCTGCATGTAATTGGCAGATTAACTTCAATATAAATGAGGTGAAAGGAAGAATAAGCAGAACTACTCTTTCAAAACTGTGTAACGGGGTAGAGGTGTAAAGGGATCCATCGGCGCAGATTCACAAATCATCAGTAATTGCAGCTCAAGTTAAAAGTGCAAACATAGCCCTGAGATACATTACTAGAGAAAATGTAATGAAATAGAAACTTCCGTGAAACATGTAGATATTAGTTGGAATGAATGTGGAAAACTTTGCTCAGTTTTGGCCAAAAGGATGTAGAGATACTTGCAGAGGTACAAATGAAATGCAGGATGAATGATATCAGTACTGAGGGGTTATACCTGGCTGAAAAAAAAACTCTGCAGTAGAAATAAGTCTGAAAGGTGACCTAATAGAAGTATTCAGTAAAGCAGGCATGGCCCTGAGCTTCCTGATGCTTGCCACTTTAACTCTCCACCAACTCATACAATCATAGTCATTCAACACAGAAACAGGCCCTTCAGCCCACCATGTCCTTGCCGACCCTCAAGCATCTGTCTATACTAATCCCATTTGCCAGTACTTGGTCTGTAGCCTTCCATGCCTTGTTAATTTAAGTGTACATCCAGATACTTTTTAAAGGTTGGGAGTGTACCTGCCCCCATCATCTCCTTAGGCAGTATGTTCCAGGTTGCAGCACCCTCTGGGAGAAAATATCCTCAAATCTCCTCTAATCTTCTTACTCCTCACCTTGAACCTATGCCTTCGAGTTTTAAACATCTCTGTTGTGGGGAAAAGTTGCTTACTATCCATCCTATCTATGCTTCTAATTTTGTACATCACTATTGGGTCCTCCCACAGCTCCTCTGTTTCAGGGAAAACAACCCCAGCCAATCCAGCCTCCCCTTCTAACTAAAACCTTCCTTCCCAGGCATCATCGTGGCAGCTCCTTCTCTGATCTCTGACTTTGGATTCCTACACTGTTCCAATGAAGCCAAATTGAGGAATGGAGCCTCATCTTCCAGTGAGATACATTACAGTGCTCTAGCTTTAACAGAGACGTCAACAATTACAGATGATCAGCAATTCCATGTTTTATATCCCACATTTCCTGCATTGTTTTCTCTTTTTTGATGTGAATTTCATACATCTCGCACTGTTATTGCTTTTCCCTTTGTACTACCTCAATGTACTTGCATTTGGAATGAGCTGTATGGATGCCATGCAAAACAAAGTTTTTCACTGTACCTCGGTACATGTGACAATAATGAACCAATTACCCATATTTATTCACCCTCTCCTTTTCTTCTTCACCCACATCTACCTTATGCATTAAGTGCCTTCTTCATTCCCTTACATCTGTTTCTTCACCTCTTTTACCAACTAATTTCTTCTGCCTCTATTCTCTCCTCCCCTCCCCACTTTCTCTGTTTCCCCTTCCACATCTGCTCCCTGACCAACTGAGTGTTGTCAGAAATTTCTGCTTTATTTCAGATTTCCAGCTTCTGCAGTATTTTGCATCTGGAGAGGGACGGTGTTCCCCACATAAAACCCAATTTTAGGAGCCATAAATACTCTCACTAATAAATCCAATAAGGCACTTTCCCATGGTGTACTATTGAAGTGACTAATGTTCATGTATTTTAAGAGATGTTAGAAGAAGTACATTATCTGTGGAAGAAATATTGTGGCAAGCTTAAATAAGGTAATGAGGGGAAAAAGGCTACAATGGAGCGTTAACATTCTGTAGTTATTTCTTTGCATTGAATTGTGTGTAATTCTGTGTTGTAAAGCATGCCTGCCCAAGGTTTATGTATGCATGGAGACACAAGAGACTATAGATGTTGGAATCTGGAGCAATAAACAAACTGCTGGAGGAACTCAGTGGGTCAGGCAGCATCTGCGGAGGGAAATAGCAACGTTTCAGGTCAAAGCCCTGCATTGGGTCTATGTTTGCATGTTTATTGGTATGGGAGGTTCCAATTGGAACACAGAACATAGAACAAAACAGCACAGGAACAAGCCCTTCAACCCACAATGTTGTGCCGACCTAATTAAACTAGTAATTAAACACCTAGCTAAACTAATCCCTTCTGCCTGCACAATGTCTATATTCCTCTGTTTTTTGCACATACATGTGCCTATCAAAGAGCCTTTTAAACACCTTTATCATATTTGCCTCCACTACCACTCCTGGCAGCACATTCCAGGTACCCACCTCTCTCTGTGTGGGGGGGAAAAACACCCACTCTGCACATCTCCTTTGAACTTATCCCCTTTTACCTTAGTCGCATGCCCTCTAGTATTAGACATTTTGACCCTGGAAAAAAGATACCGCCTGTCTACTCTTATCAATGCCTCTCATAATCTTATAAACTTCTATAAGGTCTCCCTGAATTAGGCAAAGATGGTCTTTATTAAGCTACTCTCATTACTTCCCTCACATTTGCACTGCAGTACCAGAGCTACTCAGCTGCAACCACTCCTCCCCTATATCCTATTCACTCCCACCAGCACCTGTCTGTACTCTTTCAGTGTCCTCCTTCACCCCTTACCTCCAAGTCAAGCTTTCCCTGGGTCATATTGGGATTGATGTATTGATAAACTCCATTCAATCCCAAGTCCTACCAAACAATGGTGTAACAAATCAATGGTCTATCATGGGACTGTTCAAACTATGGTCTGTGAGTCTCTTGCAACCCACTAACCCTGAGGGTTGGTTTCCCTAATACCATGCCCCATTTTTGCTAATGTTTTCTAGTTTGAATATTGTGGAGATTCAGAGCTGTTCTTCACATGTGGGTAAATCCTAAATCTCAGGATACAAAATCAAATTAGTGACCTGAGAAATATGCAAATTAATGGAAAGATGACTTGAAATTTACGTGACTGGATGCAGTGGTCTGGAGGTTACATGGCACAGTGGTCATGCATTTAAATCCCACCAGGGCAATATGAATAGAACTCAATGGATAAAAGAATTGCTAACCTGCCATCAGATTGTCCAAGAGAATTGGTCATCATTTATTGTCAGGTGGCTCAGGTCAACTAAATACTGTTCACATCTCGGATGAAAAATACATAGCCCAACTTGGATATTTCTTATTGCCAAGACAATGAGAAATTGTGTATGCAATGTCCAGTAGTGATGCTGAGCTTGTCCATTCCCTGTGTGGATTGAACAATCTCCTGTCAGATGGCTGGGGTGCTATGTTTTATCAAGGTGTCCCTGACTCAAAGAGGTAGATAAAGAAGGTTTCTGCTACTATTCACCTGTTTCTGTACTGTTGGAGAACTTCTAGATGTGGGAGAGCGGGAGCATTTCTGAGAATTGTGAAACACTTTGGGACAAAGTGAGACTTCTAAATCAATTCAAGTTCTTGCTCTTACCTCTGATAAACCACAAGAAAATTCCAGGTTATGTCATGGGCAGTGAAATATACTGCTTTAATAAACGGACCGATGTCCCCGTGCTTCAAGTTGTAGCCTTTGTAATAATGATCTTTCTCTTCATTTAGGGTCTTTATAAAGATGATGAACGCTTTGGACCTGGAGTATTAACCTATCCCAATGGGCGTCAAGATGTGGGGCTGTGGTATCAGAATCATCTCATCAGGCTTTGTACGACAATAGAAGGAGCCTTCACAGTGGAGGATCACCCACTTTACCACCCTGATGTGGGGAAGCAAGTTATCACAATAAAACCGTACAAGGAGAAGTACCTCTGGAGAACTGATCCTGTAGAAGATCCCTTCTTTTACCCATACAAGAAGCTCCTGTATGATGACAGCTACACCCTGCCACCAGAAATTGGGACTTATTCCAATGATGCTGATCACTTACCCCTTACTCGTTCTTATAGGAGAGAAGGTGACAGGCATTTCTTCCCAGAAGAAGAGTTGGTAGATGAGGACCAGAAAGAAACACTCACCATTATAAACAAAACTCCTTTGTTGGTTAAAATGCAGATGCACATCCACAGACATAGGTATACCAATGGGGACATTGGCTAACTATTTGTATGGTATAATGCACACATTTTAAGATAAGATAAGATTTCTTTATTAGTCACATGTACATTGAAACACACAGTGAAATGCATCTTTGCATAGAATATTCTGGGGGCAGCCCGCAAGTGTCGCCATGCTTCTGGCGCCAACGTAGCATGCCCACAACTTCCTAACCCATACGTCTTTGGGATGTGGGAGGAAAGCGGAGCACCCGGAGGAAACCCACGCAGTCACAGGAGAACATGCAGACCGGAACAGCGGCCGGAATTGAACCCCGGTTGCTGGCGCTGTAATAGCGTTACACTAACCACTACACTACCGTGCCTGCCTATTTTGCCCATTGTGTAAGTGTTTTCCTTACCTATGTGCAGCAGGAGGACACACTTCCAGGTGTGCACTCCTTTTCAGTGCTTTGGCAGTCTTTTGCCTTAACAGGTTTGCCATTAAAATTCCGGAAGTCCGGCACCCGATTGTTCAGAAGTCCTGATGGTTCGGCATCTGGTTCCCTCATTCGTCTGGAGTGTGAGTGGCTGGAACCAGGGGTCCAATCTACAGGTTGGGTATATGGCTATAGTCAGGCTCAGGCTCGGGAGCACTGGGGGTCAGGAGCGTGGGTAGGTTTACTGCCGGATCCAGATTGCCCGTGTGTTCCAGCTGGTTTTGACAAGCTGAAACTTGCTGGGTTCTGTTTCCATTTCCTATTAAACCCACCAGGTTAGCTGAAAAATTGATTACACCACTGCATAATATGGTTAAAAACAAGTGAAATGAAAGTTGGGCTACTTATAGAAGTAGCATCTGATAGTCCAGAAAACCAGGTAGTCTGGCACAATAGAGGTGCTGGATCATTAGAGTTTTACTATAGTTCCTTCCCCTGAGCCCCCATTGTACAGGAGCCAAAATCTAGATACAAGCTTCATTGCAGTACTGAGGGTATATTGTACTGATGCAGGTACAGTCTTTCATAGCCAAGTGCTGCTTGATCTCGCGGGATAATAGAAGAGTTGCTATTTGCAAGTAGGAATGTTCCAATCTATCCGGAGTTTTCGGATAAGTATAACCTCTCAGTCCTGATAACTTAAAAATAAGTCTTTACAATTAATCTAGTCTCTTTAAAATGGACCTGTTAGGAAGGAAAGCAATAGTTTCATATTTGTATAATGCCATTCAGGACATCCCAAAGTGCTCTACAGCCTGTTGAGTTGTAGTCATCGTTATAATGTGGAAAATGTAGAAGCCAGTTCCCACACAGCACGGTTCTACAACATAATAATACACATATGTAATAAAGCTCTAATAATCTGGTACCTTGGGACTTTGGTGTTGGACCAGCAGATTTTCCATTCACCAATACACTTTAATTTCACTTATTTTTTTAAGACATCAGTAACTTTTCCAGTGAACCCAGTGATTTTCAATGGAATGGCGGAAATAGAATCAGGAGAGTTTCAGGGGAGTGTGGGAATTGGCGCCTGGTGAGTTTAAGGCGTGCGTGGGAATTGAGGCCCCAGTGTGGGAAAGGGAGTGCAGGATCCAGGACCCCAGTGTGTTAGAGGGAGCACAGGAGCTGGGGCCCAATGAACCGGATGCCAAGCCATCAGAAATTCCGAATGGTTGGACAGCAGATGATCAGAGTTTGACTGTAATCTTTTTTAGTGCTATTGATTGAGTGATAAAATTGGCTAGGACTTTGAGAGAACCCCACCTTACCTCATTAAAATGTTGGTAGGCCTATGTTTTGCATCCACCTACACACAAAAGTGGAGGGGAACCTGGATCAAGGTGTTGTCTGTAAAGCAGTCTCTTTAACGTTCTGGGGGAGTGTCAGTCTAGATTTTGGTGCTTGAACACCTGGTTGGAATTTGAAACCACAAATGTCTGACTCAGAGACAGGAATGGTTCCACTCAACCGCAATCCATGGCCTGAAGCGAGATGTTCAAGAATTAGCAACTTTTTTTGTGGCAAGGAGATGATAGCTGTGGAAGATTCTGATTGGATGCACACAGTGAGAAAGGAAGGCCAGTGTCTCCAGATACCACCTCTCGGTTACACTCAATCAATTAAGTCAGATTCTCAAAATCCTTGGGCTAGGAAGGAATAATTTATTCATGGCCCCTCCCTTCCCCACTTCCCTGATCACTATCCAATCCACCCTCCTAGAAGATGCACATTAACAGTTGATGAAGATGGGTTTAGGTTCAGGCCTGGTGGAACTTGGTACTTGTGCAGGTGGATGAAAATGGCATATGGAATGAGGTTTCAGACACAGGAGAGTGCAGATGCAGGAATCTGGAGCAAAAAACAAACTGCTAGAGGAACTCAGTGGGTCGAGCAGCATCTGCGGAGGGAAGGGAATTGTTGACGTTTCAGCTCAACACCCTGCATCAGGACTAAAAGCGAAGACAAAAGACAGCCACTATAAAGAGGAGAGGGGGAGGGGTGAGACAGGCTGGTAGGTGATAGGTGGACTGAGGAGGGGTGGAGAATGAGCCAGGTATGGGTGGAGTTGGGTGATTGGTTGAAGCAGATAAGGAAAAAGAAGAGGCAGGTGTATTTGGGGGTTGGTGGTGCAGGGAGAGGAGGCGTAGGTGGAGACAGACTGGGGGGTATTAAAGGCTACAAGTGTTGGAATTTGGCAGATAAGGAAGGTGATAAAAGGAACCATTACGGGAGAGATGAGGAGCAGATGGAGCCAGATAGGGGATGGGATACAGCGGCTGAAGTGTGTGGGTAATAGGTAGATGGGGGGAGGGGGATGAAAATGGGTGAATGGAGGGGGGGGAGCTGGATCGGAGATATATGGGAATGGGAACAAAAATGAGAGGGCTGGAGATGGATTGGAAGTGGGGGGGGGGGGGGGGGGGGGAAGGGGAACACAGGAAGTAAAGGTTACCTGAAATTGGAAAATTTAATGTTCATACCATATGTTTCAGACAGTTGGTGTGGTGGGTGGTTTGTTTTCCTCTAAGTTTCTCCTTTGAATTAGAACATGATTGCAAAGAGTAACATCCAGTATGAGTCGCCCGACACATCAGGGTTGCTCTGGTATTCCCAGGGATTAACGTTTGATTCTCTGGATACTGCTTAGAGCAACTACAGAAGAGTCACGGGTATTACAAGAAAAATTTTTCTTTTTTTTATTTGTCTTTTTTATTTCATTAACCAAACAAAAACATTGAACTGAAAGCACAACCCTAGAATTCTGAAATAAAATCAGAAAATGCTGACACAAGAGACTGCAGATGCTGGAATCTGGAGCAAAACAAACCAAACTGTTGGAGGAACTCAGTGGGTCAGGCAGCATCGGTAGAGGGGAAGGAAATGTTGACGTTTCTCATTAGTCGTGATGAGAGTCTCGACCTGAAACGTCAACAATTCCTCGCCTCCCACAGATGCTGCTTAACCCGTTGAGTTCCACCAACAGCTTGTGTTCTGTTCTAGTAAATGCTGGTTACGTTCGGTGGATTAGTGACGATTTTCCATTCAGAAACCATGTTTTGCTCTGTTGACCTTGCTGTCTCGCTAATGTAGCCATTTCAATGCCCTCTTTTTGTTATTGAATACGTTTGGGGAATAAAAGGCTCGGTGACAGGGCTAGAGACGGGTGTCATCGAGTATATCAACATGTCCATTCAGAGTTGGTCATTCTGTACCCAGGGCACGATGACAGATGCATTTTCACCATAGGTTCGCACAGACTAAACTCTCGTGGGATGTGGCGGCTGTGATAGAAGGAAACCGCAAGGGCTTTGGACCCAAAGGACCCCTCGAGTGCAACTCCGAGCAACTGATCATCGCAGCCGGAGAGGGTGAATACGATAAAGTGCATGAGATCCTCAAAACCAACTTAGTAAGTGCAGATGTTGCTGAGCTTCAGGGGCATACAGCTCTAATTGGAGCCTCGGTGAGTAACTTTCCTGTTGCAATAACTACTTGGAACTTTTCTGCAGTAAAACTCCAATAATCCAACGCACTCAGGGCTTTGTGCCGAATTAGTGGATTTTCTGAATTATTGGATGTTATTTAATATTACCCAGCTCATTCTTTCTTCACTTTTTTTTGATGTTACACAGTATTATAATCAAATTTTCTGTGAACCCGGTAAGTTTAAAGGGAGCACAGGAATCAGGGCCCCGGTGAGTCGGAAGGAAGCAGGAGAACTGGGGTCCCAGCGAGTTGGAAGGGAGCATGGGAACTGCGGCCATGGTGAATAGGTTGAAGGGCCTGACTCTGTAGGACAAGTATTTATAGGCCAGTCAGCCTCTTACCAATGGTGAGCATGTTACTGGAAAAAGACTTGAGGGACGGTATGAATCATCATTGAAAAGTCACAGATTAATCCACACAGACCTGTTTTGGGCAGGTTGTGTCTGACTAGTTTTATTTTTTTGAGAAGTTAACTGTCAGGTTGATGAGGATGGCACATTTAAAGTGCTCCACCTAGATCAGAAAAATAAAAGCCAATGAGATCCAATGGAAAACGGCAAGATAGATCCAAGGTTAGTTCACTTGCAAGAACCAAAGGGCAATGATCACCAGGTACTGAATGATTGGACAGCTGTTGGTAGTGGGATCCCGCAGGGTTCAGTGCTATGTACCTTCCCCTTTCGAGATTTGTGTCAATGATTTAGAATGAAGCACGGAAGCAGTGATTAAAAGGTTTTCAGATGATAGAAAAATTGTCCTTGTGGTTGATTGGAAGGAAGTTCTAGACTTCAGGAAAATATCAAGCGGCTGGTCAGTTGGGCAGAGGAAGTTTAGCTCAGAGAAGTGAGATGTAGTGCATTTGGGAAGGGGAAAACAAAGAACACAGAATATATTGTGGGGTGCTGAGAAGCGTAGAGGAACAGAGGAACTTGGATTCAATGCCCACTTATCCTTGATGGCATCAGGACAGGCAGATGCTTTAAGGTGAGGCGGGAAAGATTTAAAAGGGACCTGAGGGGCAACTTCTTCACCCAGAGGGTGGGGTAGGTGTATGGAACAAGCTGCCAGAGGAAATGGTTGAGATGTGTACAGTTACAACATTTAAAAGACATTTGGGCTGGTACGTGGATAGGAAGGGTTTAGAGGATATGGGCCAAATGCAGGCAAATGGGACTAGCTTAGATGGGCATCTTGGTTGGCATTGACAAGTTGGGCCAAAGGGCCTGTTTCCCTGCTGTATGACCCTATGACTCTGAGATGGTAAAGAAAGCATGGAGAATATTTTCTTTTATATGCCAATGTATGGAATGTAAGAACAAGGACATCACAGTTGAATGGCATTACACACTAGTTAAGTCATAGCTAGAGGGTGGCACACAGCTCTGATCTATACATCGGAGGAAGAAAGCAATAATGCTGGCAAGGGTGTAAAAGAAATTTATGATGATATTACTGGAGCCAGTGAAGGAATTATTTGTGGAGTTTGACACCTAAAATCCATCTTGCGGAGAAGTACAAATAGGCCATCAGTCATACAGTCTATTAAACTGCTAACACGTGTATTAAATATGAAACACAACCAGACCTGTGCTGGAGTCTCCAAGTGTCTGCTTACAGGAACACAAAAGATCAGGAGCAGGAGTGTGCCACCAGGCTCCTCAAGCCTGCCCCGTCACTCACTATGATCATGGCTGATCTACGCTGGGCTCAACTCTGCTTCTTAGCTCCCCATAACCCTCAATTCCTCAACACTTCAAATATTTATCTAAAATATATTTAATGATCTGGCCTCCACCACACTCTTGGATGGAGAATTCCAGAGAATTCAATACCCCTGAAAGAAGAAATTTCTGCACAGCTCGGTTTTAAATGACTGGCACTTTATTTTACAGCTTGGCTTCCTCACCAGCCAAGCCAATGACCACTTGAACCTGTTGGACCACAGCTCTGTTGAATTCGTCAACAATGGTGAAAAATCAATGTCACAAGCACCATGCCCTCATTTTTTTTTTCTGTTTGTCAAATGCACATCTCAACAATTAGTTCTATGAGGCCTGGTGGCATTTATGCTTATTCCCAGTTGGATCAAAGTTCTGTGGGATCTCTTTATTGTCCACCTCAGTTGCTCAAGTTTAATCTGTGTTTCATCTCAACCTGATGCCAACTCGTCCTCTCAATTTATCGCAATCCAGGTTACCAGCTTTCTTTATTTGACAATGCCCGTGAATGTCCCTGTTTCTCATTTTAACTCAATATAGTCGTAAATTCAAGCTTGTAGCATCTGTGATGTTTTGTTCTTGTAATACACTGTGAATGGCAGGGCCCTAGGGAGTTTATTTGAACAGAGAGACCTTGGAGTACTTGCATAGTTCCTGAAAATGGGAACACAGGAAGACAGAGTGGTGAAGAAGGCGTATGGCTTGTTTGCCTTTGTTGGCCAAGGCTTTGAGTATAAGTGTTGGGGCGTCATGTTACAGTTGTATAAAATGTTGGTTAGGCTGCACTAGGAGTTTTGTGGGCAGTTCTGCTCGCCACATTATGGAATGGATAAGCTGAAGAGAGTGTAGAGAAGATTCACAAGGATGTTGTCTGGTTTAGAGGGCTTGAGTTATCAAGAGAGATTATGCAGGTCTGTTTTCCCTGGAGCGAAGGAGGATGCTGAGAGGTAACATGATTGAGGTATATAAAATTATGAGTGACATAGATAGGGTAGATAGCCAGTGTCTATTTCCCTTAGTAGTAGTGTCTAAAACTAGAGGCATAGGTTTAAAGTGAGAGAGAGGAGGTTTAAAAGGGACCTGAGGGGTAAATTTTTCACACAAAGTGTAGTTGGTATCTGGGATGAACTGCCACAGGAGATAGTGGAGGCACGAACAATCGCAACATTTAAGAGGCACCTGGACAGATACGTGAATGAACAGGGCATAGAGGGATATGGAATTAATGCAGGCAAATGGGATTAGTATAGGTGAGGATGATGGTCAGGATAGACACAATGGGCTGAAGGGCCTGTTTCTGTGCTGTAGAACTGGATGACTCCATGACTCTACTAAAGCATTTCTCATTGTTTGCCATGTTTTCACTTTGTCCCACCTTAACTTGTGCCTCATTGATGTATGTGTCAACTCATTACTCGATCTTGTTATTAGATGAGACTGGTTAGGTAGATTATACAGATTACACAGGTTTTTTTTATTTGTGCTAACAACCTTTGTACCAGGTGGCAATATTTTTCAGTGATAGTATCATTCCAACCTCTTGCAATTAACTTATCTTAACAATTTACACAAACAACACTGGATTATCATAAAAATTACAGACACTTAAATAGGCAAGGCACAGAAGGATACGGTCCTAATGTGGGCAAATGGGATTAGTCCAGATGGGCAAAAAGGTCGACATGGACGTGGTGGGCTGAAGGGCCTGTGTCTGTGCTCTGCAGCTCTGACTCTTTGGTTCCATGACTCCAAGAACAAGATGGAACTAGGAGGTTTCTCATACATTATAAATGCTTTCTGTCATTTATGTTTTTCTGTTGCTGCATATTGTGTTCAACCTCCCGATTGTTCTGTTACATATGCATCTGGTACTTCTGAAGGGCTGTACTTTGGTTTATACCTGAATTGTAATTAAGTGATAGGGATGCTAACATTTTGCTATGGAATTTGTAAGTGTGGGCTCCTCGTCTCCCACTTTCTGCTTGTAGCTGGCTTGCTGATAACCACGGTCCCCTCTTTCTATATGTTATACAGTTAAGAAATACTGTTGGTGTAGCAGTGGGAGTGGTATCCTGTAGTAGCAGTTGTACCTTGATATTTCACCAGGAACATAAAATAATAGGAGCAGAACTAGGCCACTTGGCCCCTCAAGCCTGTCCCATCATTCACTATGATCGAGGCTGATCTGTCGCAAGCCTCATCTCTTCTGTGCCAGTTTCCCCATAGCCCTCAATTCCCTGATCTTTCAAAAATGTATCTATTTTAAATGCCTTGTATGATCTAGCCTCCACAACCCTCTGGAGTACAGAGATTCACTAAACTCTGAGAGAAGTTCCAACGCACCTCAGTTTTAAATGACTGGCCCCTAATCTTCTAATTTTGTCCTTTCCTTCGAGATTCTCACACAGGTGAAAACACCTCGACATCTACCCTGTCATGCTCCCTCAGGATCTTGCATATTTCATATATCCTGTCAAAGTGTTATTTCCCTTTCGCACGTGGGAGATTTTTCACCTCATCAGCCAAATTCACAACCCAATTTTTGTGGGATATTTTCTGGGCACTTCCTTCTTGTCTCCCTCCCACCTGCACGTTAATTATCAATTCTATCCTTTTTGCTTGGATATGGATCTTAGGCTCTCACTGTGCTGAACCAGATTTTCTTAATGCTCTCTTCCAATAGTTGAACCTGATGTAAATGCATTCAGGTCAAACCCTGAAATTTTGGTGTCTTCAATATGACTGCAGTAAACTCTAATTAATATTTCCAGCCTCAGCAGTCTCATGGAAAATGAATTTTAAAGGGCGAGAATCACATTTCAAGGAAAAATGAGGAAAAACTGTATGAATTATTTTAAAAGCCTTATAGGAAAAGTGACATCTGGGAAGTGGGTCCAAAAATCTAGAGGCTGTCAGAACACCATAAGACAAGTTAAACCCAACCTGGAAAACAGTTTCCAATTTAGGGCACAAACTTCAGGAAAGATGCCATAAGTGGGTGCAGAAGAGATTCAGTAGATTGGGACCAAATCGGGAGTATTCCAGTTGCGGAGAGAATGAAGAACCTGGAGTTGTTAAACTTAGGAAGCGATTTGATTGTGGTGTCTAAAATTGTGGGTTTCTGTGGTTTAAATAGGAGAATATGGTATCAAAAATGTTGTTCAGCCAAGAAGATACTGCAGAGTAATTGGCAAAGGAATCAGAAACGATAAGGAGAAGGATTTTTTTGCCTAGACTTGTCATGTCAGATTAATCCTTGAATTTATAATGCTCCATGGATCCAGGGAGTGGGATTAACTGGATAGGTCTACCAAAGATCACCAAGGCTAGATATTCTAAAGGCGCGATATTGTCCTTCTGCTGTGCATAATCCCATGATTCTTTGTTGGTACTTTCTTTGGAAAGTCAAGGTAGTACTCTCATAGTGAATGATAGGGCCCTGGGAAGTGTTATAGAACAGAGGGACCTTGGGGTTCAGATACATGGTTTCCTAAAAATGAAGTAACAGGTAGACAGGGTGATGAAGAAGGCTTTTGACATGCTGGCACTCATCAGTCAAGGCACTGAGTATAGAAGCTGGGAGGTTATGTTGCAGTTGTACAAAATGCTGGTGAGGCCGCATTTGGAGTATTGTGTACAGTTTTGGTCACCATGCTATAGGAAATATGTTATTAAACTAGAAAGAGTGCAGAAAAGATTTACAAGTGTGTTGCCAGGACTTGAGGGACTGAATTATAGGGAGAGGTTGGATAGGCTAGGACTTTTTTCCTTGGAGTGTGGGAGACTGAGAGGTGATCTTATAGAGGTATATAAAATTATGAGGGGCATAGATAGGGTGAATGCACTCAGTCTTTTTCCCAGAGTTGAGGAATCAAGAACTAGAGGGCATAGGTTTAAGGTGAGAGGGGAAACACTTGATAGGAACTTGAGGGGCAACTTTTTTACACAGAGAGTGGTGTGCATGTAGAATGAGCTACCAGAGGAAATGGTTAAGGCAGGTACATAAACAACTTTTAAAAGACTTGGACAGGTACATGGATAGGAAAGGTTTAGAAGGTTATGGACCAAACACAGGCAAATGGGACTAGCTTGGATGAGTATCTTGGTCAGCATGGCCCAGTTAGGCTGAAAAGCCTGTTTACATGCTGTTTGACACTGTGGTGCAATTTCCCCATCTCACGAGACTTGAACTTGGCAATTTTTTTACAGATCGCTTGCCGCAGTGATATCGTCAACATTCTGCTGGACAATGGAGCGAATGTGAACAAGCTGAATAACGAAGGTGTTTCTGCGCTCAACAGCAGCCAGACGCTTTACTATCCAGTAGGCTGCTTTAAAATCAAGGGAGTTACCAGAAATGCAGATGTTAAGAAGGTTGGTTTCACTTGACTGGTTGTTTCGCTTGTGTCCTCTCCACTCCACTTGAGCCAAACCTCCAACTTCAAGATTCCCTTAATGGTAGGACAGGGAATTTGGGGCCTTGGTGAGACTTCCAATCTTGATGTTCACCACCCACCTATTCACCCAGTGGGTGTACAGATCCTTGGGCCATGAATTGGATGAGATAATGTTTACAGTTTACATTTCTGTCATGCAAAGTTTGAGACTGAAAAGAGCAAATCACAAACTGTAGCCCAGCCAAATTGAACCCATTCTTTCTAAGTCCAAAATAGTTCTTGGTTTGACCTTTTTGCTATAGACTTTTTTTTGCTGAGCTGTCAATCAAAGTGTTGGCAACGCCTCACAGCTCCAGTGACCCAAATTCAAACCTGACCTCCAGTGCCCTCTGTGTGGATCTTGCACGTTCTCCCTGTGATCATTGGGTTTCCTACAGGTGCTCCACTTTCTTTCCACATCCCAGACGTGCAAAGGCATACTTAGGGCAATTTATGGTGGTCAGAGTAGGTTAATTGGTCACTGTAAATTGCCCATTGTGTATGTGAGTGGTAGAATCTGGGTGGTGTGGGGTGGGAGTTGATGAGAATGTGGAGGGAATAACAATGGGATCAATGTGGGACTGGTGAGGATCAATGCTTAATGGTAGTTGTGAACTCAGTGGGCCAAATAGTCTGTTTCCATGCTGTATGACTTTATGACTCATTTTGGTGACTTAACTTTGAACTCCTCTTTCTGCAGGTCAAGCGTGCTCCTGTTAGAACTTCAGTCAGAAAGATTTCCCAGAAAGAAAGTGCTGGTGAACTAACAGAGGAAGTGAAGAAGGCCAAAAGGCTCTCGATTTACGACCGCAGAATCAGGTTGGGCAGCATAGTCCTCAAGAGACCTCCATCAGTAAGCAGTGAAAAGGATGAGGAGGTTGCAGAGTTGGGAGCATCAGGAGAGGAGGAAAGTGTAACGTCTGAGATGGATGATAATTCCGAGAGGCTGCAGTCACCATCAGTGGGGTCTCCCTCTTCCGGAGGCTCTGGGTCTGAGTTGAGTGACCGCAACTATCTGATAACGGTTGGTAACCAACATTTGCATCGTGCAGCTTATATGTTGAGCAGGAACAAGAAATTCAGGGAGTTGACTAAGAATCCACCCCAAAGATCTGATGGTACACAAGTTGAAAATGTACGGAGAATAGCAGAAATGAAATCGGAGTAAGTGCAATAATAGTCTCACTCATAGAGCAATAAAAGCTACCCATCTAAGTACAGCTCAGAGGATATATTAACAGTTAACCTCCTTAGGTGACTACTTGATGTATTTTACAACAATTATCTGTGCCCCTCATCTTCTGCTGAAGGTCCCAGTTGCCTTTCTGAAAATCATCTGGATTTCGAATAAGTGACTTCTTATTCTTTCAGCCACTAACTCAGGAGTGCAGGTGTCAACTGCAGCAAAATTGCAGGTGTCAACTGCAGCAAAATTGCAGTTGAAAGCCAAGCCTAAACTGGCCAACTCGACATGCCGATTGGACTTGAAGTCCTGGACGAGCTCTATAACAGTCTCACCATTACCAAGAGCAATTACCCCCCACTCTGCTCTGTAACAGTAAAATTCCAACAAGCCTCTATTGACTATTCGCAAATCCTGATGGTCGGCATCTGGCTCACTAGGTGATGTGTCTCATGCTCCCATTCAGCTCACTGGGCCTCTGGTTTCCATGCTCCCTTTAATATAACAGAGCCCCAGTTCTTGAGCTCTCGTTTAACTCAATGGGGCCCCGTTTCCCACACACTCTTTCAACTGACCAGGGTCCGTTTCCTGTGCTTCCTTTAAATTTAATGGCTTTACTGGGAAATTTATTATAATGTATGGTGTTTTGAATTATTATGTAAGACTCCGATAATCCGACACCCTTGAGACTTCGATGTCGGACTGGCAGATTTTCCAGACAATTGGGTGTTACTCCTATGAATACCCAAATACATTTTTATTTCAGGAGCAACCCACTAATGCTGCAGGAGCTCAGCGGGTCAGACAGCATCGATAGAGGGAAATGGATAGTTGACACTTCAGGTTGAGACCCTTCATCTGGACTGGAAGTGAAGCCATCCAGTCCAGATGAAGGGTCTCGACCTAAAACGTTGACTGTCCATTGCTGCCTGAACAGCTGAGTTCCTCCAGCATTTTGTGTTGTTGACAACATATGTTGGCGCAGATTCCAGTATCTGCAATCTCTTGCGCCTTCATTTTTATTTCACTTTTTCACGTTACACAGTGGTTTAATAAATTTTCCAGTGAGTTTAAAGGGAACAGGAAATGTATACTCTGGACTCTGTCCCCAGCTGCAAACCTACCTATGTTCTAGACCCCTGGTATTCCAAGCCCCAACCCTGGCTCAGTCTGGACCCCAGCTCAAACCGTACTCTAGACCCCTGGCTATGGCCTCATATCCCGCTTACACTCTGGAGCCCCCCCCAACACATTCTGGACCAATGAGTGAGCCTGAAGCCAGGCCATCAGGACTTCCAAACAATCAGAGGCTGGATTATTGGAGCTTTACTGTCCTGTGTAACATCTTACAAAAAAAGTGAATTAATCGTGGGTTTGGGTATTAATAGCAGTAACATCCAGTAGTCAACAGAACACTACGGACCACTTCTTGCACTACCATGAAATTGTTTCTAATTGTGGTTTTGCACTAATGTTTTGCACAATCTTTTTCTTCACTGTCTTGTATTATTTATGTTTTGTGTGTTGTCTGAATCTACATGTCTGTGATGTAGCTCAAGTTTTTCATTGTACCTGTACCTCATTGTACTTGTGCGCATGACAATAAACCCAACTTGACTTGACTTGAGCAAAGTGCCAAGGGTGCCGAATTAGTAGAGTTTTATTGTATAATATTCTCAGTCTAGAGCCATACAGCATGGAAACAGGCCTTTCGGCCCAACTGGTCCATGCCCTCCAAGATGCCCATCCAAGCTAGTCCTATTTACCTCTGTTTGGCCCATATCCTTTTAAACCTTTCCTATCCATGTTCCTCTCCAACTGTCTTTTAAAAGTTGTTATTTAAATATAGTTAAATGTGGTTTAATCTGATTAATTATTCTTTACCTTGTGTTGAATGTGATTGTGTTTGTCTTTAATTCTGATATGCTTGTACAAAAATTGTTAATCTTTCAATTATCACAAGCTGATGATACTGTTTTCTCATATACTGTATATCTCATTCCCAGGCACCAGAGTAGAAGAAAGGTTACTTATCTACTCCTCCGTAGAGGGGCAAACCCCAATATTTCCACACATCCAATGCCATCAATTTTTTTCTCATTGTTGGCAGCAGACATCTCAGCAATCAAGGCCTTAATAGGGGTCGGAGCAGATCCAAACATCCGACTTCAAACAATGGTAATGCATCAAACTCGTGTCATCTGACACAGTGGATGGCAGTGCCACTGTTGGCAGTGCTTGTGACTTTGATTAGAGGATGTGAATAGCACTTTGTGTTCAACAGAGCACAGCCCACAGTATGATTTAGGTTCAGACTCTAAGTTCTGCAGCAGGCTTGACACTGACTAACAATCTGGTATTGGTTTATTATTGTCACATGTACTGGGATACAATGAAAAGCTTTCGTTTTGTATGCCATCCAGACAGATCATTCCATATACAATTAAATCAAGGTAGTGAAAAACAAAAACAGAATGCAGAATGTAGTGTTGCAGATAGAGAGAAAGTGTAGTGCAGGTAGACAAATAAAGTGCAACAGCCACAATTGGGAGTTAAAGAGTTCTTCATTTATATAGCACTTTTGAACCTTGAATACTTAACAAAGATGATTAAGCAAGAAAGAACCAAAGAAGTAATATTTGGCTAAAAAGGCATGAACAAAATTATAGCGAGGTAGGAAGGGCTCTGGGAGAATACAATAATAACACAATTTTAAAACCTTCGGGTGTTTATAGATATTTTATAGCTTTTTAAAGTATTCTTAAAACAAAAAAATACTGGAAATCTGAAACTATAGGACAAAGTGCTGAAAATACTCTGCGGGTCAGGCAGCATCAGTGAACATCAGAGAAACAGAGTTAATGTTGTGGAAGTACAGGGAGTTTGCAAATTCTCCCTGTAACTGCATGGGTTTTACCTGGGTGCGCCAGTTTCCTCCCACGTCCCAAAGGATCTGCGAGTTGGGAGGTTAATTGGCTGCTCTAAATTGCCCCCAGTGTGTGGGTGAGTGGTGGGAGAATCAGGAGGCTGTTAATGAGTATTCATGAGAGAATGTATTTTAGGGAAATAAGTGGAGAAATGGGATTGATGGGATATGTCTAAGAGATGCAATAAACTCAAGGGGCTGAATGGCCTTCTGTGTCAAATGAAGATATTAAATTCATTGTCAAACCTGAAGGGCTATAAAGTGAGTGATCAGTAGTGGAGGTCTGTTTCTCAAAATTAGAATACAGCCAGAGGCTGAAGACAGAGGTCACGGAACTGAAGTGCATACCCAAAGTGATATGTAATCTGGATCGTGGAGCTGATTGTCCAGTTGGCAGATGGTTTGCCTGGTGTGGAGGAAATCAGCCAGGAGTCATGAATCAAATGTTGGTTCACCTGAAAGAAGAGTTTGAGGCCCTATATAATGGAAAGGATGGAGGTAGGAGGTAGGTGTTGCATCTCCTGTCTTGTGTAAGGGACCGAGTGTTGGAGGTGATTGAAGAGACTTCAATGAGAATGGTATTTTAATTGCATAGTCCTTGGTAAGGTTTCATACAGCAATTTTCCAAAAAGGTGTAGCATGAAAGTTAGGTTAATTGGCCACTGTAAATTGCCTCCGCTGTGTTGGTGAGTGGTAGAATCTGAGGAGAGTTGATGGGAATATGGGGAGGATGGGTTATAGAGATTGCTTCGTAAGTCAGGATGTACTCAATGTGCTTAAATGGCCTCCATCTATGTTGCAAGAGAATATGAAAAATAGCTGGGCAATCTGATTCTTGGTAATGTTGGTTGAAGGAGATATATTGGCCAGGGCATCTCTGTGCTTCTTCAGATCATGCTGGGGGTACGTTATGTGATGTCCAGAGGACAGAAAAGGGCCCCCATTTCATGTATCATACAAAAGATTGTACTTCTGACTGTGCAGCATGCCCTCGGTGTTGCACTGGAGTCTCAGCATAGTGCTAGTCTTCAGAAGCACTGGTGAGGGAAATTTGAGCCACAGAATGTGATTGTAGGTGCTTTATTCCCTCTGCAAAACAATGCTGTAGTTGTGAATGTTTTTTTGCCAGGGCAGTGAAGGCCAGGAGATGAAATGAAGGGAATACATTGGACCACTGGGCCAGTTGTGCACTGAACATTCCATAGTAGGAATGGGTGATAACAAAGGCCAGGCTGGGAAGAAATTGGAAGTGGGGAAAAAAGTTAAGGACCATGTTTGGGAAAGGATTCCAGTGAATGGAGAGCAAAAAGCTTCAAGGTAGAAAGTTTGAAAGTGCATTTGTAAATCAGGTGATGGAAGTCATTGCTAGCTGACTAGACTCTGTGGATGTTGCTGATAAGTTGCAATGGAAGCAAGCACACCAATTGAACTGTCCACCACGTACCTGCCTGAAGAGGGAGGTGGATGGTCGGGAGCTTCCTTAGTGTGGGAGTTAATGGAAGTTCATGACTGTTGGAGGGGTCAGAAGGCAGAATCTTCATCACTGGTAAAGGAGCCAGAGGCTGGGAGGTTTGACTCTGGGATGGGTGAGAAGACAGGGAAGTTTTTTTGCTCTGAGAGGGGCCAGTGGTGGTGTGGTTAGCTATTGTATCAGTGGGTGTGGAGAGGGTCTGTGAGCTTGGCTCCTGTAGACTTCCAGGTTGGAAGGCGGGAAGTGAATTGGGCTTACTGCTTCTGAAGTGGCAACAAGTAGTGCTGCTGTGGAGACATGCAGGACAGCATATACTTGTTCACGGATGGTTCAAGCCTGGAATGGAATCTAGGAGCACAAAATGCTTGAGAAGAGGGAAAGGAAGAGTGGCACAGCTGCATGATGGGAAGTGGAAGAGAGAAGGACCCAAGCGGTCTTGAGAGGACAATGGAGGAAGTTGTACGAGCACACTGACAGTTTTTCTGCATTCCTTCTAACCTCGCTCAGAGTCCTAGAGTAATGCAGGAAACAGGCCCTTCAGCCCTACACCGATCAAGGTGCGCACCTAAGTTAGTCCCATTTGGCCCATATCCCACTAAACCTTTCCTATCCATCTACCTGTCCAAATGTCTTTTAAATGTTGTTATTGTACCTGCCTCGGTGAACACGATCAAGTATGGGACATACAAAGAAAACCTCAGAGCCAAACACATCCATCAGAAGTTTGGAAAAGAATTCAATAGGATTACCAGTTTCGGCATCTTCAGGAAGGCCAATGATCTGCAAATTGTTCCTCCGACTTCGACTTTCTAAATCAATAATCTTCTGTCTTTGCTGTTCCAGTATTTGGGTAGTCAAAGTTAAATCCTTTTCCAATGAGCTCATTCTATGATCTCTCTCTTTGCCAGCTTCATCCAGTTCAGCAATTAATTTCTGTTGTTTAACATTTTCCTGTTTAAGTGTTCTTAGTCTGTCTTCAATCTCCTTTAACAGTGTTTCCAGAGTGGAAAATTTCTGATCAAGTTCTTTATCCAGGGTTTAGAAATAGCTTCCAAAGCAAGTTGAGGATCTCCATTCCTCTTGCTTTCAGCTGCACCTTTAGTTCTGGTGTTCATTTCTGGCAGTTAAAAATCAAAGTCCAATGTTATAAAAGTATTATAAAAGTCTTATTAAAACTTTAGCATAGATACTAAGAGGGTGGTGAACAAAAAATTAAAAAGTGAGTGGAGCAGTGCCAAGATGCAACCTACTCCATCTAGCACCACCAAGAGAGTCCGTACCTGCCTCAACTACTTTCTCTGGCAGCTCATTCCATATATGCACCACCGTCTGTGTAAAGAAGTTGCCCCTCAGGTCCCTTTTAAATCTTTCCCCTCTCATCTTCAACCTATGCCCTCTAGTTTTTGGTTCCCTTTCCCTGGGAAAAAGCATTCACCCCATCTATGCCCCTCATGATTTTATACACCTCTATAAGATCACCCCTCGGTCTAGGATGCTCCCAGGAATGAAGTCCCAGCCTATCTAAAATATTCCTATAACTCAGGCCCTCGAGTCCTGACAACATTCTCATAAATCTTCTTAGCACTCTTTCCAGCTTAATGACATCCTTCCTTTAACAGGGTGACCAAAACTATATACAATACTCCAGATGTGGCCTCACCAATGTCTTGTACACTATGTCCCAACTCCTGTACTTAATGGAGTCACAAGAGACTGCAGATGTTGGAATCTGGAGCAACAAACAATCTGCTGGAAGAACTCAGCAGGTTGAGCAGCATCTGTGAGAGGAAAGGTCCTGATGCAGGATTTCAACCCGAAACGTCGACAATTCCTTTCCTCCCACAGGTGCTGTTCAACCCGCTGAGTTCTTCTAGCAGATTGTTTGTTGCCCTGACTGATGAAGGCCAGTATGCCAAATGCCTTCTTCACCACTCTGTCCACCTGTGAAGCCACTTTCAGCAAACTATGTACATGTACTCCTTGGTCCCTCTGTTCCATAACACTCCCCAGGGCTCTACCATTTACTGAATAAGTCCTACCCTGGTTTGACTTCCCAAGATGCAACATCTTGCACTTAACTGAACTGAAAGCCACTTGCTAATCCTCAGCCCAATTATCTAGCTGATCAAGATCTTTACAGCAGAGATGTTGCATGTTCCTCAACACCGAGTCCATGACTGTCTTAGCTAATCCATCTCACTCTGCAATTCACCAGAGAGCCATGAAACTCGTGCCTCAAATGAAACCAGAATATGTTGGGGACATTGAGCAGGTTGGGCAGCATCTGTGGAGAGGGAAACGGTCAGCTATTCAGCTTGATGACCTTACATCTAGTTTGCTTTGCAAACCTGTCTCAGATTGACCCATGGAGATGCACAGTGGGTCCTTTCCTGTGAGACTGCTGAATTAGCACTCGCATCTCTCTGCGAGCACATTCCTTCCCATCCCAGTTTCCTCCCACATCCCAAAATCATACGGGCTGATAGGCTAATTGGCTGCTGTAAATTGCCTCGACCTGAGAAACAAAGGGCTGCAGATGCTGGAATATAGATGGAAAAACACTATGATGATGGAGGAACTCAGCAGGCCAGGCAGCATCCATGGAGAAGAGCAGGCGGTCAACGTTTTGGGTCAGGACGCTTTTTCAGGACTGAAGATAGGAAAAGGGAAGCCCAATATATAGGAGGGAAAAGCAGAGCAGTGATAGGTGGACAAAAGAGGGGAGGTGGGGTGGGCACAGGGTGGTGATAGGTAGATGCAGGTAAAAGATAGTGATAGGCAGTGCAGGGGAGGAGGGGAGAGCAGATCTATCGGGGGATGGGTCAAAGGTAAGGAGAGAAAAAAGGGGGTAGAAAAAAGAGTGAGAGGCTAGGAAAGGGAAGAAAAAAACAGGCATGGTTGTGGGGGGGGGGGGAGGGGGGTGGATTCTTGTATGTTTCAATGAAATTACTCTCATTCTTCACTAAGTACTTCCCACCCGATCTGTTTCTCTATAACATCACGAAAGGTGGTTCTCCCACTTTAAGTGGGAGAATTCCTCTACCTGTGTGGGTGGGTGGTAGAGTCTGGGGGGGGGGGGGGGCGCGGGGGAAGAAGTTAGTGAGAATGTGGGGATCATTAGTGCAGGTGGGTGGTTGATGGTTGGTGCAGTCTCAGTGGGCCGAAGGACCTGTTTCCGTGCTGTATCTCTCCATGACTCTACATAAATGTAAGATGTTGTCACATGACTGGGCCACATCCTGTAGCATGGCTGGAACCAATGATGTGCACCGTGCAACCCACGTTGTTGTTTGCCTGCACCATGTGACTTGCGTGACACTGTCACCATAGGACATGCCCTGAGCTGTGGAGCTGTTAAGATGGGGGCAGGGAGGGTAGGAAGTAACAAAGACCAGTCACTGTGACCTCATCATCCCGCAGATGTTGCACGTATGAAAAATGATGCAGGTTCCCGCTCCAAATCCTTGTTCCTGGCTGGATACGCAGCTTGAGGGAAAGAATTGGACTGTAAAGCTAATGTTGTGGGAAAGGAAATCAGCTGGGCTGCCAAATGAGATGGCTGATCACAGGGTTTTGACTTGGAAGCGTTGAAAATTCCTTTCATCCCACAGATGCTATTTGACCCACTGCGTTCTCCCGGCAGATTGTTTGTTGTCAAATGAGATTGCTAGTTTGCCATTGCCCATTCCAACACAACAATCAAAGACCAACTTCACCCCCATTATCTTCAGCAGAGACGGAGAGACAATACAGACACCCCTGACAGTATGTTCGATCACATAAAATACATAAGAGGAAGGACAAGTTGGTCATGTGGACCTCAAGTCCACCTGATCCCCACATCCTTTGATTCCTTGCAGCATTCAGAAATCTGTCTGTTTCAGACTTAGTGGCTGAAGCCCTTTGCAGTAGAAAGTTCCAGATATTCACAAGTTCCCAAGGAAACTTCTCCTCATTTCAGCCCTGGATGGCCAACTCTTTATTATGATAATGCTCCCCAATTCTAGACTTTTTTTCAGAGGAAACAGCCTGTCAGAAACTATACTGTAAGTTCCTCACGGACTCTTGTATGCTTCAATGAAATTACTCTCATTCTTCAGTAAGGACTTCCCACTCAATCTGTTTCTCTATAGCGTCACAAAAGGTGGGATCCCATTCTGGCACCATGAAAGGTGCTGCCTTAAATTTTGGGTCAATCTTAATTTAATGGGGGGGTTGGTGGTGAAGACTTTTCGCTGTAACATAATCTCCCAGACACATTCTCAGCTGGGCAATGAGATTTGCACTTGTCTATTTGAAGTCAATGCTAGCGAAGTACCATAAATAATGAATGACATTAGTGGGTCAGTGAGGGTATCTGTTTCAACGAGCCGGGAGGATATGGGCAATTGGCTGATACTTGTACCCATACCCGAGCATCCCTCTTCCATTAATATAAGAAACCTTTTAAGAAGTAGGGCTGTTTCCATTCCTCTGAGTGCAGATTTGAAGTTGCCACGTTGGGTTTTGCCCAAGTACATTCCATCTTCCTCTCAGCCTCTTCCTCTCTCAGCCCTTAACGATTGTTCTGAGGTGAAGGTTCAAGTGATACAGGTCAACTAGTAAGCCAGATGCACGGTCAATGTCTGCCTGTGCTCTGTAACTCTGCTTCCATCCAATAAGTTGTCCCTCCACACCACCACCACTTTGGTTTGGCTGCACTTGGAGTATTGTGTACAATTCTGGTCACCCCATTACAGGAAAGATGTGGAGGCTTTGGAGAGGGTGCAGAAGTTTACCAGGATGCTGCCTGGATTTGAGAGTATGAACTATAAGGAGAGGTTGGACAAGCTTGAATTGTTTTTTCTGGAGCATTCGAGGCTGAGGGGAGACCTGATAGCAATTTATAAACTTATGACAGGCATGAATAAGGTAGACAATCAGAATCTTTTCTCCCAGGGTAGAAAAGTCAAATAGTAGAGGACATGTATTTAAGGTGAGAGGGGGAAAGTTTAAAGGAGATGTGTGGGCAAGTTTTTTTACACAGAGAGCGGTAGGTACCTGGAATGGGCTGCCAGGGGTAGTGGTGGAAGCAGATACAATACTGGTGTTTAAGAGGTTATTAACTAGGCACATAACTATGCAGGAAATGGAGGGATATGGGCCATGTATAAGCAGGAGAGATTTAGTTTAATTCGGCATTGTGTTCAGCACAGACATTGTAGGCTGAAGGGTCTGTTCCTGTGCTGTACTGTTCTATGTAATGTACCATCAACATTTGTCATGTGCCCTCTAAATCGCAGCCTCAGGCTGAAAGAGTGAAAACACAAAACTTTGATGGGATACATTGCATGAAAACAAAATATGGGTGAACACAAGGACAATGGTTTTGCTTTATGCTTGCAGATGGAAGGAATGAATGGACTACTCCCACTCCACATTGCTGCAAATCTCCCAAGCAAGAAAGGAGTGACGGTTACAGAGCTCCTGCTGAAGGCTGGAGCAAACCCTGATCTACGAGCAGAAGACAAGGATGAGATCTATGAGCCTGATCAGGTACCGTTTTCAATGTCTGGTCCCACGCTGCTTAAACCTACTGGGACAAAATAGATTCACTTACTGCTATCCCAGGAATTATACAAAGATCAAAAGAGGCCCAGATCGCCTGGCCTATGCTTCTAGTTTTGTTGACCTGTTTTGAGCCATAACCTGCATCTAGTGCCAACTGTAGGTCAGCAGGCACAGGAGATGGCTGCAAAGGACCTGGGTTTTGTATGTAGTTTACTGAGAGCAAACTGAGGAAGGTCAGTCACGGGTGTGTTAGAATGTGCCACAGTGTGATTCTCAATATTGTCCAGGTTCACATTGACATATCAGTTATGTCCCGGTCTATTCAACGAGGGACAACTTTGTCTACTTTTCTCAATGGAGAAGGCAACAAAAGTGCATCAGTGAGTTTTAGACAACTTCCGTCATCAGATTTCTGAATGGACCATGAATCCATGAGCACTACCACGTTATTCCTCTTTTGGAATAAGAGGAAATAGTCCTTGTATGGTAATTTTTATGTCGTGCACTGTACTGCTGCCGCAAAACAACAAATTTCACGACATATGTCAGTGATAATAAACCTGACTCTGACTTCCTCATGACAGAGAGGGTGGTTGACTCCACCTGTGTCATCCTGAGGTTCTGACTGGAGAACATGGAGCTTGACTGAAACCACACGGTGTTTCACTCCCTCAGTGTCTCAGTGCGGTGTTACAGTACCAAGGAATCAGTATAGTCGTGCAAGTAGATTGCACGGTACTTTCATCTTGTGTCACTCGACTGGTTTGCTATCTTCCATGCATCATTCCAGACCACAGCAGGGTGATTAGAGAGGAGGACCATCCCCACACATCTGGCACAAGTGAGAGTGTGGTGCAAAAAAGGAGCCTCTTTTAATGAGAAGTAATAGACATTGGCACCACTCACTTCTGACATAAGAAATAGGAGCAGGAGGAGGCCATCTGGCCCATCGAACCTGCACCGCCATTCAATAAGATCATGGCTGATCTGGCTGTGGACTCAGATCCACCTACCTGCCTTTTCCCCATAAACCCTTAATTTCCCTACTATGCAAAAATGTATCTTACTGTGTCTTTAATGAGGTAGCCCCTACTGCTTCCCTGAGAATTCCACAGATTCACTACTCTCTGGGAGTAGTTCCTCCTTATCTCCATCCTAAATCTACTCCCTTGAATCTTGAGGCTATGTCCCCTAGTTCTCGTCTCACCTACCAGTGGAAACAACTTCCCTGCCTCTATCTTATGTATCCATAATTTTATGTTTCTATAAGATCCCCTCTCATTCTTTTGAATTCCAGCGAGTATAGTCCCAGGCAACTCAATCTCTCCTCATAGGCTAACCCCCTCATCTCCAGAATCAACCTGGTGAGCCTCCTCTGCACCACCTCCAAAGCCAGTATATCTCTTCTCAAGTAAGGAGACCAGAACTGCACGCAGAACTCCAGGTGCAGCCTCACCAGTACCCTGTACAGTTGCAGCATAACCTCCCTGTTTTTAAATTCAATCCCTCCAGCAATGAAGGCCAACGTTCTATTTGCCTTCTTGGTAACCTGTTGCACCTGCAAACCAATCTTTTGCAATTCCTGCACCAGCACTCCCAAGTCCTTCTGCACCACAGCATGCTGCAATGTTTCACCATTTAAATAATAATCTGATCTATTTTTATAAGATAAGACATCTTTATTAGTCACATGTACATCGAAACACGCAGTAAAGTACATCTTTTTGCATAGAGTGTTCTGGGGGCAGCCTGCATGTGTCGCCACGCTTCCAGCGCCAACAAAGCATGCCCACAACTTCCTAACTTGTACATCTTTGGAGTGTGGGAGGAAACCGGAACACCCCAAGGAAACCCACGCAGACACGGGGAGAACGTACAAACTGCTTACAGACAGTGGCCGGATTTTAACCCGGGTTGCTGGCGCTGTAAAGTGTTACACTAACCGCTACACTACCATGCCTGCCCTTTCCTACCATGTATTTCCTACCAAAGTGGATGACCTCGCATTGACCAACATTTACTCATTCTGCCAGACCCTTGCCCCCTCACTTAACCTATCAATATCTCTCTCCAGTCTCTCCACATCCTCTGCACAATTTGCTTTTCCACTCTATTTAGCATTATCAGCAAACTTAGATACGCTACACTCGATCCCCTCTTCCAAATCGTTAATGTATATCATGAACAGTTGCTACATCCCTGAGACATTGTGCCAAAGGTGGGCACCTAAGGCAGGGTTAGTGATAGTCAACCTTTCCAAAAGACCCTTCGAGAAGGATAATCTGGAGACTATCCTGAAGGAATGGTAGAATCTTTGCTGCTGAGCTCTCTGGCAGAGGCCTAGATAGCAAGAAGACCAGTGCTGGATTAAGGCTTACAAGCCACATTCTCCTGTTGGAAAATCACAAAAGTGATATGGGTCAGTCATAGGATATCTTCTGATCTCACTGAATGACCTCGGTACATATGCATTCACATGCACAGAAGCTTGCTCTACAGTTTCTGAAAGGTGATGTTCATTATTGACTGGATTTGGGAATAACTTTAATTGCATAAGTGTGTTGGGCTATCTAAGAAGAATTCTAAACCATCATCTTAAAATGAGACCATGGACATCTGGAAGCAAAACTGAGTATCATTATTGCATGCTCTGGACTTCCTTATTGGGATTTTCTCCATTGTTTTCCTTGAGGAATTGTAAGAAGCAGCTTGCAGTAACAATGGAATATCTGCTAGCAATGTGGGAAGCAAGATTCTTTTCCTATTACGTCCCAAGTGTTGGTTCCTGAGTGTTCTTCCTTTTGGAATCCAAGTCTGCAGTACAGATCCAATTGTGCACCTGATTGGCGTTGGCCTTCAGAGGGCTCTGCTCTGATGTTACGAGCTCTGAAGGTGATCATGGTGCAGATTGAATCACAACGCTCCCTCATCTTTATTCTAAAGACACATGCACTCCATGCACTAAATCCTGAAAATGACTTTTTTTTAGAAAAGAAAATGGGCTGTGATAGAAAAGCTAAAAGCTAAGGATGCCTGAAGGAAACCAGGGACAGTTGGTAGCATTAAAGTATATCCAAGTATATGCAAAGCAGCAATCACCCAAATTAGTGGCCTTCTCTGACCCTGGCTCCAATATTGTGTGTACTTTGCCCAGAATGACAACACATCGCAAAGTAACATTTTAATTGGACACGTGTTCTGAGGGCTACAATTTAATGAGATAACCACACTATTAGCTCTCGATCAGATTTCTGAGTGTTCCAGTTAGATCACAACTTGATTACTGCATCCAGTTCTGATTATTAAACATATGGAAGCTACTATCCTCTCACTTCTCCTCCTCTTTCTCTTCCTCTTCTTAACCTCTAAGCTTTCTCTCACCATCCTGCCCTCTCTTTTGCTACCTCCCTGCTGCTTTCTTCACCTATCACTCTTCCTATCAACTTCTCTTTTTCTCTCAACTATCAATTGTCTTGCTCTCTTCCTCTTCCAAATGGTCACGTTGGCTCAGTGACCACATTGTTCTGAATTAGAAGACAGCAAGATTTAAACAGCATGCAGTGACACACGGTGGTACTGAGGGAGGTGCAGTCCTTTCATTGGGATGTTAAACCAAAGCTCTTCTTGTCTGTTCTGGTGGCTTCTGAAGACCTCATCTCAATACTGAAGAAAACAAAATGTGTTCTCCTAGGCTGAAGGCCGTCTTGACAACATAAACCAGAACTGTCAAAGGAGCACATTGGCTCATACTGCTTGATATTCATGAGAATCTGGTGCATGTGACTTGAATGGTGACGCATCACTAAATAACATTTCTGTTGGGTACGGAACAAGCTGTGTGGATGGCATTAAGCTTCAGATCAACCATGGCCTGAATGAATGACCGACTGGTGAGAGGGGGTGAACAACCTACCCACATGCAGCATGTTGAGGTTCCGTGAAAATCCAACAGAGCAGTGCACAAATGCAGGGTTTTTTTCTTAACAGCAACCTGACCCAGAGTCGCTGACCGGGTTTGTCGTGAAAAGCCCCAATCAATCAGGTGTCCCGAAGCATTATTACAGTCCGTCTGAAGTCATTCCTGAGGCAGATGGACGAACTGCTTTGCATATCGCTTGTGAACGTGAAGACAACTACAAGGTAATTACAATGTATAATGGCATTGCCTGACAAACAAGTCCTTGGTCATAGTTGATGGCATGTGTAACAACATTTTATAACAGACTGGAGATGCAAGAGACTGCAGATGCTGGAATCTGGAGCAAAAAATAAACTGCTGGCAGAATTCAGCAGGTCAAGCAGCATCTGTGGAGGCAAAGGGTTGGTCAACTTTTTGAGTCAAGATCCTGCATCAGGGCTGAATACAAAATGTCAACAATCCCTTTGGCTCCACAAATGCTGCTTGACCCACTGAGTTCCTCCACTAACTGAGGTTCCAATAAATGCTTAAGATGATTTTTACATTGATATTTGTGTGTTAGAGGGGCAGTACATTGACAGGTTTGTGGCTCGATGGGTTTTTAGCTGAAGTGGTTGTGTCTGAGTGTGTTTTCACACTGACTGATTATGGACGATCCTCTGCCTGAAGTCCATTACCCCACTCCTCGCGTATTCTCCAGTCTCCTAAATGTTCAAAAATCCACCAGTCTCAGCCTTGAGTAACAGTCAACAACTGAGTAACCATTTATAACCCTCTGGTCAAAGATATTTCCCCTACTCTCAGTTCCCACTGCTTAAAGAAATTTCCCTTGCTCCCAGTTCTATGTAGCTGACCCTTTTACCCTGAATCTATGCCCTGGTTCTAAACCCATCAGTGAAACAGAAGCCTCTTCGTTTGATCCACTCAACCCCTTTCAGAAAACTGTACATCTCGCCTAAAATCATCTCTTGTTCTTTATAACTCAGTCACACTTTGCAGAATGTACCCGTTGCCCCACATATTACGCTGCATGGATTCCAAGGTAAATATACTTCCTTTTACTATTGAAATTGGACAGGGTAATTCAAAGGTGGTCTTACCCTAGCCCTGTACAATCTCAAGAAGGTTTCCTTCTATACATTAACTCACTTGTAATAAAGGCCAATAACATGCCATTACTTTCTGTGACTCGTGACACAGTACTCCAAGCTTCTTCTCTATACCAGCGTACCTGATTTGTGCTCACTGTTTCTGAATTGATGGTGTGTGTGTTGATGGTTTGTGTGTCAAAAGCTTGTTGCTGGCGTAGGTTTCAACAGTTCTTTATTTCAAAATATACTTCATTCATAAAATTCTAAAATATATAAATACAGAACTTTCAAGTCAAGATTTTCGTAACAAGTAACATTATACCATGACTTAACCTTAACCCATCGTAAGTTTTCATCCATTTGCAAATTTAAATAGTTCATGGTGTCTTAACACAAATATTGACTAAATTGAGCTGTGGCCCTTTTCCATAGAGCCCCTACAGTATTTTTAAAAACAATAACTATTTATTTATTTGCAATGCTTTCAACAATTTTTAGATTAAAATGCAATCCTTGCTGTCCAGGATGCACTCCAGCTGCTGTGATATCCACTGGACAGCCTCCATCAAGCCACAGGAACTGTTTGGTCTTCAATCGATTAAGTGTTGATGCTTTGTGGGTTGATAAGTTTGTGCCTCATACTTTTGTGTGCTGATGCTTTGCCCAGTTTCGCAGTGGTGTTTCTGTGGTTTATTTGTCAATGTTTGTACATCAAGGTTTGCACTGCAATGGTTTGTGCATCAGTAGGATCATAGAGACATACGATACAGAAACAGGCCCTTCGGCCCATTGAGTCCATGCTAACCATCGACCACCCATATACACTAATCTTAAATTAATTCCATTTTTGTTATTCTCCTTACATTCCCACCAACTCCCGCCATATTCTACCACTCACCAATTAACCTAGCAGCCTTGCATGACTTTGAGATGTAGAAGGAAACCGGAGCACCCGGGGGAAACCCACGTGGTCACAGAGAGAACATGCAAACTCCACCCAGACAGCACCGGAGGTCAGGTTTGAACCCAGTCCACTGGTACCGTGAGCCCCTAAGTTTGTGTTGATAGTTTGCTTGTAAATGATTTGTGTTCCAGTGGTTTCTTTGTCACTATTTGGAATGCCATCAGTTCTCACAGGCTGTTTATTAACAATGATCATGTTACTTCCTTAGCATGCTCACCAGGTTGTTCAGCATCTTCTGAAGCACAAGGCAAATCCCAATTTATTATGGAGTGGTCATTCGCCCCTTTCCTTGGCCATCGCCAGTGGAAATGACCTGGTTTGTATTTCCTTTGAATGCTTTGTAATTATCCATTTGTGATCTGCCATCTGGTTAAAGTGCTGGTGGAGAACCTTTCCCCATCTATGTCCCCACCATCCCACCAATATAAGATGTCCACCTCTGACAAAGACCCTCCCGGAAGGCAGGCTTGGTGTAACACCATCCTAGTCAGTTACCAACGCTGCCATTTGAATATGACCACAGGAGCAAGAAACTGGAGCCTTAACTGTGCTTCAGTGCTGTAGTCTGCAATGGATTTGGAAAATGCCCCCTTCCCTTCATTTGCTTTTTCTAATTGTGGGTGGGAAGGATTGACTCTTTGGGGGATTGTTCTAATTTCAAGTTCCTGCAGAACTTTCTTCTTAGACAGTTCCTCAGGAACGAGGATGACTTGTTTCTACTTGGGTTCTGTAGGTTCTCAGATGGCTAATGAGTTTGCTGATGCTGGATAATTTGTGAGGTGATGCAGAGCCTTGGTGTGCTCCCTATACACAGACTTGAGGATTCCTTGTCTTTGATACATGGATTCAATACCATCTGAAATGCTCCTTCTCCACATGGATTAGTTATGGGCCAAAGGTACCCAGGAATCAGTGGGAATGTTGTATTTTTTTTCAAGGAGCACATCCTTGATTCTTCATACCTGTCAACCAGGAATCTTTTCCCAGATGGAATAGAGTTGTCCATTTCACGAGTCTGCTGTCGGGCATGAGAAGGTCTTGGCCTGCCCAACAGAGACAACAGTGTAACAGCTCTCAATACCGGGGATATCGACCTAGGAGAGGACACTGGCATTGATCCGCTTATCCTTCAAGTGGATTTGGGAATCCTGCAGAATAGTAAGTTGCCAGCAGGTGATGCCAGTGTACTGTGTATCTGTACACAGTGTGTTATTCCCCTCTGTTGGCAGAAGTCAGTACTGCAGCTGGTAGGGTATTGGGCTGAGAAAATAGGTGTGCTTAGAAAATGACAGTATAGGAACGGGAGCTCGTTTTACATGGAAACAGTAGTGATGTTCAAAAGGAACTGGCAAAAATATTGAACAGGATTTCAGTGCTATAGGGAGAAGAACAGGGAAATGGAACAAATTAGATAGTCCTTTGGAAGGCTTGGGAAAGAGCACATCAAGCAGTGGCCTCTTCCTGTGCTACCTGATTCTCTACAGCCCTGATAGTTAACCAGTTACCACTTATGAAGAGAGAAGCATAATTAATGATTCAGGTAAACAATCTCTCGCCAGAAATGGGAAACGTTAGAGATAAAAGTTTTAGGATATAGGGAAGGGGAGGAGGAAACAAAAGAAAGCTCTGAGGTGGAGTGGAAGGGAGAAGAGATTGGTACACCAGGCTATGTTTCCATAAAGTTGACCATGAGATCCTGAGCCCGAGCTGGTACTTTCACAACTCCCAACTGCTAAATCATTATAGTATAGTCAACCTGGTTTACTTAGAGCAAGCTTGCACAAACAGCAAAGAGAAACCTGACTGGGTTAACTGTTTTAGGGATAAATGTTTAGAAAAATTATGTCTTATAACTCAAATTCAAGCAACCTTCCAGATATCAGGCCAGCTTCCTTAATTTTTACAGGATACAAATCATTTGGGCTCATTCATTCTCCCAAGTTGTTCTCAGTCACAATCAGACACCCTCTGCACCAGAACACTGAAGACAGCTCTCACCCCAGAGTTGCCAAAAAGTTGTGCACCGTTTTGCAGACCACCTGTGCTCTGTCCGTAACCGCGATCTGCATCTCCCCATTGCCAGTCACTTCAACTCCCCCTCCCACACTATCACAGATATGTCAGTCTTTGGCCTCCTCCACTGCCAGGAGAATTCCAAGCACCATCTGGAGGAACAGCACCTCAGTTTCCGTCTTGGAACCTTGCAGCCTAACGGTATGAACGTTGAATTCTCCCACTTTAAGTAATCCCCACACCCACCACCCGCCCAACCATGCCTCTTCTTTTCTTCCCTTTCCTGGCCTTTCTCTCTTTTTTTCTATCCCCCTTTTATCTCTCCTTACCTTTGACCCATCCCCTGGTGGATCTGCTCTCCCCACCTCCCCTGCACCTACCTATCACTATTTCTTACCTGCATCTACCTATCACTACCTTATGCCCACCCCACCTACCCTCTTTTGTCCACCTATCACTGCTCTGCTTTTATATATTGGGCTTCCTCTTCTCCTATCTTCAGTCCTGAAGAAGGGTCCTGACCCGAAATGTTGATTGCCTGCTTTTCTCCACGAATGCTGCCTGGCCTGCTGATTTCTTCCAGCATCATCGTGTTTTTCATCAGTTATGTACACTGTTAAACAGCAGATATTTAATGACCTTAGAATTCTCTCTCTCTCTCTCCTGTAAACGTACCCAGGCAGTGGATGAGCTGTTGGCTAATGGGGCTGACCCAAACCTGCCACTTACTCACGGCTTGGGAAGCGCGCTGAGTGTGGCGCTGAGCACCAAGTACGAGGACAAGAGAAGCCTGCAGGGTAGAGTGGCATTGGTAAGTGTCGGGCAAATCGGCTGTTCTGGTCGGGCGGGTGGGAATACTGTAACACTGACAAGCCCCTCCTCAGGTGCAGATAAACCCCCAACAGAGAGCGCCACCCAGTGAGGGTAGGTGGAAGTGAGGGGTCTCAGTAGCCTCCTTCCTTCACTTTAACTTGGTCAGTACCAAAGGGAGATTTCCTGTGTTTTTTATTAATCTTCAGTATAAACTGCGAATAGCTGCCAACGCTCTAGCAATGGAATATATTCTTACGTACTGCTGTTCAGAAACTGTCATTTAGCATACAAAGAAACTTATGATCAGGTAGAGACCTGCAATATAACCATGTAATATTCTGTAATGTCACACTGTGGTCTAGTTTCTGTAATATATGATTCTAGAGTGTCCAATTCTGCAGTGTAGTAAGTCAAAAATAAGTGGTTTAACATGCTGATATCTCTTCTTTAGATTCACAAGTGTAACATTGATAATTATGCAACACAGAAACAGGCCCTTTGGCCCACCATATCCATACTGACCATCAAGTAACCATCTGAACTATTCCCACTTTCCAACACTAAGGTTAACACTAGTGTAATACTGAGATATAATAGATAACATTGTGTATGGTTCTGCGGTGTAGCACTGAGAGATAGTCAATATAATTGTGGTATGGTTCTGTTGTGTAACATTGATGTAGCCTAGTTGCATCAATGTTCCACAAATCAAGGTAGGACTTTCACAGTGAACGGTAGAGCCCTAGAACAGAGGGACCTTCGAGTTCAAGTACATGGTTCCCTGAAAGTGAAGTCACAGGTAGACAGGGTGGTGAAGAAGGCATTTGGCATGCTGGCCTTCATAAGTCAGGGCGCTGAGTATTGAAGTTGGGAGGTTATGGTGCGGTTATACAAGACACTGGTGAGGCCACACTTGGAGCTTTGCGTTCAGTTTTTGGTCATCCTGCTATAGGAAAGATGCTACTAAACTGGAAAGAGTGCAGAAAAGATTTACAAGGATGTTGCCAAGACTCAAGGGACTGAGTTATAGCAAGAAGTTGGACAGGCTAGGACTTAGGTGATCTTATAGAGTTGTATAAAATCATGAGGGGCATGGATAGGTGAATACAGTCAGTGTTTTTCCCAGGGTTGGAGAATCTAGAATCCAGAAGGCATAGGTTTAAGGTGAGAGGGGAAAGATTTAATAGGAACTTAAGGGGCAATTTTTTTACACAGAGGGTGGTGTGTATATGGAATGAGCTGCCAGAGAAAGTGGTTGAGGCAGGTACAATAAGAAGAAAGACAGTTGGACAGGTACATGGGTAGGAAAGGTTTCAAAGGTAATGGGCCAAACTCAGACAAATGGGACTTGCTTGGATGGGCATCTTGGTCGACATGGACCAGTTGGGCCGAAGGTCCTGTTTCCTTGCTGTGTAACCCTGTGACTCTATCCTGTCTTGCTATTCTTGAATATTTTAATACAGTGACCTCCTCCTAGACAGAGGTGAGAAGATCTGCGCAGAGCCCCAGGCTCAGCGACACACCGTGGCCCATTTGCTGACCTCAGCTGAGTATGCTAACTCCAAGTGTGGTGGTATCCTGAATCTCTGCAGAGTCTGAAGGTTGGATAAGGTTACAGCTGGGCTTTCTATGCTGCTTTCTGCGGGCGAATAGCTTGCACGTTTATAATGGTGCTGTCTGTGAGAGGAGACAGAGATTAGGTGCATCCTATATCTATTTGACTTCCATTCCTCTTCTCCATAGGTCACCAAGTTAATTGCAGCCGGGGCCAATATCTTGATGCCCATCACAATTCAACACAAGGGCAACAAAGCTGTGGGAACTGCTCTGGATTACGCCCACTACAAATATTACCAGGTACCTACATCACCCTCCCTGGTTAAAGCAGCTCTTTCGCAGCCCACTTGCTTCACCAAACTCTCTGCAGTGTGTAAACCTGACAGGATCAGAAGTTTGTGGATTCAAATCCCACAGTGGAATTACGAGCACAAAATGTAGAGCCAACAGTCTGGTGCTGATAGACCATTACACCTGAGCACTTCCACCTAAAACAGCAGTCATCTCCAAAGCCCTGGACAACACCTGTCCCTCAAACAACATCCTTAATAAACAGATAATCGGACAAGTAAGACAGTCTGTTTGTTGGAGCTTGGCTGGAGAGTTTCCTACATTATATGTCTTGTAATGTTAACTGTTAGTAGGATTAGTGTGTAAGTGACTAGTTAACATGTCTGTTAACCAGTCGCTTACACACATGTTTAGAAGTAGATTAACATGTCTGTTAGTAGTACTGTTGTCTTGTAGTTTTGTAAACTGCCTTAATTAGTCTCTGCCCAGATGTCAGATAATTCCAGCTTTCTCCATTAGATACTTTTGTTCCTGATTTGCAGCATCTTGTTTTCACATTAGTCAGTCAGACAGCAAAAGACTTGGATGCACTGTGAAGGTGGATTTTTCTGTCCAGTTTAAGTTTACAGTGTGCCTTGCAGCTTCATCGACCCTGGTTCGACCCTGACCTCTGACGCCGTCTGAGTGGAGTTTGCATGTTCTCTCCCTGAGGGCATGTGTTCCACCTGGGTGCTTCAGTTTCCTCCCATGTCCCAAAGAGTTGCTGTCAGATTCATTGGCTGCTATAGATTTCCTTGGTGTAGTTGAGTGGTAGGAGAATTGGTGGCATGTTAGTGGGCATAACTGAGAGAGTGGGTTGCAGAGAAATAAATGGGAGAAATGGGATTGATGGGGTGGCTCTGTGAGCCAGCACAGACTAGATGGGCTGAATAGCCTTCTATGTCACAATGAAAAATGAGATCATGAGAAACTGAGCAGAATACTTCCAGGGTCATCAATTTTCTGTACTCGTTTTCCCATCATTTATTACTCCAAGGGAATCCACCATTGCCAACTTCTTGAAAAGTGAATGCTCCACACAGATAGAAAGCTAGATGGAGGGTTGGCAGATGGAATTTAATCCTGACAGTTGTGAGGTGATGGGAAGTCAAACAGGGGTGGGACATGTACAGTGGTCGGCTGCTCAGGAATGTTGACGTGCATAGCTCCCTGAAAGTGGCAACACTGGTTGATAGGGTGGTGAAGAAGGCACATGGCATGTTTGCCTTTGTAGGTTGGGGCATGGGATATAAAGGTTGGAATGTTGTGTTACAACTTTACAACACACCGGTTAGACCTCCTTTGGAGTATTGTGTGCCATTCCTGTCGCCACACTACAGGAAGGATGTGATTGTGCTCAAGAGAGTGCAGAGGAGATTCACCAGGCTGTTGCCTGGATTAGAGGACTTCAGTTGTAGCGTGAGATTGGATAGGCTGGGCTTGTTTTCCTTGGAGCGAAGTGGGCTGAGGGGTAACTTGATGGAGCTATGTAACTTTGTAACAGGCATAGATGGGGTAAAAAGTCAGGATCTCTTTTCCATGATAGGGGTATCAAAAACAAGAAGGCATAGGTTTAAGGTGAGAGGAGGGAGTTTTGAGGGAATTTAAGGAGAAAGTCTTTTTACACAGAGAGTGGTTGATATTTGGAATGCCAGAAGAAGTGGTGGGGTCAAATATGATGATTATGTTTAAGGGACATTTAGACAGACACTTAAATAGGCAAGGCATGGAAGGATATGGTCCTAATGCGGGCAAATGGGGTTAGTTTTCAGCATGGAAGTGGTGGGCCAAAGGGCCTGTTTCTGTGCTGTACAACTCGATGACTATGACTCGTATCTCCTCTTATTCCACCTACTCTCTAATCAGATTGTCCTTCAGTTCCTTTCTCCCCAATGTGCTTATCCACGTTCTCCCTACCCTCCAACTAAGATAAGATAAAATAAGACCTTTATTAGTCACATGTACATTGAAACACACAGTGAAATACATCTTTTGCATAGTGATTTTGGGGGGCAGCCCACAAGTGTCGCCACGCTTCAGGCACCAACATAGTATGCCCATAACTTCCTAACCCGTACGTCTTTGGAATGTGGGAGGAAACCGGAGCACCCGGAGGAAACCCACACAGACACAGGGAGAATGTACAAACACCTTACAGACAGTGGCCAAATTTGAACCCGGGTCGCTGGCGCTGTAAAGCATTATGCTAACCACTATGCTACCGTGCCTGCCACTATTGTTATTGATGGTCTTTGATCTATGGCCTCTCATTTAAAGCGCCTCCCGTAACAGAAATATTTTTTCTATGCCTTTCCTATAGAATCTTTCCCTTATTTTTAATGACTCCTCATAAGTAACCATTATTAACATCTGTCTTTTAGAGTCATAGGGTCATACAGCATGGAAACAGACCCTTCAACCCACTGAGTCCGCATTGACCATCAAGCATCCATTTTTGCACTACTCGCATTTTGTTCTCCTCACATTCCCATCAACTCTCCCTAAGCTCTACCAGTCGCTTACGCACTAGGGCATTTTACAGTGGCCAATTAACAGGAAACCCATGTGGTCACAGACAACAAGCAAACTCCACACAGACAGTGCCAGTGGTCAGGACTGGAGATGTGAGGCAGTGGTTCTACTAACTGAGCTACACTACTGTGCCACTTCATTTGAATAATTAATGGAGGGGGTTATGGGGAGAGTCATGGAGACATACAGCACGGAAACAGGCCCTTTGGCCCAACTGGTCCATGCTGACTAAGACACCCATCTAAGCTAGTCCAATTTGCCCGTGTTTTTACCCATGTCCCTCTAAGCCTTTCCTAACCATGTACCTGTCCAAGTACCTTTCAAATGCTGTTAATGTACCTGCTTCAACCACTTCCTCTGGTAGCTCATTCCATATACTGACCACTCTCTGGGTGAAAAAGTTGCCCCTCTGGGTGAAGAGGTAGTAACAAGGGGCATGAGAGTGCATGTACTCTCTTTGAATACTCTGAAAGTTACCCTTTAGCCGTTCTTCAGCTACTAGCTGTCATATTAACCCTTACAAAATTTGCAAGGTTAGAACCTGTCTATACAGCCATAGAGTATAACTTTCCAATATCAACCATAGTGATTTGAGACACGAGGTTGGAGATGGATTTTGGGGCCCACTCTTACTCAACTCTATCGGGTTCTACCTTGGTGTTGAAGCCTTGTTAAATGTGCACTGCAGGAAATCCTAGGAACACAGTGCATCCATTATCTTGTCAGCTTAAGTGGTGCATTAATCAAATGCGGGCTGTTTTGTGACCAGAGGCATATAACATTCTGTTGTTGGAAATGTGGGTATCTCAAGCCGGTCATGTGGGACCTCAAGATAGTGCATCCATGACAGAAATGCAAGTACTCCTTAATTGCCTTTCTCCCATACCTTTTAGAACTCAGGATGTCCCAAAGTGCTTTCCAGTTGATGTCTTTTTTTTTGAAGAGTAGCTACTTTTTTAATGCAGTAAAATATGTTAGAATATTTATGCATAGCAAATTCCCACAAACATCATGATAATATAATGAAACTCCAATAAAATGCTGTTTGACTGTTTGGAATTCCTGATGGTTCAGCATCTGGCTCACCAGGTAATGTTTGCTGTGTTCCCTTTCCATTCACCGAACCACAGTTTCTACACTCCCTTCCCACTCACTGGGGCTCCGGTTCCTGCACTCCATTTAAACTTACCTGATTAACCAGAAAATTTATTATAATACCGCCTAACACCAAAAAAGTGAATTAAAAGTGTGTTGGGGTATTAATAAAATCAATAGATAAGAAAATCTGGTTCAGTACCAGATTCCCAAACGTGCCAGATTATTGGAGTTTTACTGTAATGGGTGAAAGATGTTTTTAATTGTATAAAAACACACAAAAAAGCTGGAAACTTTCAGCAGGTCAGGCAGCATCTGAGAAAAGAGAAACAAAGTTAATGTTTCAGGTTGAAGATTCTTCATCAGAACTGACGTGAATTTTAAGCAGAATGTTTGTAATAATTTAGGATAAATAGTTAAGGATAAATATTGGCCAAAACACTGGGAAGAACTTCCACAATCTTTATCAAATAGTCCAGTAAGGTCAGAAAGAGCCTTGGTTTAAAACCACATTAGAAAGATAGCATCACTGATCGTTCAAAAATTCCCCAGTAGTGCAGTGTTGTGTTGGCCTAAATTATGTACTCAACCCACACACCTGACTTTGAGGTGTTACCACTGAGGTACAGTTGACATCAAACTGTCTGCTTTCACTGGCCCCACCCCCCTGGGCAGTTGATCCTGCATCTTCACCTCCCTTGGTGTAAACCGTTCCAACATAAACGACCTGGTCCTTTGCTTGGCTTGAGTCCTTGTCCTCTGTGGATTGCAGGGGGGATTCCAGACAGGTGCTGGATGATCAGTGACAGACAGCTGCCAGAAAGCCCAAGCACGTGGGAGCTGGTGGAGTGCAGCCTGCTTCGCTTCACCGCTCAGCTTGCAGACAGAGTGGCCAGCTGAGGTAAGGTAATGCAGAATGAGCAGTCACTGATTACATGGTGCTGTGGGGTGAGACTGGAACCTGGAAGCAGCCTACACTGTCCTGCTCCAGACCACTTGATGCCAGAAGACAAGGGTACATTAAGTCCAGTTGGGTGAAATTACACATCCTGATCTTCTTGTATGCAGGATAAGAGAATCGCACAGACACCTTACCATGCCCTCTTGCCTGAAGAGCGAGAGATCTATAATGCCCGGCGCTTCCTTCTCAACTTCTTGGGCGAGCCATTCCGAACGGCCTCCATTGGCAGGGAACGAAGACGGTTGGACCCCATCATCCAGCAGAACATCCAATGTAAGGAGCAGGCTGGCCAAAGCTTGGCCTCTCACACTTCAGCTTTGTTCCCCTCACCTGGGCTTCCCACCGGGGAGTCTCAGCTGCCATCAACAATGGGCAGGGCTGGGAGTCCTGAGAAGCAAACCTTGGGGTCTGACTCTGGTGGGAAGGTCATGACTACGGCTCTCTGACCCTATACTCGATGGAGTTCAGAAGGATTAGCAGGGATCTCACTGAAACCTACCTGATACTGAAAGGCCTGGATAGAGTGGACGTGGAGAGGATATTTCCATTAGTAGGAGAGTCTAGGACCAGAGGGCACAGTTGCAGAATAAATGGATGTCCCTTTAGACTTGAAGTGGAGGAGGAATTTCTTCAGTCAGAAGGTGATGAATCTGGAATTTATTACCACGGAGTGCTGTGGAGGCCAAGTCATTGGGTGTGTTTATGGCAGAGGTTGATAGATTCTTGATTGGGAAGGGGGTTAAGGGGAGAAGGTAGGAGAATGGGATTAAGAAAAGAAAAATCAGCCATGATTGAATGGTGGAGCAGACTTGATGGGCCCAATGGCCTAATTCTGCTCCTATATCCTTTGGTCTTAAACACCAAAGATTGTGACTCTGCTATACAGTACTCATTCGAAGACTGCAGGTAGGGGTGGAATTTATTCCAGGCGAAGGGAAAAAGTTGGGTTCTGGTAAAGAAATCGCATTTTTCCCCATCCTATCACAGTTCACTGCTTGATGAGACGGATGTAAATAAACTCTGGGCTGGTATTTGGGTTGAACTTCTGAAAGCTGTTGCAACAGACAATCTGCGGGAGGAACTCAGCAGGTTGACCAGCTTGGTGAGGAGGTAGCGGAGGTGGGGGGTGCGAAGGAATTGTCGATGTTTCAGGTTGAAACCCTGCATCAGGACTGAGGGGAGAGGGGAGGTGGCCAGTATAAAGAAATGAGGGTGAGGAGTGAGTGGTGATATAGGAGCCCAAGGTGATTGGTGGTTGGAGGAGCGATGAAAGATGACTGGCAGATTGAGCTAGGTAGGGGAGGGACGGAGTTGGTGATGGAGGCAGGTTGACTGCTGCTTATAGTTACAGGGTTGCACAGCAGGGAAAGCGGCCCTTCAGCCCATTCAGTCTGCACTGACCCATTTTTACAAAACCCCCTTTTATTCTCCCAACGTTCCCATCAGCTCTCCCCAGATTCCACCTCTCACCAACACACCAGGGATAATTCACAGTGGCCAATCAACCTACAAAAAAAGCGCACGTCATTGCGATGTGGGAGGGAACTCACACTTATGGTAGAAGATAGCTTGGCATGAATGTGAGCCTGCCCTTCCGAGACTGGGCATCAGAACTCATGCATTCTTTTGAATTTCGAGACGTGGTTTAGATCCACAGGAAGACATTCTGGTCTCTTGACCTTCAGCTCTGACTGCCAACAGCTAGATCAGATGTGTTGGGAGGTCCAAGATCAAGCAAGAAAAGAATACATCAGCTTTCCCTCTTGGAAGATCTGTGCAAGGGAGGTTATAGCTTTATAGGAAATCAGTAGACATTATCCCATTGAAGTGACCCATTTCATCAGTTTCAACAAAGCTTTCAACCTCCTGCAGGGAGCCAGAAGCTATGAGAGTACAAGGATATCTTAGACTTAATCCAGATATGCCCTGCAGCTCCACGATCCAGAAAGTCTGCTCCAGTCTAAATGAGAGCTGGGTAAGGCAAGGTTGTCCAGTACTGTTCAAGTGGGCTCTTCATCACTAAGGGACATTTTCTGGTGAATGTTCGTGATCTGGAGAATTTGTGCATTCCCATTCACCATCACACAGATTAAGCCAGGTCTAGAAAGTCCCAAAGTCAGTCGTGATTGCTAAGATACAAAGGGCAGCATTCCATTGATGTGGGATTTTACAGTACCAAAGGAAGCTATTCAGTTTGTTGTGCCTGTGCCAGACATTTGAAGGGGTTGTCCAGATTGGACTCACTTTCCCATTTTTTTTCCCCAAAGCCCTAAAATATCTTCTCCTCTTCGAGTGTCTATCCATTTCCCTTTTGAAAGTTATTGTTAAATATATAGCCATCACCTTGTTCAGCTGTGTATCTGAAATCATTAAAACTTGCTGCATAAAATATACTATTCAACACCCCTCAATTATCATAAATTAGACTCACAGCCTTACTGGCAGTGAAAAACGGTCTCCATATTTACTCTATCAAAACAACACTGGCACAGCGAGTTGAGCCGCTGCCTCCCTGCACCAGAGACAAGGGTTCGATCCTGACCTTGGTGCTGTCTGCACGTTCTCCCTGTGACCGTGTGGGTTTCCCCTGGGTTCTCCAGTTTCCTTCCACATCCCAAAGATGTGTGGGTTGGTAGGTTAATTGGCCGTTGTACATTATCCCTAGTGTGTAGGTGAGGGGTGGAAGTTGAGGGGAATGAAAGCAAGTGTGGGAAGAATAATGTAAGATTAATGTAAATGGGTGGCTGATGGTCGGCACAGCTCAGTGGGTGGAAGGGCCTGTTTCCATGCCTTATGACTGTGTAAAGCTTTATTATTCTGATCGCCTCAATTGTTTCTTTCTTACCTGAGAACTACTGCATCCACTCTGATCTCTGTAAATAACTGATGCGCCTTGTCTCTCAGATCATTCCAGCAGGTATCCTCAGGCTTTCACATCTTGCAACAGTTTGCTGCTTAGCTTTGAGCCTGCTGCTCCATCAGAGTCCTAACCAGTGGTTGCTAGAGGTTTGCTAACTGAGTGTTCTTCTGGATGGAGATTGATGCCAGGTGCCCCTCCTGACTTGGACCTCCTCCACACAGCAATAGAACTTCATCCTGCTCATGATCAACATTTAACTTAGAGTATGGGAACAGGATTATATCAGTGATTCTGTTCCAATATTCAATAACAAGATCTTAACATCTTCCATTACCTTTTATGTTCTTGTGCAACAAAAAAAACTCTTAGACTTAAAATTATTAATTGAGCTAATTTGTAATGTTTTGCGGGAGAGACTTCCCCCCTTTTCCTACCCTTTGAATGTTTTTGTGAGATGGATTATGCCAGAGAGGGAGAGGACACAGAGAAGGCCATCGTTTGCAATATCCTTTTGTCCAGTGGCCTTTTGAACGGAGGAAGGGGAAGTGGTGAAAACTATTTGATCTTCCAGTACAAACCCAATAGATATTTCTGATTGATATTCTACACACCGTCTCAGCTTGGTTACCTTTCTCCTCAATGTCTCTCTCTGTAAATAGCCGTATGTGTGCCAACTGTATGATCACTGAATTGATAGCTCGCAACTTGAGGAAGTAAAACTGTCAGCTTCGTTTCACTCACCAATGGTTAGATATACCCCTGAAAATGAAATATTTGGATGGCTGTGGGCAGAGTTTCCAATTAGTGGGACTAGTTGGAAAGCTTCTTCAAATGAACAAGTGTAAGGGAATGGGTCAAAATGCTTTGAATTCTGCAGTAGCATTTAATTGGTTTTGGGAAGGTCCTCTCTTTGTCCTATTTGTGCAATAAACAAATCAAATTGCCTCCCTCAATAAAAAGGGGAGAGGTGAGTTGTGATTGTAGAAGGATTCCAGATGAGGAGAGGAAAAAGAGTGGAGAGAAGTGCTTTTATAGGAGGCACCAACATGCAGGTAGTTTTATTCTAAATGTCTGCTGATATCTGCCTATGCTATCTGCTGCAGTTTGGGATAGGCACAAGGGATTGAGAGCAAGAAGCTAACTGCAAGAGGCTTCACATGCAATGTGATTTTTTCCCCCATTAGTCCATTAGACAGGAGATTGTTTCTCTATTAGAGCCTTCTCATTCATCAATGACTCGTTCATCGAATGGCACTAGTTTCTGATTGCCCATTCACAATTATAGGCAGACAGTCACAGGCTCCTGACGTCCACCACTATTCCCTTACTCAGCTGCGACACTTTCCTCATAATTGATCTGGAGCGTTGTGTATTCTTAGTCTGGCCTATGGCCAGATGGTTTTACTTTTTATCTCTTTTACTACAATCCAGAAACTTAAAAATGGTAGAATTCCCCTTTCATAGTGTGGCAGGGGGAATTTGTATGTGGTTTTGCGTCATATTTATTTGAAATGCTAGCTCTCTTATTGTGAGCAGAGTGGAAGAGAGGTGGGAGAAACTGGCCCAGAAAGCACTTTGCACAAAAGGTGTATCCACAATAGTTGGTCGACACTTGTGCCAATATGTATCCCTTGGCCAACACCAAAAAGACAGAAATTCTTTTGTGTAATTCAATTCTAAGTTCTAAAGTTAGTGGAACGTCATAGAGAGATGCAGCACAGAAACAGGCCCTTCAGCCCACCGTGTCTGCGCTGACCATTAACCACCCATTTACACTCATCTTACACTGATCCCATTTTATTCTCCCCACATTCCCATCAACACCCCCCTGATCCTACCACTCATCTGCACACAAGGGGCAAGTTACAGCAGCCAATTCACCCACCAAGCTGAACATCTGTGGGATGTGGGAGGAAACAGGATCACCCAGAGGAAACCTACGTGGTCAGAGAGACAGAGAGAGAACATGCAAACCCAACACTCACAGCAGAGGTTTGGATCAAGCCTAGGTTGCTGGAGCTGTGAAGCAGTGGTTCTATCAGCTGTGGCAGTGTGCTGCCCTTGACATTAGTAAAATAGAGAAAGGAGAGGCTGTAAGAGGAGGAAATGTTAAAGACCAGGGAAAACTGCAGGGTACCCATCAGTTGGTGGGGTGTGCAGAATCCAATCCAGAATCATGAGAAATAGAAGCAGCATCCCGAGATAGATTTGGGGTTTAGTCATGAGTTATTTTTGGAGATCAGTGCTAAACAGTAATAGAGCTAAGCACTGTTTTAGAGAAAAAAAGAAAGTTTGGTTTAAGAATGTCCTTTAGGTTTTGGGACGGTCATGAATACCTTAGTATTCCCTGCTGTGAAGTATTTGTGTTTTCTCGCAGCCCAGGCACCTGGGACTTTATCCCAGCTGACTGAATCAGAGGCACTTACCTTCGCTGGCATCAGTCTAACAGCACAGGCCATCTTTGAGCGACATGCTCAGAGGGCCGACAAGACTCTGCCTTTGACAGCGACCTCGGAAAAGAAGAGGAAGACCGAAGACACAGCTCCCAGGTGAGAAATATTGGATAGAGATAATTAAAAAACTGTCAGTGCATGCTTTCCGATGGCAAATCTTTCTAACATCAATCCCTTCAGGTCCAGGGTAGTCAGGCATCTAAAAGAACATAGTAGAGCAAAACTCTGATAATCTGGCATGCTCAGGACTTTGGTGGGTTACTGACTGGCCAATTTCCTGGATTATTAGATGTTATTTCTATTAGTACCTCAGAACTAATTTACTTCTATTAGATGTTACACAGTATAATAATGTTTCCAGTGAACGTTAGGTTGAAAGTGAGTGTGGGTACTGGGTCCCAGTGAGTGGAAAGGGAGTGTATGAACTGGGTGAGCCAGATGCCGAACAATTGGGATTTACACACGTCCAGCTAGTGGATCATCAGAGATTTACTGTACTGAATGAGCAGTGAGCAAGAAAACAGAGGGCATCAGGAATTGTTGCACGGAATGAGCAGAGAACTGTGTAAAGCGTAAGCAAGGAACACCACTGAGAGGGCAGGGATCTCCTCACTGAGTGAACAGAAGCTGCTACTGAGGGAGCAGTGAGCTCCGTCCTGAGGGATGCAGCGAGAATGATTCTGTATGAACAGACACACATCATTAACTCCCACAGGTACGGTGATCTTCATCCTCCATTATTTAGGTATTCATGCTGACTTTTGTGGAAGCTCTTTTGGTATTGGTTCATTCATACTGGTTTGTCATTGTGACATGTACCAAGACACAGTGGAAGGCTTTTGTTTTCCATGCCATCCAGACAGATCATGCCATACATAATTACATCAAGGTAGTAAAAAGAAAAGAGAACCCAGAATATGATGTTGCAGTTACAGAGAAAGTGCAGTGCAGACAAATAAAGTAAAGAACTAAAAACTACTTATGTTGTTATACTTTACAATCCTTTTTATCGCAGGCCAGAATTTAGAGCATTGTTAATTGTTTGCACCCAGACAAGATTTCTTAGCATCAATTTTATTCTTACTTTCACGGAGTTCAAGTTTATTTGTTTCTCCCAGCCCAGATGTATTGAAATAATATTGTACCTGAGCCACTGAATTAGCAGATATCTCATTTCACATTTGAAAAAACACGCAAGGATGGTTTTACAGCTTAGTTATTTCTGTTTAATGGGCACGAACCAGTCAGAAACTTGGGCAAAGGCCCATTGGATCAGGTTTACGAGCCTTGTCACATAATGTTATGTTTTCTAGCCACATTTCTGTTCTGGTCTGCAGCCGGCAGGATTAAAATGTTACCTGATTGATGCTCTTGCTGTGCAGCTTGTTGCTGTTTGTGCTGCTTTCACATCATGAGGACATCTGAAAGGGAACATGTGGACAGGTCAGTGTCTGGATGTTCTTGCAAACCCGGTGAGAGGGCGGTGTGGGGCACAGGTCAAGGTGAGCAGTGAGCAGGAGCCTGCTGGCATCACTGAGGCAACCATGGCATCTCCAGCAAAGGAAAAACAGCAGCTAGAATTGGCAGAAATCAGAAGGACATGGATATTTTCTTTATTTTTCAGGATGTGGGGATTGTTGACAAGGCAGCATTTATTGTACATCCTATCCTCCTTGAGAAGGTGATGGTGAGCCATAGAGTCATCGGGTCATACAGCACAGAAACATGTCCTTTGACCCACTGAGTCCGCGCCAACCGGCAAGCACCTAGTTACACTGATCCTACCTTAACCTATTTCATCCACCCCACATTCCCATCAACTCTCCCTAGATTCTACCACTCACCTACACACTAGGGGCAATTTACAGTCGGCATTTAACCTGTCAGCCTGCACATCTTAGATTAAGGTATTAAGATATTTATTAGTAACATGTACATCGAAACACACAGTGAAATACCTGTACGTCTTTTTGCTTTACTGAGAATGTGGTGGGGGGCAGCCCGCAAGTGTCGCCACGCTTCCAGCGCCAACATAGCATGCCCACAACTTCCTTACCCATACGTCTTTGCAATGTGGGAGGAAACCAGAGCACCTGGGGGAAACCCACACGGTCACAGAGCAAACGTGCAAACTCCACACAGACAGCATCAGAATGAACCTGGTTGTGAATGTTTCAGCTTTTCAAGCTCACCTGCTGGACCCTCAGAATCAAAGGTAACTAGCGTTTTGTGGTAACTTAAGGTTACCACAAAACGCCAAGGTAAAACCAAGGTAACTCTTGTGTTTTGGGGTTTAAGGTGGCTGGTGAGAATGACGTGGGAACTGCAGTCTATTCCACGGATCGATTTGGAGGGAAGCCGAGCATTTTGTGAGGTGGTTCACTCCTTCTGCCTCTAACACAAGCTTTTTGTGTGCTTCTAATCCTTGAAGTTCTCAGTACTATCATGAATCTTCCATCTCCACTTTGAGTAATCATGGGTCAGAGATTTCCAGGAGACAGACTCTCGTGGATGCCCAGTTTTGAGCTGTTACATGTGTGCTGAGTCTACCCCATTTAGCACATTTGTAGCGTCACACAACACAATGAGGGATTTCCTCAGAGCGAAGACAGGGCTTTGGATCCACAAGGATTGTACAATCATCACTCCGACAAATGCCATAACAGCTACGTCAACAATGGGTGGGTTTACCCCTCACTCACCACCACCCACAGACCCAGATTGGTGCCTGTGTCCTTTAGAACACAGTCAGCCTGGACAGTAATGGTGCTGTTAAACCATTCATGGTGATGGACATAGAAGTTCCTCATCCAGAGTACAATCTGTGTCCTTGCCACTCAAGTTTGTTCAACATGGAGAAAGATTCATCAGCTGAGAGAGGACAGAAGGTAGTAATCAGAAGGAAGTTCCCTTGCCTATATTAACCAGAATTCACCACCATCAAAGGGTGCCACAGTGGCACAGCTAGTAGAGTCGCTACCTTGCAATGACAGAGACCTGGGTTCAATCCTGACTTCGTCTGTGTAGAGTTTGCACTTTCTCTCTGTGACCACATGGGTTTCTTACAGAATCAGAATCGGATTTATTATCACTGACTCATATGATGTGAAATTTGTTGTTTTGCAGTACAAAGACATAAAATTACTATAAATTAAATAAATAGTGCAAATAAAAAGAAATAACAAGGTTGTGTTCATGACTTCATAGACCGTTCAAAAATCTGATGGTGGAGGGGAAGAAGCTGTTTCTGAATCAATGAGTGTGGGTCTTCAGGCTCCTGTACCTCCTCCCCACTGGTAGTAATGAGAAGAGGACCTGTCCCGGATGGTGAGGGTCCTCAGTGATGGGTGCTCCAGTTTCCTCCACATCCCAAAGATGTGTGGATTGGTAGATTAGTTGGCCACTGTAAATTTCCCCTGGTGGGTAGGTGATTGTTAGAACCTGAGGGGAGTTCATGGGAATTCAGATTCATATTAGTATATGGTCAATGAAATTTTTTGCTCATGTGAAGCTCAGAGTAAACAGTATAATGGTAATAATAATTACAACAATGAATACAACATCAAGTGAATATAGCACAATGGTGTAAAGATAGTAGTGCAAAAAGAAATGTGGAAATGACAATAATGGGAGAGTAAAAAGGGATTCATGCAGGATGGTAAATGGATGGTTGATGGTTGGTGTGGACTTAGCGGGCCAAAGGTCCTGTTTCTGTGCTGTGTTTCTCTATAACTGTATAATGCCATGAGATTTCATGGGGTGTAGACTAACTGTTGTGGACTCCAGAGGTTATTCCCTCCAGCTTGTATACCACTGCGTAACCCCTCAGGTGTGTCTGTCCTGGTTGGGACAGGGCATACCCAAGGATTGTGACTGAGGAGCCTGGCACATTATTGTAAGATACGATTCAATGAATACGACTGTGTCAGGTTATCTCTTGATTAATCCGTGAAAACACGTCTCCCAGTTTAGACACCAATCCCCAGATAGTGTCAGCGACATACAGCACAGAAACGGGCCCTTCAGCCCACCATGTCCATACTGACCATTATCTATATTAGTCCCATTTACTCACATTGGGTCTTCTGTTCCTTGGTGATGCAAGTACTTATGTTGATTCTTTTTAAATGACATGAGTATATCTGCCTCCACCACCTCGAGATATTCTTATGGAAGACTTTGGAAAGTCAGCTCGGCTGGGAGCAAGTTTTGAATCTGCATTCGATACCTAGGTTGATCCAAGCTAGTATTTTTTTTCTTCTGGTATAATATAATGGTAATGTTGAGGGGTAGTAGAAGGTGATGGGCAGATGGGTAACAAAGAGATCAAAAAGTAGATTCGCCATTCTCCAAATTGGAGAACTTGCTAAATTCTCTGACTTTAGAACATAAAGTTCTAATCTACAGTTCCATTAAGAATATCATGTCAATATAGTAAATAAGAAATCAATATCCTTTCTGCTTTCCCACTTGCACAAAGTGATTTCCAATGCTTTACACCAACCTCTGGCTCCTACTCAGACACTAAGTGTTTTCTGAATTAGTTGCTCTGTTTTCTCCGTACTGATCACTTAGCATCTTGCTTCCGCAAAGTATTTGTAAGCCACAGACCATTTAATGTTTCATTGAACAAATTGGTATTGTTATTGGTTTATTATTGTTACTTGTACCGAGGAACAGTGAAAAACTTGTCTTGCATACCGTTCGTACAGATCAATTCATTACACAGTGCATTAAGGTAGTACAGAGTGCATTGAGGTAGTACAGAGTAAAAACAATAAGAGAATACAGAGTAAAGTGTCACAGCTACAGGGAAGTGTATTGCAGGTAGATCAAACAAGGTAGATTGTGAGGTCAAGGGTCCATCTCATCATATTAGGGAACCGTTCAATAATCTTATCACCGTGGGATAGGAGCTGTCCTTGAGCCTGATGGTACAAGCTCCTGTATCTTCTCCCTGATGGGAAAGGAGAGAAGAGAGAATGACCTGGGTGGGTGGGGTCTTTGATTATGCTGACTGCTTCACCAAGGCAGCGAGAGGTATAGACAGAGTCCATGGAGGCGAGGCTGGTTTCCATGATGCGTTGGGCTGTGTCTACAACTTTCTGCAGTTTCTTGTGGTCCTGGGCAGAGCAGTTCCCATGCCAAGCCATGTTGCATCTAGATAGGATGCTTTCTATGGTGCATCCATAAAAATTGGTGAGTGTCAAAGGTGACCTGCCAAATTTCTTTAGCCTCCTGAGGAAGTAGAGGTGCAGGTGAGCTTTCTCGGCTGTGGCGTCTATGTGGTTGGACCAGGACAAGCTATCAGTGATGTTCACTCCTAGGAACTTGAAGCTCTCAACCCTCTCAACCTCAGCATCATTGATGTAGGCAGGTGCATGTACACCGCCCCCTTTCCTGAAGTCAATGTCCAGCTCATTTGTTTTGCTGACATTGAGGGAAAGGTTGTTGTCATGACACTATGTCACTAAGCTTGCTATCTCCTTCCTGTACTCCGACATCGTTATTTGAGATATGACCCACAACTGTGGTATCATCTGCAAACTTGTAGATAGAGTTAGAGCAGAACCTGACCACGCAGTCATGAATGTCTAGGGACTAGAGTAGAGGGCTGAAGACGCAGCCTTGTTGGGCACCAGTGTTGAGAACATCGTGCTGGAGGTGCTGCTGCCTATCCTCACTAATTGCGGTCTTTTGGTCAGAAAGTCAAGGATCCAGTGGCAGAGGGAGGTGTTGAGTCCCAGGTCTCAGTGTTTGGTGATGAGTTTGCGGGGGCGGCTGTTCAGAGTGACTTTGGTGATCCTCAGCAGCTACTGTTTTCCTTTGTCCCTCTCTGGATGGGTCAATGCTTGTATGCTACTCTCGGCGGTCTTGTTTGTTTTACCCTGCTCAGTCAGCCTGTTATTGGGAAGGTACTGAGAAATTTGCACAGATACAGAATGAAAGCTTTCCCACTAAAGATCAACCTCACTTATTGAACGGAAGAGAGCATAGGGTCTGACCATTGGAACCATGGCTTATCCAACTACCCAAGACTGAGCTCTAGTGGAGTCGTGGAGAGAGAAAGAGCAGGGAAACAGGTCCTTCAGCCCACCGGATCCACACCAAACATCAACCACCCATTTATACTAATCCTACCCTCACCCATTTTATTCTCCCCACATTCCCATCAACTACCCCCAGATTCTACCCCTCACCTACACACTATTGGCAATTTTACAGTGGTCAATTAACCCACCACCCTGCATGTCTTCAAGATGTGGGAGGAAACCGGAGCACCCAGAGGAAACCCACATCACAGGGAGAACATGCAAGCTCCACACAGACAGTGCCTGAGGTCGGGATTGAACCCGGATCACTGGAGCCGTGAGGTAGTGGCTCTACAAGCAGTGCCACTGTGCTGCCCAGTTCCAGCTGAGCACTGGAATGTATTGATGCTTGTCCAATCAGGGTGACTTTGGCCATTTGATCACAGGTTGCCAAGAATCTCAGCCCCCAGTGACACTTGCGGATATCCTGTCTGTATCATTGAGCCAGCCTGCCCACCGTTACATCGTCACGGCTCCGTTTTGCTGCCATGGCTGCATGTCCTTTGATTCCTTGAGTTAGAGGGATGAGAGGTGATTCATGGTATTCATAGAGGGCATGACAGAGTAGATGCTAAAGCTGTTTCTTCTGTCAAAGGCTCAGAATAAAGAGCCTGTCATTAGGAGATGTGGAGAAATGTCTTCACTTGGAGGGTTGCGTGTCGTAGGAATTCTCTTCTCCAGCTGGCTGTGGATGCTCAGTTGATGAGTCTAATCTTGTTCACTGAGGCAATCAAGGAACATAAAATAGGATAGTGGAGTTGATGTGGAAGTTCAGACAACTGATATTGAATAGTAGATCAGGCTCAATGGACAGTATAGCTTAGACTTGCTCCTCTTCCTTACATTCTTATATCCTTGTGATAACACTCTGAAGATTATCCAGACTACGGTTGAATGCTGACCCATGTCTGAGGAGCCACTTGCTCTTGCAAGGGTACACCTTGCTCCACAGTATTCCCTCTCACTTCCTTGATCAACATTATCAAGAGATTAAGGGGAACTGCCGGGAATGGATAGAGAAAAACTAGTTCTGTTGGTTGGGGAGCCTAAAAATTAGTGCTAGGCCTTTCAGATAGAAGCTTGGAACCAATTTCTGCAAACTACAATTGATCCTGGGTCAATCATCACTTTAAATGTGAGATTGATAGATAATAATTGATAGAAAATAATTGATAGTGCAAAAACAAGTATGTGCATTTTAGTCACAGATCATGATCTTCCTGAATGATGAAATAGTTTCCAGGGACTATCTCCCTTGTACATCTCTCTATCCACTCTGTTCATCATCGCTCAACTGAATGTCTCTAAAAGACTAAAATACATCATGTTACACATTCCTCCTTTTCCTACCCCACCCGCCCAGGTCTCCAGTGATCCCCTGCAGTAACTAAATCTTTCCTTGGGTCACCAAGTATGGAGTTCCTTTGCACATTGTTTTTAATAGTTTCTTCCAGTGTTCACGTTTGTAAGGTTGTTGGAGGTGAATCACTGCAGACCAGGGCATCCTTTCCAAGCTTCTGATGCCCTGCCATGGATTTTGTCCTTAATTAACAGGTTCTTACTTTCTTTGCATCAAAGCATTCTGGGTATTGGAGCTGAGTGATTTATTCAAGGGGTCTCAGGTTCAAACTCCAGTTGGTGCTGAGTTTGGCAGAGTGTTTGCCATTGGCTTCCAAGCTCAATGGTTATGTGGGGGTTGAAAAATACCAACAAATCCAGAGCTTGGAGTCTAGGCAGCTTGAACCATAGCCACCAGTGTTAACCCAAAGGAAAACTTGAGGTTACCCAATGGCCATAATAGGAGGAATGCTGTTCCTGGGAGTGTTGTGAGCCTAGAGCCGTCCTGAAAGCTCCTGCTATGCTTTGAGTGGTTGCATGTCAGAAGTTCTCAGGAGTCAGTGAAGACGTCACATTTCTGCAAAGAGGCTTTGAGTATATACTTCAATCCCACTCTCTGTCCACCAACCAAACAACAGAGCTCGGAACAGAGTATGAGCCTGCTGTTGGGAGTGCAGACGAGGTGACTTACCCAACAAACCCAACTCAGTGTAATTAGGGACAGTCTTGGTTTGCTTATCCTTACAGTGGATTTAGTGGAGGCAATGTTGGTGGTATCTTTTTTGCGCTTTGAGGTGCCTGTGGTAGTTACTCCAAGTCTCACTGCTGCCCAGTAGACCATGAGTTTTGTGCCAGTTCTTGACCTTCAAACACCCATTTCTTCAGTCAACCAGAAGCGCTTCAGTTATGAGGGCCGAATGGGGAGGCTAGTTTTGATTTTCCAGGAGTGGAGGAGTTTAAGAGAGGACATTGAAGTATATAAAATTATGAGGGGTAGAGATATCAGAAGGTGGCACCAGAGGTAGAAAAGGTAGTTTTCCCATAACAGAGGTATATAAGGTTTAGACTGAGAGGTAAGAGAGTTACAGAGAATCTGAGGAAGAATTTTTTTCACCCAGAGAGTGTTTGCCTTCCTATTGTGGTGGTGGAGGAGATACTCTCATATTAAAGACGTATTGAGACAACTCCTTGAATCACCAAGGCATAGAAGTATGCAGATCAAGTGCTGATAAATGGATTGGCTCTAGATGGTTGGCATGGACATGATGGGCCAAAGGGCCTCTGTACTCTTTGACTCTCTGACTTCCAATCCCAGAAAACCTTATGTTTAAGGATAATTAGCTCCCTGATCTCCTGGCCTTTCTCATCAAACTTGTCCTCATTCTTCTTGGTAGAGAAGTCATGAGTCTTTTCACAGATCTCAGTTACAGTGGACTTCAGAACAGCCCATCAACTGTAGATACTCCACAGCTTCCACAGGCTGGAAGTCGACAGAGAAGAGTTGCCTTTGTGGGGACCTTGAGAGCTTCAACATTGTCCTTGAGGCAAAACTTCTGTGAACACTGATCTTTTGAGGCCAGGCTAATGGAGATAAAGGAGTGGATTAAGCAGTAGTCAGTCTGGCAGTCATAGGTGTCTGTTGTGGCGTGTGATGTCAACATCTTGGTGGTCCTCACTTAGACAATGACCTAGTCATTAATGCTTGTCTTGCCATGAGGTCTTGTGCGTGTCCCTGTAACAAGGTGGTGTTGGTTATGACAGGACTGTACCCCAAATATTTTCTCTTGCAATTAACCTTCCCTACTCCTTCTGCACTAATCATGGGTTGCTGGAGGCTTGCATTTTCCCCACCCAGGAGTGGAAGTTGCCCAGGGGATCTGTTTGGGACTAGGATTTTTGGAGGTCGGAGTAGAAGCCCTCATTGGACCCAGCTGAAGCTACCATGTTTCACCAGACCATAGTGAGTTTGTTCTGTCTTAGACTGAGCTGAAAGCATTCACTAATTCCACAGAGTCCCTGAGATGCTGAGCTCATTCATTCTCGAAGGTGAAGAGTTCTTGCTGCCGATTTACCCAGCTCTTGCCTTGGTAGACTTTTGCATCCCTGTGCATCTGTTGGGCCCTGTCATCACAGTTGTAGCATTTGGGCTGGATGTGTCTGCCAAGTTTAACTTGACTTCCTAGTGCTGGAGCACGAGTTAGTACTTAAACATGGTCCATTTGATTTGGACCATTAGGAATTTACAAGGTACTCAGAATAGGAAACTCCTGCATTTCCCCACTTTTAACTGTTTATAGAACTGGTGGTTAAAGCAAAGTATGGAATGCACTTGGGAATGGAAGATGGAATTTTAGTCCCACTCCTTATTCTTATGGTTCACAGCCCTCAACTACCAGAGACTTGAAAATGTAATCCAGGCTGATTCCCATCGTGCAGTGGTGTTGAAGGGAAAGGATTCCATGACTGCGTTTGGCAGAAAAGTCCATCAGGTCAAATGTAGTCCACATTTTATGGCAGGTTTTCTTTCTCCTGCAAGCTGAACTGATGGTTTAGCTTAAACAAAGTTTTTAGAAATTTTTAGGCTGTGTCCTAACTGAAAGATTGAATATCTCCTTCCCTCTCCCTCCTCCCCCTTCCCCCACTTCTCTCCCCCCGCCAACCTGTAACTTCCTGCCCTTTCTCTCTCCTCTCTCCTTCCCTCCCTCGCAGCAGCTGCAAGAATCCTAAAACACACAGCAGATTCAGGCCATTACCAAGCTCATTCCCAGCTGCAGAACATCCTTCAGACAAAGGTGCTCCCCTGTTCTTGAAACGAGGATTGGGCAGGGAGTTGGATTAGGGTCCGTGCGTGCGGAACTGCACAGTGGGCATTGCAAATCTGTTAAAGTTGTTCACTTGGTCAGTACGATCTGATGCTGAAATTGATGACAGTGGCATCTAACAAGTCAGAGGGTGGGAGATCATGGGGGGGGGGGGGGCGGTGTGATATCATCCAAATCTGATTATTATCCAGCTGTGTATTTATAGGTGCCAGGTAAGAACAGGGGCAGGTTTGGTATGGTGGTCCATACACAGCTGAATAGAAACATAGAAGACCTACAGCACAATACAGGCCCTTCGGCCCACAAAGTTGTGCCAAACATGTCCCTATCTTAGAAATTACTAGGCTTACCCATAGCCCTCTATTTTTCTAAGCTCCATGTACCTATCCAAAAGTCTCTTAAAAGACCCTATCGAATCTGCCTCCACCACCGTTGCCGGCAGCCCATTCCACGCAATCACCACTCTCTGAGTAAAAAACTTACCCCTGACATCTCCTCTGTACCTATTCCCCAGCACCTTAAACCTGTGTGCTCTTGTGGCAACCATTTCAGCTCTGGGAAAAGTCCTGGGAAAGGGCAATGGGCTGGTTGCTCCAAAGCCAGCTACTGCCATCCTAGCAGGTCAGAGGGCACAGTGGTGAGTGCTGCTGACCCTGAGCAGGAAGCCCTGTGGCTTTAGCCCTCTCCTTTGTCACCCCTATTCTGCCTGACACCACCACAGAGATTGAAACCCTCAGAGCGATAGAGATACCACACACTTGCATCTGTTTAAACAGTCCACAAATCCCACCCCAACTACCCTCAGTCGTCATACAGCACAGAAATTTGGTTTGTCCCCTTTGACTCTCACCAATTTTTACCAATGCACCATAGAAAGCATCCTATCTGGATGTATCACGGCTTGGTACAGCAACTGCTCTGCCCAAGACCGCAAGAAGCTGCAGAGAGTTATGGACATAGCCCAGCGCATCATGGACACCAGCTTCCCCTCCTTGGACTCTGTCTTTACCTCTTGTTGTCTTGGTGTAGCAGCCAGCATAGTCAAAGACCCCACCCACCCGGAACATTCTCTCTTCTCTCCTCTTCCATCGGGCAGAAGATACAGGTGCCTGAGGGCACGTACCACCAGACTTAAGGACAGCTTCTACCCCACTGTGATAAGACTATTGAACGGTTCCCTTATACAAGGAGATGGACTCTGACCTCACGATCTACCTTGTTGTGACCTTGCACCTTATTGCACTGCACTTTCTCTGGAGCTGTAACACTTTACTCTGCAATTGTTTTTACCTGTACTACATCAATGCACTTTGTACTGACTCAATGTAACTGCACTGTGTAATGAATTGACCTGTACGATCGGTTTGTAAGACAAGCATTTCACTGTACCTCGGTACAAGTGACAATAATAAACCAATACCAAGAAACAGGCCCTTTGGCCCACCTTGCCCGTATTGACCATCAAGCACCATCTGCACTCATCCCATTTACCAGCACTTAATTCAGAGCCTACTGGCGGTCCCTGGAGGAAGAGTGCACCCCTGGTGACGCCCGCCCATTCCACAACCCACGGCCTTGGCTAACAGTGTTTCTGCTCCCACAGGAGACAGCTGTTCAAGTTCAAGTTCTGCTACTATTGTGGACGCTCAGTGGGGGTTCATCTGATTGCATGCAGCCGGTGTAAGGAGGTGTATTACTGCAGCAAGGCCTGCAAGCTGGCGTCTTGGAATGAATTCCACAAGCACGAGTGCCACCTCATGAAAGGAAAAGGTACAAACTTCACCTGCAAAACCCTTCACAACCCAGTCAGCTCCTCAACGTGAGCCCAGTTACAGCTCCAGCAGAGTGTCTTATTTAAGATCAGGGGAACTTAGAGAGTATTGTGTACAGGTTTGGTCACCCTGCTATAGGAACAATGTCATTAAATTGCAAAGTGTGCAAAGATTTATGAGGTTGCTGCCAGGACTTGAAGGCCTGAGTTACAGAGAGGTTGGACAGTCTAGGACTTTATTCCTTGCAGCATACAAGATTGAGGGGTGACCTTATAAAATCATGAGTGGCACAGATAGGGTTAACACACATGTTCTTTTTCCCAGGGAAGGGGAACTACAAACTAGAGGGCAGAGGTTTAAGGTGAAAAGGGAAAGATTTAAAAGGGACCTGAGGGATAACTTCTTCATGCAGAGGGTGGTGCATATATCGAACAAGCTGCCAGAGAAAGTGGTTGAGGCAGGTGCATTAACAACATTTAAAAGACATTTGAATTAAGTAAATGGATAGGAGGGGTCTAGAAGGATATGGGCCAAATGCAGGCAAATGAGATTAGCTTGGTGGGCACCATATTCAGCGTGGATGAGTTGGGCTGAAGGGCCTGTTTTGGTGGTGTATGACTCTGGAGGGCAGAGAGAGTGATACAGCATGGAAACAGGCCCTTTGGCCCCACCTGTCCATGCTGACCAAGATGCCTACCTAAGCTCGTCTGATTTGCCCGCGTTTAGCCCATATCCCAAATTTAGGAAACTTTTGAGCTAGGCAATACACAATAAAACTCCTAAATCCAGTACATTTGGGGCTTTGGTGGTGTCAGACTATTAGATGTTATTTCTATTAACCCACTTTTAATTACCCTTTTTTAAGATGTTACACAGAATTACAGTAAATTTGCCAGTGAAGCCAATAGGTTTAAAGGGAGCACAGGAAACAGGGCCCTGGTGAGTTCAAAGGGAGCATTGGAACCAGGTCACCAATGAGCTGAAGAGGAGTGGGCAAACCTGGACCCTGAAGTGTATAAGGGAGCACAGGAATTTGCACCCCGTAAGCATGATGCCAAATCATTAGGAGTTCAGAGGAGATGGACGGCAGATTATCAGAGTTTTCCATAATGAGCGAGTTTAGGGAATACATGGAGGAATCCTTGATTGGTAATTGGTTTATTGTTGTCACATGTACTGAGGTACAGTGAAAAACTTTGTTTTGCATGGCATCCAGACAGATCATTTCAAACCATAGGTACATGGAGATATTACAAAGGGAAAAGCAATAGCAAAATGCAGAATATAGTGTTACAGTTACAGAGAAAGTGCAGTGCAGGCTGACAATAAGGTGCAAGGGCCATGACGAGGTAGACTGTGAGGTCAAGAGTTCATCTTTATCATACAAGAGGTCAGTTCAAGAGTCTTTTCACAGTGGGATAGAAGCTGTCCTTGAGCCTGGTGGTGTGTGTATTCAAGCTGTTGTATCTACTGCTCAATGGAAGGGGGGAAGAATGACCAGGGTGGGAGGGGTGTTTGATTATGTTGGCTGCTTCCCTGAGTCATTGAGGCTTTTAGGGCAAAAAGCAAGCCTGTGTTTAAAGAATCAGAATCAGATTTATTATCACTGACATATGTCATGAAATTTGTTGTTTTGCAGCAGCAGTACAGTGCAAGACATAAAAATTACTATAAATTACAAAAATAAATAAATAGTGCAAAAGGGGAATAATGAGGTAGTGTTCATAGGTTCATGGACTGTTCAGAAATCTAATGGTGGAGGGGAAGAAGCTGTTCCTGAAACGTTGAGTGTGGGTCTTCAGGCTCCTGTACCTCCTCCCCGATGGTAGTAACGTGAAGAGGGCATGTCCCAGGTGGTGAGGGTCCTTAGTGATGGATGCCGCCTAGAGGCAGTGCCTCTTGAAGATGTCCTCGATGGTGGGGAGGGTTGTGCCAGTGATGGAGCTGGCTGAGTCTGGAACTCTCTCCAGCTCTTTTGATCCTGCACTTTGGAGTCTCCATACCAGGTGGTGATGCAACCAGTCAGAATTCTCTCGGTGGAAATTTGCAAGAGTCTTTGGTGATGTACCAAATCTCCTCAAACTCCTAACAAAGTAGAGCCTTTGGCGTGCCTTCTTTGTGATTGCATCAATGTGTTGGGCCCAGGGATAGATCCTTTGAGATGTGGTCACTCAGGAACTTGAAGCTGCTCACCCTTTCCACAGCTGACCCCTCAATGAAGACTGGTGTGTATTCTCCAGACTTCTCCTTCCTGAATTCCCTGGTCTTGCTGACATTGGGTGTACACCTCCTGATCACCATCTGAGATTCCACCAACAACAGTAGTGTCATCTGCGAATTTATAGATGGCATTTGAGCTGTGCCTAGCCATACAGTCATGAGTGTAGAGAGAGTAGAACAGTGGGCTCAGCGTGCATCCTTGAGGTAAGTGAGAAGGAGATGTTACTACCGATCCGCACTGACTGTAGTCTCCTGATAAGGGTCGAGGATCCAGCTGCAGAGGGAGATACAGAGGCCCAGGTTTTGAAGCTTGTTGATTAGTACTGAGGGGATGATGGTGTTGAACACAGCTGTAATCGATAAACTGCAGCCTGACATATGTCTTGCTGTTGCCTAGGTGCTCCAAAGCAGAATAGAGAGCCAGTGAGATTGAATCCACTGTAGACCTGTTGTGGTGGTGGGCAAATTGCAGCGGGTCCAGGTCCTTGCTCAGGCAGCAGTTAATTCTAGCCATGACCAACCTCCCAAAGCATTTCATCACACTAGATGTGAGTGCTACCGGGCGATAGTCATTGAGGTAGCTCACCCAGCTCTCCTTGGGCACTGGTATGATTGCTGCCCTTTTGAAGCAGGTGGGAACCTCAGACCGCAGCAGTGAGAGATTGAAGATGTCCTTGAACACTCCAGCCAGTTGGTCAGCACAGGTTTTCAGTACCCGACCAGATACACCATTGGGGCCTGATGCCTTGCGAGGGTTCACCCTCTTTAAGGATGTTCAGACTTTGGCCTCTGAGACGGAGATCACAGGGTCACCAGATGCTGTGGGGATTCACACAGATGTAGTGTTATTGTCCCTTTCAAAGCGTGAATAGAAGGCATTGAGCTCATCGGGGAGTGAGGCATCCCTGCCATTTATGCTGTTAAATTTCGCTTTATAGGAAGTAATGGCATGCAAACCCTGCCACAGCTGTCATGCATCTGATTGTGTCTCTAACTTCACACGGAATTGCCTTTTCGCTCTCATGACGACCTTCCGTAGGTCGTACCTGGACTTCTTGTAGATTTCTGATCTTGAATGCCACAGATCTCGCCTTCAGCAGACTGTGAATGTCCTGGTTCATCCAGGGCTTCTGGTTTGGGAAAGACTCAGTATGTTCTCGAAGGCACACACTCATCCACGCAGGTCATGATGAAGACGGTGATGGCCGTGGCATATTCATTAAGATCTGAAGATGAATCACTGAATATGGTCCAGTCCACCGATTCAAAGCAGTCCTGTAAACGCTCCTCTACCTCTCTTGACCATACCTTCACAGTCCTCACCACTGGTGCTGCAGTCCTCGGTCTCTGCCTATATGTCGGGAGTAGAAGTACAGCCAGGTGATCGAACTTGCCAAAGTGTAGGCGCAGGATGGCACAGTAAGTGTTCATGATGGTGTAATGGTGATCAAGTGTGTTGGCTCCTCCGGTTCCGCAGGTGACATATCGGTGGTCGTTTATCAGAGACTTCTTCAAGCTGGCCTAGTTGAAGTCCCCTGTGATGATTGGGAAGGCATCAGGATGCACTGTCTCGTGGCCGTTGATCACGGTGCTCTGCTCCTCCAGTGCCAGCTTGACATTTGCCAGGGCTGGAATGTACACCGCTACCAGGATGACTGTGGAAAACTCCCTAAATATTTTGAGCTCAATCACAGGAAGAGTTGACCGCCAGATGTTCTAGGTCGGGGGAGCAGGACTGAGACCAAACTGCCACATCTGTGCACCATGATGAGTTAATCATGAAGTCAACACTGCCGCCTCTGCCTTTACCTGATGTCACCATCTGGTCCATACGGTGGATGGTGAAGCCCTCGGGCTGGAACACTTGTTTCCGGAGTGCTAGGAGTGAGCCATCTCTCTCTGAAGCAGAGTACGCAGCAGTCCCTGATGTCCCTCTGGTACTGCAGTCTTGCTCTGAAGTCTTCAGTTTTATGTTCTAGAGAATGTACATTAGCCAGGAGGATGGTGGGGAATGGGGGTGCCTTAGGACCCTGCGTTTCAGTTTTACCTGCAGCCCTGTCCTGCAGCCATGTTTTCTGAAACAATGGAGACCTTCCCTTAGCTTCCAGCTGCTACACTTGCTGCCTGGGTGCCCTGGTGTCCTGCGTCTTCCCATTCTCAAGATTGCGAGTTTTTTTAAACGACTTGAAACGGTGTTGCTTACTGCGGTGTCTGTGGCTGCAGATAAAGGGGTGGATTATTTTTCTACTCCCTGTAACTCCTTCCAGGAGTCCACAGTGACCAGGACTTGCCTTGTACCGAACAAAGCTTCAGTTCCCAAAAGAAGACAGACCTACAGTCTAGAAAGGATGTAATTAAAAGGGTAAAATCCAAATTGCATGTATGTGCACCATTTCAAAACCAAGATTTCCCCTCTCCTCCCATTAACTGAATTAAACATATACTCTTTAAAGCATACAATCATGTTGCTACATCACTAGTCAATCATTGCCATACAGCCTGAGCATTATCCTTGCCTTTGACAGATACTGATGGACTGACCACTGCCTACCCTTGTCCTTTTATCTCCTGGGCCTGAAACACCAGCGTCAACAGAGGTGTTGCCACAAGTAGTAAATCAATGTCAAAGCTCTGGGTGACTCCACAAGTAGAGCTCTTCTCAGACATAGGAACACACAAAGCAGGTGTCGACCACTCTGCCCCTCCAACCTGCCCCCCCCATTCAACTTGATCATGGCTGATCTACCCCAGGTCTCATCTCCTCTTCTGTGTTAGTTCCAAGCAATTTCAAGTCCCAGTTCTTTTAAAAAAAAATCTACCTGCTCTTTAAATAACCCTAATGGTCTCACTCCAGGGCAGAGAATTTCAGAGGTTCACCACCCACTGTGAGAGAAAGTTCTGATGGACGACAGTTTTGAATATACACCTATATATCCCCAATGCCTGACCTGTCAATTTCCAGGCAACAGAAGTCATTGAGCAACAAAGAATCTGCTGGAGAAACTCAGAGGTTCAAGCAGCATCTTTTGGGGGGGGGCAGGGGGGGGGAAGGAATTGTCAATATTTTGGGTCAGTCTTGATACAGGGTTTTGATCTGAAACATCAACAGTTCCTTTCATCCCACAGATGCTGCCTGACCCACTAAGTTCTTCCAGCAGATTGTTTGCTGCTCCAGGTTCCAGCATCTGCAGTCTCTTGTGTCTCCAGAAGCCATGGAGTGTCCACAGTGAATGGTCTGCCCTGAAGTTGACCATAAGTAGCACCTGTGAAGAGAATCTTGGATTACTAACAACACAGAAGCAGGCCAATCAGCCCATTGGATTCATGCTAACTCTCTGGGGAATCCCTTTACCCCCCCCCCCTTATTTCGCTATTCCTCTGCTCTATCTTACACATGCCTATTAATTCCCCTTTAATTCTTTTTGCCTTTAATTGTCACTGAGGGTTGATCTACAGTAGCCAATTACAGTCGCCTATCAGCACATAATTTAACACAAAGCTATATAAGATGTTTTTATATTTAAACCAATGCAGGAGGCCATTTGGCCCACTGGGTCCATGCAATCCCATCAGTCTGATTTCCACCCCCCCTCCCCATTTCCCTGCATCCTTTTCTCTCACACAAGCCCATCAACTTCCCTTTGATGCTTTTTAACCACAATCTACACTAAGAGGTAGTTTACAGCAGCCAATTAACCTACCTTGTGATGTTAATCTTCAGGACTAGCGGGAAACTGTTCAATGTATGGTGACTGTACTTTGCAGCCAACGTCACCCAAAACCTCAGTAGTTGAGTCGCATTGTGTAAACGGTGCATGTATTTGTGTGTGCTTGGAGGCCAAGCTCCAAGTCATGGCTGACTTGTTCACTGAAGCATATGAGAGGACGGACCATGTACTCAACATCCACAAGACCAAGGTCCTCTACCAACCTGCCCCCACTTTACAACACTGCCATTCATTGTTAAGAGTTCACACTCAAGAACCTGGAAACATGAACCACTTCCCATTTCTTGGGAGCCACCTCTCAGCGAAGGCAGACATCGAGGCTAAAATTCCCCACTGCCCTCAATGTGGCCTGTGGTCAACTGAGGAAAAGGGTGTTTGAAGATCAAGACTTCAGACAGGTACAAAACTCGTGGTCTGCCTGGCAGCAGTGATCTCTGCCGTCCTATATACTTCTGAGAGATGACTAGCTACAACAGGCACTGGAAAGAAGCCACCAATAATGTCCCTGTAAAATCTTCCAAATTCACTGAAAGTGAACAATATCATTATCCATTCCTAGGCTTGAAGCATTGAAGCCCTGGTTACACTCAACTCCATTGGGTAGGTAACATGATAAGCATGCTTGGTACTAGACTTCCAAAATATTTTGAGCTCAATCACAGGAAGAGATTGTCAGACAGACAGAGGAAACGATTCAAGGATGTGCTGCAAGCCTTCTTGAAAAATACAACATCCCTAGGGAACTCCAGAGAAGCTCTGACCGGTGACCACTCAAAGGAACATTTGGGATCATATTGAGAACCTTAAGTCCATTCAAAAGGAACACACGGACACCCTGTGTAACCAGTGGAAGGAGCAGACCATCTGAGAAACTACCCAACCACACTTTCTGTCAGGCACCTGTGATTCTCACACTGGCTTCATCAGTCACCTCCAAATCCACAAACGGAATGGAAGCAAGTCATCCTCAATCCCGAGGAACTGCCAAAGGAGAAGATCCCACATAATACCTTTTTGATTTTTTTAATGCAAAACTGTCAGAGTGAGGTACTAGGAGTATGGCAAAAAAAATCCAATGCAGCAGGTTAATTGTAGACGTCTACTGTTTTACACTGTTGCAATACTTCAGGACCATTGCTTCCTCGCTAACCTTTAATCAAACATTAAATTCAAGAGTATGTAGGTCGACAAAACTTACTTCTTCTTTAGTCTCCCAACAGCGTAAAGTGCTCTTCCAAGACATATTAATTGAACGTGTGAAACGCATTTCATTCTCTCCTGGCATGGCAGAGGGAAACACCTGTTCGTCAGGTCATTATTCTAATTGATGAACAATGCTGCTTTTCAAATTCTGTCACCAGTAGTTGACCTGTTTTAATTAAGTCCAATGAAGTTACAGAGTGGAGTTGCCTTCTCAATAGTAAATTGTGCTCCTGTATAAAATGAACCAATTTCCCTGGAAATGTTTAAAACTAGTGCACCTTGCTCAGCTGCTTTTAAGAAACACTGACTAATTCCTTTATTTAAAATCTCATTTTGGAATTGTGTTTCCATGATTTTTGTAGGGAATAATACAACACCTGGTTTCACTTGAGGGTCATTTCTAACATCCACATCCACTGAACGCTTTCTGTCCCCTGATGTCAATAGCAGGTTGGATAAAGCCACGGAACTACCTTCTGAACAATTAGGGACACATAACAAATGTGGCTTTGTCAGCAGTACCCAGAGATGCAGAACAAATGCAACATAATGTACAGGAGCATTTTAACTGGCAATCATGATGCACATTTAGCAGCTCACAATCTAAATAATGGAAAACAAATAAAACTGCAGATGTTGGAATCAGAAACAAAAACAGAAATACTGGAAGAACTCAACATCTGTAAATAGAGAAACCAGTCAACATTCCTCAGACTGGCTGAGCTCTTCCAGCATTTCTGTTTAAATAAAGTCAGATTTAATTAAAAGAAAAACAAAACTGGAACAGATATTGGAACATTTGGAATAACCTAGAGTAGGGCAAGGCACCAGGGCATTGATGTTGTGGATAATTTGGAAACCAGTAAAATCAGCTCTAATGACACAGTTGACTGGAGGGTAGGTATTTAGGGAATAGCTTTGACTATGAAGATGTGGACTGTGATGGGGGAAATAAAGCTACCAGGGGGTTGGGGGTGGGGTCTAGATTGAGAGTGGGAAGGATGGCCTTTGATGGGACAGTTGCAGCACCAGAGACTTGTGCTTACATGAGAGGGGTAAGATTACAGAGAGGCGTTTAAGGATCTGTTTGTGCTGGAGAGAGTGCAGAGAAGATTCACCAGGCTGTTGCCTGAATTGGAGGACTTGAGTTATGGGAGAGATTGGATAGGCTGGGCTTGTTTTCGCTGGAACAAAGGAGGCTGAGGGGTGACCTGATAGAGGTACTGTATGTAAAAATATAAGGCACATGGATAAGATAGATTTGTTTTCCTATGGTCAGTTTAAGGTGAGAGGAAGGAGTTTTAAAGGGGATTTGAGGAGAAGGTTTTTTTTTACACAGAGTGGTTGATATCTGGAGCTCACTGCCAGAGGAGGCAGTGGAGTCAGATACAATCACAATTTAAAAGACTTTTAGACAGACACTTAATTAGACAAGGCATCGAGGGATATGGACATAAGGCAGGCAAATGGGATTAGTGTCAATGCTTGGCATGGACATGGTGGGCTGAAGGGCTTATTTCTGTGCTATAGGACTGCGGGGGTGGGGGGGGGGGGGTTCAATGGGGAAGTCAGGGTTACTATTGGAAAAGGGAATGATTGATTGTTCTACATCCTATATTTTTCAATCAGAGAGTTGCAGTGCACTTGGATCTGATTTGTTAAGAGAAGCCTGGGAGAATTAGAAGGAATGGGCTTGGTTGTAGAAACAAGGGTATGTTGGGATGGATTCCAAAGGAAGTTGAGTGGCCTGGAAGGATAACTGCATGGAGCATTAACACCAGGAGATGGGATTCAGTGGGAGAATTGTGTTCCAGAGCATAGGCTTCAATGGGACATTTTGAGTATGGGAGGAATGGGAGTCAGTGGGAGAGTATATGTACCAGAAGGAAGGGATATATTGGGAGAGTTTACATACGGGATGAGCTTTCATGGTGGAGTTTGAGTACAAGAGGAATGAGCACCTGTGGGAGAGTTTGTATACTCAAGGGTTGTGCTTCGACGGTGGGGTTGTGTATCATAGGGATGGGTTTGATGGGTATACTAGAAAGGTGAGCTTTGAAGGGGCAGCTTGTGCACCAGATGAATGAGCTTCAATGGGGGAGCTTGTGGACCTGAGAGATGGGCTTTGATGGGGAGTTATTAAATTAGGTGAGCTTTGATGAGGGAGTTTGTGCACTGGAGGAATGAGCTTCCATGGGAGAGTCTGTGCACCAGACGGATTAGCTTGCATGGGAGACTTTTTTTGTTCTAGAGAAATGAACATAAAGGAGAGAGTTTGTGCACTAATATTGGGCCGTATAGTCATTTCTTGTCCTAACCTTGTGCCATTTACTAATTAATCTCCTTTCTATTTCCAGCTCGTACTTCATCCAAAAAGAAAAAAGGGGAAGCAAAGGGAAAAGAGGGAACAGATGATGAAGAAGAGGGAATGGAAGCGGAAAAGGGAATGGAAGCGGAAGAGGGAATGGAAGGGAAGGGGGAAATGGAGGATGAATCACTAGATTGGAGCCGTTCAACGTCACTGTCCATGGATCTGGACAACTACAGCTTCAATTAAATCTGTTGTCAATCTGCTGATTTTTCTCACTGTTTATTCTCACACACCTGGCCAACGTTGGAGCAATTATATCTGGGGAGATGATCAAGAGGCCTGAATTAGATGTTGGCGATTGGAGGGACCAGAGGAGGTAACAGATCAGAAGGCACTGAGACTAAAGAGTCGTTTGAAACAAGGTTGGTGTGTTGGATTTGAAAACTGAGATATCACTTAATTTTGAACCAACATGAGCCAGATGAATGAGACTAGATGGGAGTTCGGACAGCAGTAACTTTAGGAGATATGGAAGAAGATGAACAATAGCTTAATCATGGGTTTTAATGAGTGTAGTGTAAGGAGGAAAGGTGTATTGCTGTAATTCCAGGGTTTAAGGCAAGGAGCATTTAATTTGGGAATAAGTAAAGGCCAGACTTGGAGAAGTGTGGAAACCTCAGATGGTTACAGGGAGATTACAGAGATGGGGGTTGGTCCATGAGAGCAAGATATTAAAACTAAGGTGTTGCTCATTTGGGAACTGTGGGTAGAATCTAGATGAGAAATAGGAGAGGGGCTTTGGAGATAGGAGAAGATCCTTGGCTGACACAGGAAGGACTGGTACAGTTGTTGGAAGAGACGTCATTACAGGTGATTTTCTGTCTAGGACTGGATAGAACCACGGATTATGGTCCCGCCCTGTTGAGTGCACAGGCATTGGGGGATGATAGTGTGGTCAGCCCCATCAAATATGGCAGGCAGGTCAAGGAGGGATAGATTACCTTTGTCACATCACATTGAAGTCAGGGATATTTCAGGACTGTCATGGTGTTGGAACCCCAGTCAGAGGGTGTTAAGCAAGGAGTTCTGAGTGTGAATTTGGGACACCACTGGCATTCAAGGAAAGGGACGTTGGAAATGGGGTGGCAGTTGGCAAGGATGGATCGGTGGATGAAGAGCGATGGGCTGTGGGTTTGAAGGAGAGGGCAACGAGGCTTGAAAAGAGGGAACCATTAATTACATCAGCTGCCATGGGGCAGGAAGAAAAAGTGGGTAGTTAAGGGAGCAAGTGTTGGGTCTCATGGGGAAGATAAAGGTAAGAGAAGCAGAAGATAGATGTGAGTTCAAAGTTGGAGGGTTTATTTGGATTGTTGGAATGGGAGAAGGAGGGGCATCAGATAGGCTGGTTCCAGTCTTAGTGACAAAGGAATGCACGAGCTCTTCTCAGGTTGTTGGGGATGAGTGTGGAGGACATCTGGGTGAAGGCTTTAAGAAAATGTTTTGCAGTAGAGAAAATAATCCAGGTGTATGTGGACATTTCAGAATTACCCTCATACAACGACCAGTCTTGACAGACAAAAGCTAGACTGTGCTCTGCATGAGCAAACCAACCCTCACCCCATTGCTTGCCAGAAGTTAAGGAAGGAGAAAAAATTGCCTCACCATGGTTGTGGGGAAGATGGAGGCTGTGGCCAGGGCTGGAGAGAGACGTGGTTTCACTGGGGTTGAGGCTTTCTTAAGATGGTGGAAAGCATGTGGTTGTAATAGGTAACCATAGAAATGTTGAGGAAAACAAGGGGTCAAATTTCCTACATCATCTCAGCTCTCCGCGGGACAGAAAACATCACAATTTGGCTGCTCCACCAGTAGCTGACTGTGTCATATTTTAAAATTTTGACCATTATGTTAAACAGCACTTACTGGCTTAAGCTGGATGACAGAAGAGTTTGCAAATGGAAATTGGCTTCCAGCACAGTAAATAACCCATGCACTTGAGAATAAAAGATAACTTGACATTCCAGTGTTGTTCACATTTGCTCCTGCTGTTCATTTAACAGCAGATGAACTAATTGCCAAGTACAGAATACTACAGATATCTGGAATAAAGTGGAGAATGCTAGAAATACCTTATCAGACAGCATCTGTGGAGAGAGAAACAGAGCTAACAGTTCCGTGCAATTATTGTGCATTGAAACTGGGAAACATCAGAGCTCAAACAAGTTTTACATTACAAGGAAGGAGAGGAGGGGCTGAGGGAATCAAAGCAAGGGTCTGTGATAGTACAGAGGGTGGGAGAGAGTGGCGATGGAGACGCTGAAGTAGGAAGGTAAAGGCTAAAGCGCAATGGAGATTATACATGATGGAGTTCAGATCTTCTGCATTACTAACACCGTCCAGTTCAGAGATTAGCCAGCACTCATACAATCAAGCTGAGACAATATACAATTACTCACATGTAGAGTCTAGAAAACATTCAGCAATCATGCTATTGAGATCATCAAATGTACCACATTCTTAATGTCAGGTCAGAGAATATACAGCACATAGAGAGGAGTTCAGAGAAAGTACAACTCAAACTGTCACGGTCAGAGGATGTAGAGCACTCTCACTGGCATGTCAGAAGACATACATGACGCACAAAGTCAAGTTTACAGAATAAACTCATAGTTGAATTCAGATATTTGCCACATTCACGCTGTTGAATTCAGATATTGTATGCCACTCAAGTATTTGAACTCAGATATTGGTCATCACTCGCAGTGTGATCTTCTGATATTGTACAGCAGGTGCACCGTTGAATTCATGTCAATTCAGGCATTGTACAGCACATGCACTGTTGAATGCATGAATTGTACAGCACTCTGATTGTGGAAATCAGATATCGTTCACCACACACATTGGTGAACTTAGATATTGTTCACCAACCATAATGTCAAATTCAGAATTTGTACACTGTTCAATGTCAAATTCAGATGCAATATACCACTTAAATTTTTGAATGGAATTGAAATACTGTTCACCACACATCGTTAATCAGAAAAAGAGAGAGCACGGAAACAGGCCATCATGTCTATACTGACCATCATGTTGCCATTTTTACACTAATCCTACACTAATCCCATTTCATTCTCCCCACATTCTCATCAACTCCCCCAGATTCTACCACTCACCCACACACTGGGGACTATTTAACTTCAATATGGAGACCTCTGTAGTTCAGAACACCCGCTTGATTAGTTTGAATAGTTTGTTGCCTTAGACCACTTGGCCGTCCTGATATCGGAAAGTCAGAAATCATGCACTCACATTGCTGAATTTAGAAGTTCTACAGCACACACTGTCAGAAGCAAATATCATAAAACATTCATACCATCAAATTAAGACACTGTACAGCAGTCTGTTGAAATTAGATATTGTGCATCACTCTCACTGTCAGGTTCAGATGTTACACAGCACTCACAATATCAAATGTAGACATTGCATACAACTCATACTAGTGAATATAGACGTTCCACACAACTCGGCATAATGAATACAGATGTACACAACTCATACTAGTGAATACAGATGTTGTACACAACTTACACTAATGAATACAAATATTGTACATGTCTCACACAAGTGAGTACAGATGTTGTACAGAATTTGCAGTGCCAGTTCAGATGTACAGTTCTCACACAGTTGGGTACAGTGATAAAGCAATAGATAAGGCTCCATTCTCATAATGCTGTGACACAGACTACCAATCCAGAGTCCTAAATTCAAATCCCACCAGGATAAATTCAGTTAATCTGGAACTTTGGGCATAAAAACACCAACGCGTCTTAGTAACGGTGATCATAACAGGTGGATTGTCATTAAAGAAAATCAAATTCACTGATGTCCTTCAGGAAGGAAGTCTGCCAACACCACCTACTCTGGCCTGGATATGACTCCAGACCCATCCCACATGATTCATTCTTAACTGCCCTCTGAAGTCTCCCAGCAAGCCACCCAATTGCACCAGAACTACTACATTTAAACAGGGAAGCCGGACAGGCCAGCATACATCCAACGAGGCATTGAATTCAGACACAGCATTGTGAATTCCAACCCAGTTGACCCTGCAAAGCTCTCACATAGAATCATTCAGCATATAAACAGGCCTTTCAGTCCATCAAGTACCCATCTGTACTACTCCCAGTTCCCAGCACTTGGTCTGCAGCCTTCTATGCCTTGGCAATTCAAGTGCTCATAGGTGTTGTGGGAGTACCTGCCTCACTATTGAAACATCTGGGGACAGGTGTCTGTATTAGGAGCGTTGTACCAAAGGTGACAGCCTGACATAATCACATTATAGACAAGGAACTAGATGTCTCCATCACATTTTCTGGGAACAAGCTGTCTCACCAGCAGGATAGGTCCACCACAGGATAGTATAGTGGCACACGGGCAGGATGCAGTAACCCTTGGAGTCATCAACATTGTCCCCAGATTCCATGAAGTCTCATGGCATGATGGTCAATATGGAGAAGGGAACCGCCTCCTGATCAATACCTCCCATCCTCCCTCCTCCCTCATCACTTGATAAGAATATACAAGGCATAATTACGAAGACTGACACTAAAATAGGCGGGATCATAGAGACCGAAGGTGGTTTTGAAAAATTACAGGGGGATCTTGATCAGCTAAGTAAATGGGCTGAGGAATGGCAAATGGCTTTCAATCCAGATAAGTGTGAGGTGTTGCATTTTGGGAAGTCAAACCAAGGTAGGACTTGCACAGTGAAAGGTCAGACCCTGGGGAGCGTTATGGAACAGAGGGACCTAGGAGTACAAGTACATAGTTCCCTGAAAGTGGCGTCAGAGGTAAACAGGGTGGTGAAGAAGGCATTTGGCATGCTGGTCTTCATCAGTCAGGGCACTGAGTATAGGAGTTGGGACGTTATGTTGCAGTTGTGCAAGACATCGGTGAGGCTGACCTGAAGTATTGTGTACAGTTTTGGTCACCCTGCTCTTGGGAAAACATCATTGAGCTGGAAAGAGGGCAAAGAAGATTTATGAGGATGTTGCCAGGACTCAAGGGCCTGAGTTACAGGCAGAGGTTGGGCAGGCTAGGACTTTATTCCTTGGAGCTTGGGAGACTGAGGGGTGACCTTATAGAAGTGTCTAAAATCATGAGGGGCATGGCTAGGGTGAATGCACACAGTCTTTTTCCCAGGGAAAGAGAGTCAGAATCTAGAGGATATAGGTTTAAGGTGAGAAGTGAAAGATTTAAAAGGGACCTGAGGGGCAACTTCTTCAGTGGTTGAGGCAGGTACAATAACAACATCTAAAAGACACTTGGATGAGTACATGGATAGGAAAGGTTTAGAGGGATATGTGCCAAATGCGGGCAAATAGGACGAGCTTATATGAGCATCTTGGTCGGAGTGGATGAGTTGGGCCTGTTTCCATGTTGTATGTCTCTATAACTCCATCTGATGAATCAGGGCTCCTCTAACACTGCAAAAAAGCACTGAATGTAGCAAAGGCACAGAGTGTACTCTGGGTGGGAACTTCAATGTCCATCATAAAGAATGGATTGACACCACCGCTGGCCAAGTTGGTTGAGTACTAAAGGACAGAGCTGCCTAACCGGGTCTGAAGTGGGTTGTGAATGAACTGACATAAAGGATAAGCCTACGTGACCTTATCCTCACTAATCTATCCAATGCATTTGTCTGTGACAGCACTGGTGGGAGTGACTGCAACACAGTCTTTGTGGACACAAAGTCCTGAGGACTCTCTCCGTTGTGCTGTGCGGCACTACAAACATGTTAAGTGGGATAGACTCTGAACAGATCTGTCAGCTCAAAACTGGATCTCCTTGAGGCACTGTAAACCATCAGAGCAGCATAAATGTCCACCAACGCAACATGTCACCTCATTGCCCAGCATAATCCTCATTCTACCATTAGTATCAAGTAGGAGTGCAGAATGGTTTGCTGGGAGCAGCGCCAGTCATCCCTAAAAACTATGAGGTGCCAAACTAGTGAAGGTACAGTGCAGGACTACATGCATACTACAGAGCTGAAACAGCACACAATGGACAGAGCCAAGCAATCTTACAACCAATGACTCGGATCAAATCTCTACAGTCCTGCAATGTCTGGTCATGAGTGGTGGGCACTTAAGCAGCCAACAGTAGGAGGGGGCTCCAAGAACATCCCAATTTTCAAGAATGGAGGAGCCCACATGAGAGCACTATAGAAAAAGCGGAAGCATTAGCAACCATGTTCAGCTCCATTCGTGATCCATCTCAGCTCCCTCCTGAGATCCCCACTTTCAGTGAAGCCCATCTTCAGCCAACTTGATACACTCCATGTGATATCAAGAAACAGCAGACAGCACAGGCTAGAGTAAAGGCTCTGGGACCGGACAACAAAGACCCATGCACCAGAACTAGCTGCGACTCTAGCCAAGCTGTTCCAGTACAGGCACAACACTGGCATCTACCCAACAATGGGGATAATTGTCTGTTTACAAAAAGCAGGACAAATCCAATCTGGTTAACTATCACCCCATCAGTCTACTCTCAATCATCAGGAAAGCGATGGGAACCATTAACAACAGTGTTATCAAGCAGCACTTCCTCACCAGAAACCAACTCACAATGCCCAGTTTTGGTTTCGGCTCTCGAACTCTTCATGGTCTTGCTCAAAATGTGGACCAAAGAGCTGAATTATTGAAGTGGTGGGAGCGTGGCTGCCCTCAACATCAAGGCAGCATTTGACTAAGTGCAGCATCGAGGTACTCTGGTAAATTACGTCAATAGGCATCAAAGACAAATCATTCCAGTGATTGGAATCACACTTCACAAAAAACAAGTTGGTTGTAGTTACCAGAGGTCAATCCACAACATCACTCTGGAGTTCTTCAGGGCAGGGTCAAAGTAAAATCATCTTCAGCTGCTTCATCAATGACCTTCCTTCCATCGTAGGGTCGGAAGTAGGGATCTTTGCTGATGACTGCATAGTGTTCAATTTCATTAGCAACTCCTCAGCAAATGAAACAGACCATGCCTGCATGTAACAAGACCCAGACAACATTCAGGCATGTGTTCATAAATGGCAAGTAACATTCATAGAGTCATAGAGCAATACAGCAAGGAAACGGGCTCTTCAGCCCAATTCGTCCATGCTGACCAAGGTGCCCACCTAAGCTGGCCCCATTTGCCTGTAGTTGGCCCATATCCCTCCAAAACTTTCCTGTCCATATACTTATCCAAATGCCTTTTAAATGTTGTTATTGTACCTGCCCCAACCACTTCATCTGGCAGCTTATTTCATGTACGTACCACCCTCTGCTTGAAGAAGTTGCCCTTTAGGTCCCTTTTAAATCTTTTCCCTCTCACCTTAAACCTATGCCTTGTAGTTTCTGGTTCCCTTTCCCTGGGAAAAAGACTGAGTGCATTCACTCTATCTATGCCCCTCATGATTTTATACACCTCTGTAAGATCACCCTTCAGCCTCCCATGTTCCAATTCATGCTACGAAATGATTATTGCCAACAAGAGAGATGGTAACAATAGCCTATGCTTGATATTCAATGGCATTCCATCACCATCCCCCTGCCCCCCGCAGTCAAATCCAGAAACCCAGCTGGATCAGTTACATAAATACTGTGGTTACAAGGTGTATTGTGAAGGGCCATGGCTGTCACGTGACACCACTGACCACCTGGTCGAAAGTCACATCACTGTCAATCAAGGTCTGGCTCCACCCACCCATTAGTCCACACCCATTGGCCTCTGTAAACACCTTTGTACCTGACCCTGAGCATTTGGCTTGTTTGAATTACCTGGGCTGGACCACCCAGCCCTGCAGCACTATAAAGAATGCCACATGTGCGTGGTTTGCTCTCTTTTGATTGCTCCAAGAATCGTGAAACAACGCTGAAGAGACCATTGGTAAGAGTGTGCACCTCCACAAGGGTTAGGGGTGTCCTAAGTAGATTCCCGGTAGCGTAGAGCCAATGCTTGCACTGAGTCGAGGGGTGGCAGGCACTATATTGTTTCTTCCTTGATTTGTTTGTACCCAGTTCCGTGTGTGTGTGTGTGTGTGTGTGTGTGTGTGTGTGTGTGTGTGTGTGTGTGTGTGTGTGTGTGTGTGTGTGTGTGTGTGTGTGTGTGTGTGCGCGCGCGCGCGCGCATCTCACCCTTGTTGTGATTTCCCCACATTCATGATCACTCGTGTGCGTGTGTGTATGAGTGTGTTCGTTCCCGTTCATCCTGTTTCGCGTTTGTCTTTGCGAATAAGTCATTTTAACTCCAAAGACTGTGTCCAGTCCTTGCCCTTTGAGACCTTATGAACTTGTCTTACAACATTTGGCGCTGTAAGCAGGGTCTTGAAGGTCTTGGCTGGACACAGATGCAGGGAAGGATGTTTTGGAACGGGGGAAGAAGGCCAGTGCAGGCACTGAGGATAGGATTCCCGGGTGGACCGATGAGAGTAAGGGATTTGGGAGCTTGGCCAGCATGCTGGCAGACCACAGTAAGCCAGTGGACTGGGCTGAGCAGTTAGACCCCATGGTGAGAAACTAGGGCACCACATGGTCGCCCTCCTCCAGAAGTCAGGATTTTCCAGGGCCAAAGGGAGTCAAAGGGGTGCCTTCTGGCTACTTGTGTCCCTCCTGAGACGCCAGCTCGTGATTACTAGCCAGTTGCACAATACATGTCTCCAGAACGAAAGGGAGATAGAGATGCTCCAGCAGTGGTGCTGTACACTGCAGGAGGCAGTTCAGACTGCCCAGACCCAAGCCAACAAACTTGAGGCCAGGGGTACTGAGGTCGCCTGCAGGCTGATTCAGCTATAGCAGGCACAGGCAGCCCGCCGGTCATCCAAAATCCGAGTCTTGGTCCAGCATGGCGACAAGCTGGACGCATGGCTGGGGGATGGGGACATATGGATGGATAACAATGAGGAGGAGGTACCCAAAGAGCCTGAGTCTCATCACACCTGCCCTCCCCCCACACACCTGAACCCCTGCATGCTTGACCTGTCACCACGCGGTCCCAGGGCTGCCACAGAAGGGAGGGGAGTCAGGATAGGGCCTCCACAGGGGAAAGTGTGTGCAGTCCCTCCGAGACCATGGAGACCCAGGATTTCCATGTCAAGGAGCTTACCCAGCTGGCGCAACTGTACCGCCAGTGGTCGGGCGAACAGCTGGCTGCATGGCTGCTCTGACTGTGGGATGAGGGGGCCCCGACGTGAGCCTCTCTCACCAGGAAGCGAGCGCTCTAGGGAGCTTGTCTGATCAACAGAGCATTAATAACACCCTGCGGGCGCCACCAGGAGGGATCTGGGACACCGCTACTCTGTGGGATCGTGTAGTGACCGGCGTGAGGGTTCAGTACCCTACCCTCCTCGAATGGTATTTATACGGGCCACCACAGTGGAGCACGGTCAGTGAGGGCACCAGGGTCATCAGGAAATGGGCTCTGGTGACTGGCTTTTATGAGGGGACCGGTGACCGCAAGCTTTTAGAGAACACCAGGGCGACCAGCACACTAGCGGGATATCTGGTTGCCACCACGTGCCCCGACCTGAGGCCAGTGGTCCTGCCCCTCATGGGACCAGCTAGTGGGAAGACCGTGTGGGATGCCATCACTCTCCTGGAAGGGCTGGAGTACATGCAGTGAGGGGCGCCCACCCAGGTCCGCAGAGCGGAGACGAGGGCTGGAGACACGACCCCTTGTCTCACGCGCAAACAGTTATACCTAGACCTGTTGTGCACAGGGGTGGACCGCACCAGCATAGACAAGGTCTCGACCTCCACTCTCCACGCACGGTGGAAAGAGCTCTGTGCGGGAAGTCCAGCTGGGGGAAGATCCACAGCCACCCTGGGACCAAGCCCGACACAGGGGGCACCTCCAACCGCCGGACCACATGGGCTGCCCCCGCAGACACTGATACTGCCTCCGCCCCTCCACCACTTGAAACAGTCTCCCCTGCTCTCAGGGCTCAGCTCCGGGACCTGCTGCGACAGGAAATGTCCCATTTCCGCCAGCAGGAACCCTCACCCACGGGGTGGCAGACCTACACCCCCCTCCCATAGGATGAAGGCCAGGGTCCCCAGCACGTTTGCTCTATCACCCTCCCCCGCCCGGGAGACTTGAGGCCACATATACCTGTAGCGGTACACTGGGGAAAGGGGAACATGCAGAGGTGGATGGCACTCGTCGACATGGGTGCCCAACACACCATTGTCCCGGGGAACCCCGCTGCGTGGAAGGGGGCACAGATGCAGATAGAGGGGTTGGGGGGGGTCCCTTTTGCCCACGAGGGAAGTCAAGTTCCGCATGGCCATCAGGAACCAACCTCCTCAAACTGTAACTGTTTTAATAGCAGCCTCGCCTGAGTGCATAATGGGGATCAATGTCTTAAAGGGACAGACCCTACACACCAACCGGGGCAATTTCACTTTTGGAGTCGCCCAGGCTATGGTGGTAGTCGGGGCAACCAAGTGGGAACCGGTTGTTGTTCCCCCCCACAAGATCATCTGCAGTCGACAGTATAGGGTGCAGGAGGGACACCAAGATATCACTGAGGCCATCCAAACCCTGCTGCGGGAGGGAGTCATCCAACCCATCCGCAAAAAGAATGAGATGTGGCGCATGATGGTGGACTACAGACACCTTAACAAGGCTGCCCCCCACTCGCTGCCGCCGTACCCGACATAGTCACTCTGGTTGATGATATTTCAGGGTGCCCAGACAAACCGTGGTATGCTGTTGTGGATTTGGACAATGCATTCTCTTCCATTCCCCTCCATCACACTTCCCAGGACCAATTTGCTTTCACCTGGGACGGGAGACAATATACCTTCCAACATCTACCACAAGGGTACATTTATAGTCCGACAATATGCCACGGGTTAATCTCCCGAGAACTTGCAAGAGTAAATTGTGATGACGTTTTTGAAGGGAAATGTGCTATGGGGATGTGGTCGTTGTTCAGGGATCTCTTGCAGGATGTTAGGGATAAATTTGTCCTGATGAGGCAGAGAACGAATGGCAGGGTGAAGGAACCATGAGTGACAAGAGAGGTGGAACAACTAGTTAGGAAGAAGAAGGCAGCATACATAAGGTGTAAGCAGCAAGGATCAGATAGGGCTCATGAGGAATATAGGGTAGCAAGGAAGGAACTTAAGAAGGGGCTGAGGAGAGCAAGAAGGGGAAATGAAAAGGCCTTGGCGAGTAGGGTTAAGGAAAATCCCAAGGCTTTTTTCACTTATGTGAAGAGCAGAAGGACGATGAGAGTAAAGGTAGGACAGAATAGAGACGAAAGTGGGAAGATGTGCCTGGAAGCTGTGGAAGTAAGTGAGGTCCTCAATGAATACTTCTCTTCAGTATTCACCAAAGAGAGGGGCCTTGATGATGCTGTGGACAGTGTTGGTAAGGTTAATGTTCTGGAGCATGTAGATATCAAGAGAGGATGTATTGGAGCTGTTAGAAAATATGAGGACAGATAAGTCCCCGGGACCTGACGGAATATTCCCCAGGCTGCTCTGCGAGGTGAGGGAGGAGATTGCTGAACCGTTGGCTAGGATCTTTGAGTCCTCGTTGTCCATGGGAATGGTACCGGAGGATTGGAGCGTGGCAAATGTTGTCCCTTATTCAAAAAAGGAAGTAGGGATAGTCCAGGGAATTATAGACCAGTGAGCCTTACGTCTGTGGTGGGAAAGCTGTTGGAAAGGATTCTTAGAGGTAGGATCTATGAGCATTTAGAGAATCATGGACTGATTAGGGACAGCCAGCACAGCTTTGTGAAGGGAAGATCATGTCTCACAAGCCTGATAGGATTCTTTGAGGAGGTGACCAGGCAGGTTGATGAGGGTAGTGCAGTAGGTGTGGTCTACATGGATTTTAGTAAGACGTTTGACAAGGTTCTGATTGGTAGGCTTCTTCAGAAGGTCAAAGGGCATGGGATCCAGGGAGGCTTGGCTGTGTGGATTCAAAATTGGCTTGCCTATAGAAAGCAGAGGGTTGTGGTGGAGGGAGTGCATTCAGGTTGGAGGGCTGTGACTAGTGGTGTCCCACAAGGATCGGTTCTGGGACCTCTACTTTTCGTGATATTTATTAATGACTTGGATGAGGGGGTAAAAGGGTGGGTTAGCAAGTTTGCAGACGACACAAAGGTCGGTGGTATTGTGGATAGTGTGGAGGATTGTCAAAGATTGCAGAGGGATATTGATAGGATGCAGAGCAGGGCTGAGAAGTATCAGATGGAGTTCAACCCGGAGAAGTGTGAGGTGGTACACTTTGGAAGGACAAACTCCAAGGCGGAATACAAGGCTAATGGCAGGATACTGGGTAGTGTGGAGGAGCAGAGGGATCTGGGGGTTCATATCCACAGATCACTGAAGGTTGCCTCATAGGTGGATAGGGTAGTTAAGAAAGCTTATGGGATGTTAGCTTTCATAAGTCGTGGGATTGAGTTTAAGAGCCGCAAGGTAATGATGCAGCTCTACAAAACTCTGGTTAGACCACACTTGCAGTACTGTGTCCAGTTCTGGTCGCCTCATTATAGGAAGGATGTGGAAGCATTGGAAAGGGTGCAGAGGAAATTTACCAGGATGCTGCCTGGTTTGGAGAGTATGCATTATGAGGAGAGACTAAGGGAGCTAGGGCTTCTCTCTTTGGAGAGAAGGAGGATGAGGGGAGACATGATGGTGTACAAAATATTAAGAGGAATAGAGTGGACAGCCAGCGACTCTCTTGCAGGGCACCAACGCTCAATACAAGAGGGCATGGTTTTAAAGTTAAGGGTGGGAAGCTCAAGGGAGATATCAGAGAGAGGTTTTTTTACTTAGAAGGCGGTTGGTGCATGGAATGCGCTGCCTGGGGTGGTGGTGGATGCAGGTACGTTGGTCAAATTCAAGAGGTCGTTAGATAAGCATATGGAGGAATTTAAAATAGAGAGATATGTGGGAGGAAGGTGTTAGATAGTCTTAGGCGAGGTTTAAAGGTCGGCACAACATGGTGGGCCGAAGGGCCTGTATTGTGCTGTACTGTTCTATGGTCCTATGGTTCTATTTGCAAGCCTCACAAGGGTCTCAACCCGAAACATGACTGTCCGTTTCCCTCCGCAGATGCTGCCTGAATACCTCCAGCAATTTGGTTTTAGCTCCAGATTCCAGCATCTGCAGTTTCTCGTGTCTACATCTCATCCACCATGTGTTTTCGACATCCAGTTCATAGTTCATTATTTGTAGAAATAATTTTACAATCCACGTCACACACTCTTTTAACAAGCAGGACTTTTCTTTCTCCACCACTCATTTTGGAATCCACAAAACTTACATCTCAGTAGCCTTGGCAGCATTTACTCTTCACTATCATTTACCTTGTGTTTCAGTGCTGATATGTCCCTCCTTTAACTGTTCCAAGACTGGTTCCAAGAGTTCTGCAGCTTGGCACATGTGTGTGCACTGTTCTAGATTTAATTCCTCTTGTATCACAGCTGTCTCCTAGGAATGGACTCTTGGATTCCATACATAATCTGATATCTTATGAGCAAATCCTTCAAATTTACTAAACATCAATTATCTGCTAACAATCTTAACCCTGTTAGGAAATTACCAACCGATTCTTGTTACATGCAACACAATACCTGGATTCAATCAGGTGAGTTGAATACAATATCTGATTTCGACAAACGTGACTGTTGTACAATTTTTTAATTCTTTTTTTAGTATCTGGGCACTGCCAGCAAGGCCAACATTTATTGACCATCCCTAATTGTCCTCAAGAAGGTGGTGGTGATTTGCCCTCTGGAACCGCTGGCAGTCCCTCTTGCCCACAGTGTTATGGGCAAGGAATTGCAAGATTTAGACACAGCAATGATCAAGTATCAGCAATAAATTTGCAAGTCGTAAGGCTATATAACTTGAAGGAGCATTTGCACACAGTGGTGTTCTCCTGTGCCTGCCGATCTTATCCTTCTTTGTGGGAGAGGTGCTGACAGGTAACTCAGTGCACTTTGCAACTGGTACACACTGCAGCCATTGGGCAACAGTGATGGAGGAAATAAATGTTTAGGGAGGCTGATTGGGTTTGAATCCAGCGGACTGCTTTGTCCTGGATCGTGCTGAGCTTCTTGAGAGTTGCTGGATCAGCTCTCATCCAGGCAAATGGAGACTATTCCCTGACACTCCTGACTTGTGTGTTATATGTGGAGTGTCAGGAGGTGAGTTACTAAGTCAAGACACCCAGTCTCTGACCTGATGAAGAGACTTGACCCGAAACGTTGATTGTTTATTTCCCTCCATAGATGCTGCCTGACCTGTTGAGTTCTTCCAGCACTTTGTGTGTATTGCTCCAGATTCCAGAATCTGCAGAATCTCTTGTGTCAGCCTCTGAACTACCCTTGTGTTGTAAGACAAGTTCGTAATGTCTCAAAGGGCAAGGACTCTGGACACAGCCTTTGGAGTTAAAATGATTTATTCGCAAAGACAAAAGCGAGACAGGGTGAACGGGAATGAACACACTCATACACACACACACAGGTGATCATGAACATGGGGGAAATCGCAACAAGGGTGAGATGCGCGCACACACACACACACACACACACACACACACACACACACACACACACACACACACACACACACACACACACACACACACACAAAACAAACTGGGTACAAACAAATCAAGGAAGAAACAATATGGTGCCTGCCACCCCTTGACTCAGTGCAAGCATCGGCTCTACACTACCGGGAATCTACTTAGGACGCTCCTAACCCTGGTGGAAGTGCACACTCTTACCAATGGTCTCTTCAGCGTTGTTTCATGATTCTTGGAGAAATCAAAAGAGAGCGAACCACGCACATGTGGCATTCTTTACAGTGCTGGAGGGCTGGGTGGTCCAGCCCAGGTAATTCAAACAAGCCAAATGCTCAGGGCCAGGTACAAAGGTGTTTACAGAGGCCAATAGTCAAGTGTGGACTAATGGGTGGGTGGAGCCAGACCTTCATTGACAGTGATGTGACTTTCGACTAGGTCGTCAATGGTGTCACGTGAGAGCCATGACCTTTCACAAATACAATCCACCCCTCGAAAATCACACCCATCATCAATCATGGGAATAACTATCGCTAAGCTTAGAACTATGCATCAGTGTGCAGTACTAATGAAAGGCAGAAGTGGTCCTAATAATCTGACAAGCACAGCACAAGATACAGATAACTACGACAATTAGAATGAGGGCAGTGGCCCAGTGGATGACAGTTGCCCACCATCCCCCCAGAGACCCAAACAGCCACCAGTTTCCCCATGAAGTGTCGTGCTGGAGGAACTGGTCCCTTGCTTTTTGAATTTTGGCCACCGAGTCCCGAATGTAAGCAGCCAGGTTGGTGATGTTGCTGGACTCATCAGGGATAAAGGTGCAGCACTTCTTACCAATCACTGCACAGGTACCATCATCCGCAGCGAGTAGGTAATCCAGGGCCATTTGATTCTGCAGGGCTACCATCCTGATGGCAGCCAGCTCCGCTGCCGTTCTCGCCGGGGCATCTTCGGTATGTTGCAGTGCCACTGCTGTTACATTTGCCAGGGTGTGGAGCACACCGGTCATTTGGATGACTTCGTGGGATAGTCGGGCCGTGCCGAAAGTGGAAAGGCTATTATCCAGAACCTCTCCACCTCCATGGTGGCTCTCTTGTCCTGGTGGCTGCTGTATGCCGGGTGCTCCCCAAGGTCATCGAGAGTGTGGATATAGGGCACCACAAATGCTGGAAAGTAGCAACCGTACCAGCTGGTGGGGAGCCACGGGTAGGCATGGTGGCCGCAAATCCAGTGGGTCCCGTTCAAAGTCCAGGGAGCCTCCAGCTTAGCGGCACCTTCGGCAGTGGTCTCCGAGGCACCTGGATACCAGTTTCGCTCATGATCACTGTGGCCAACTGAAAGGGTGGAACTGTGCCCATTCGGGAGTCTGCACCAGCATTCCCTCGGCCTGCTCAGTGGCTGTGGAATTACTCTGAGGGTTGGGACTTGGGTGGAGGTCAAATTATAGGGAGGGAAATACAAGCTTCTGAAACACCCACCCCATCGGGGATCGCTGGAAGGGATGTCCTGTCCTGTAGTGGTGAGGGGAGTGGTGGGGGACTGCCATCCAGCCCCCCCCCCCCCAAATGGATATGCCAAACCCGACAGGCGCGAAAAGTCTATGTAAACAGTTCATTTGAAGATCATCCGGGGGATCATTGTAAGTGGTAGATCTTCACCGGCATGTGCTGCGGTTCGGACGCAAATCCAGCAGTCTGATTTATTGGAAGTGCTGGCGAATTCATAGGCGACTCTGAGGAAGGTGTTAGCAGACGTCCCGATGCCGATCATCGCGGTGAGCAGGAGGAGTGACTGGAGTAGTGCCATTATCTAGTAGCGGGTGGGGGGGGTTGTTGAGGAACAGACTCATTCTCGGCGGGTCAGGCGTTCAGTATGAAGACAGGATAGGTTAGTGTGACCCGGAATTGCGACCCAACGGGTGTCCCCAGGACCACGCACAGCAACTTCTCCCTTCTGAGGGGGACCCTGTGGCTGTCGGACCCACAATTTCCCTGAGTCTTTGGTCTTTGGGGGGAGGGGGGTTCCGGGGTCTTGCAAGTCGGGAGGTGGGGAGTTTGCCAGATGGCAGGATAGTGGGGACCCCCCTTGGCCAGTGGGCCATGTATTCAGCTGGTCGATGGCCTTCTGCAGTGTGCGGGAAGGTGTTAGCGTGCGTACTTTCTTTCAGCAGGCCATTCATCCTCTCAATCAGGACTGATGCTTGTGGATGGTAGGGTATATGGAAGAGCCACGAGATCTCCCCCTCAGCCGCCCAGTTCTGGACTTTTGCCCCAGCAAAGTGTGAGCCCTGATTGGACTGTACCTCCCATGGGACTCCATAGATGGAGGAGAGGTACTGCAATCCTTTGATGGTGTTGTTCTGGTCGGCCCTCTCACAGGGCACCACCATCAGGATACTGGAGTGTGTGTCCACCATCGTCAGGGCATACTGCTTTTTGTTCTGGCGTGGCAGTGGTCCGAAACAGTCTATCTGCCACACGCAACCCGCTCCCATGCCGCGGCGAATGTGGCCCAATGGCCCTGCTGGCCAGCCTCGTGGCCTCACTTGCGGGCAGATAGGGCAGTTAGCAACAGTGGTCTTACATTTTTTTTGTCAATACACTACATCTAATACAGAAAAGAAGAAACTAAGCAACGACATACTACAATAGAGTATGCAAACTAATACTAATGAAACATACACGCAACGCTACACCCGTTAACGCAACACACAACACTTCAAATAAGAATCGCGTTTGTACCGTCCATGACACACGCGATCCCCTGAGGGGCCCACCAAGAGCGGAACTCAGCTAGGGTACCCACGGTAACCGCGTGCTCCCTCTCTAAACACACCTGCGCGCGCACGTAAGCGCGGAGTGGTCTTACATTGATCCGCTGTGACAGCGACCCCGAACTGCTCTGCCCAACATTGTGTACCGTCGGCCCTGCGGTGTGCCCATGCAGTTAAGGCTCCAGGGAGGCGATAGCACAGCATATCTGGGCAGCCTGGTCCACAGCGGCATTATGTATGGTCTCCTGTGTATTTTTGTGGGTATGAGCATCCACTTGGTGGACCGAAATCTGTCTGCAGGAAGCCTGATCCCAGATAAGATGCCAGTATCCCTGTCCCCAGAGGGGGCATCCATGAATTTCCCACCCTGTTTCGTGCCACCGTGCCATCCACACTGCCATACCGTTAGCCACTGCCCAAGAGTCGGTATAAATGTGGACTGGCCTGGTGGTGTTCTGTAGGGTGAGTGTTACTGCCGCCAGTTCGGCAAGTTGGCTAGATCCACCCGCTCCCTCTTTGGTCAAGGTTTTCCCTGTGGCAGGATGAAGTGCCGCTGCTTTCCAATATTGTTTCCCCCCTTTCCAGCGACTGGAACCATCTGTGAACCAGGCGTGCAGTTTTTGTTTGGGGTTGAGGGAGTCGAAGGATTGGCCCCAGGACACGGGGGAGGGCTGGATCTCAGTTATGTCTGGAGGTGGGTCCTGGGACTGGGGAAAGGACATGACTTGTTCGTGGAGGCAGCTGACCCCTTCCGGACTGGGTTCAGCCTGGCCTGCAATGTACCACTTCCACTTCACTATCGAGGACCTCTGGGCTCTGCCCTCTTTGTGTGTGGAGTCAGGGGACTTGACCCAACGTATTATGGGCAGGTGGGGGCGAAGGACCACAGGGTCAGTGCCAATTTGGTGTTCGGTGGCAAGGAGCGCCAGGTAGCAGGCAAGCAGCTGGCGCTTGAAAGGGCGGTAGCAAGTTGCGGCCTCAGGCAATGATTTGGTCCAGAAGCCAAGAGGGACTTTGCGCCCCAGACCTTCTGCCAGAGGCTCCATTCAACAACCGACTTGCTAGCGGAGACCTGTAACTCGAAGGGGACCCTTTCCTAGCTCCACAGCTTGCTTTGCTGTCTCAAAGGCAGCCTGTTCAGGTCCCCAGGAAAAGGTGGCCCTCTTTCGAGAAACCCTATAGAGGGTCTCAGGAGCAAGGTGAGATGGGGTATATGCTGCCACCAATAGCCGAGGAGAACCACAAAGCTCTGGGTGTCAGTTTTGTTGGAGGGGATGGCAAAATTTAAAATCTTGTTCCTGGCAGTTTCAGGAATGTGTCGTTCGCCTGCGTGCCACTAAATCCCGAGAAACAATACATTCTGGGTGGGGCCTTACACCATTTCCATATTAATGGCGCAGCCCCGTTCTCCAAGGGAGGAAATTAGCATATCAAGAGCCTCTGAGACAATGGCCTCAGACGGCCCTTGTATGAGGATGTCGTCAATGTAATGGGCGGTTGACACACAGTGAAGCTAAAACCAATGAATCCTGAACTGTCAAAAACGAGAGGATTAATCTGAACCTGGTGTCCTCTGAAGGCTGTGAATATTGAGGATCAAGATAATTATGGTGTGGAGTCCATCACAGCAGACCAGAAGGATGGTACCATAGCACAGGATAGAGATAGAACTACTAAGGTGTAATTGTGACAGAACTGTGGGGTTTTTTTTAAAACACAAGTGCAGATATCTCACATTTGTCTTCCATTGGGAGAGAATGAGAAGGCAAGACCTGTTCAGTCTGAAGCATGGAGCATGGCTTAGTGAAGCAGTCAATAGCGTCTTCAGCAAGGCATGCTCCAATACCTCTCAAGGTGACTTGGAGAGACTGACCAAGGCAGAGATGGGTGTTCAGTTTGGTATTTGTTGAGGAATCAAGTGAAAGGTTGAAAATTTACCGAGGCCCAAGCTTTCTTAATGGATCTCTGAAGAGAAGTCAGGTCTGTGAAGATGTTTTGCCAGACCCAATCTTCAGTGAGCTGGTACAAAGAATATGTTCGAGCATGTATGGCTCGATGAGGGGAGCTCACATTCAGTCTGCTTCAACACACCTTAATTATCCCTTAGAAGAAGACTATTTGGAATCAACACCCCACTGGAAGGGTTTCAGCAGAGGGTGATTCTGCGTGTGAAGGTCTCAGAGATCAAGCTGATTGGTCATTGGTGATGGGGAGATAGTGGAAGAAGCACGACCAGAAGCTAAGAGTAGATGCATGGAGAAGCCACAGAAAACCTTTGGGCAAACGTAAACGAAGTCCTCTCTGTGGGTTACTAGATTACCAGAGATGGTCTGAAGCTAAGGCAAAAGCCAAGGCAGCAAAGGAGATGCTAAGGCAAATAGAAGTTGCAGGAGATGAGCCCTTCTGAGGCTCTTCAAGCTTATGGGAGATGGGCTTTGGTTAATAAGCTACTATGGAGGTTCTGATCACCAATATCAGATCCTGGTAAAGCACGTGTAACTTTGTGAAGTTCTCAAAGGACTGGCAGCTGGGAAGGGAACGTTTAAGACTGCTAAGTTGTCATTGTCAGAATTCCATTAGGCATCCTGGACCTCTGCAATAGCCAACCCAAGGGGTGAGGAGCTATCCTATGCAGAGACTTTAGACACATTGGAAGTTTTCACCCAACAACAGAAAAGCTGCAAGAACCGAAAGTGTAAAATAATGTAGAAAGACAACTCAAGGTGGCCAGAAGAAGACACCTGGACTAGTACAACAGACCTGTCACTCCTGGTGGTTGGAGACATGGAAGGGTGAAGCCCACATCAGACTGACACCAGTTATGTTCAAAGGTATTGTGAATTGACACATCATACTCCAGGTCCTACAGGGTCACAAAGGAAGAGGGCATTCTACATCAGAGGAATATGTACTATTACAGGAAGACCACCAGTGAAGCTTTCCTGGCAGAAGTAGACATGAAAATAGCAGAGGGTGAACTACAACTCAGAAACTTGTCCCAGGAGAACCATAACCACATAGGACCAGATCAGGAGACTTGGAGGCAACACCCCAAACCACCTCAACTCACTTATCCATACCTTCAGCACTGGGTCAGCTGCCCACAATATTGTACAACCCATCCAATTCCATTGGATAAACAATATCGTGGAAGGTCTGTGGGCAGCACAATAATATTCTGAGTGTTACATATGCAATTCTGTCCCAGTGGTGTTCTTTGAAAAAAATTATCATAGTGCCAGACCCCGGACAGGAATATCAGAAGGAGAGAAAGAAGGACCTTGTGTTTATGTTGCATCTTTTATTTGGCCCAAAGTGCTTCACGACCTTGGAATTACTCAGAAGTGTAATGTACAGAACACAGTAGGATGTATTGCACACCAACTCCTGCAAATAGTAGCAACAATTGTGCCTGTACTCTTACCTACAAACTGGAATGCTATGGTTTCGTATTCTGCTCCAGAATTTTAAGTGCCAGCTTCCAGATTGACATCAATGCATTGCTGAGTGAGTGCTGTAATGTTGACAGTATTGTCTTTTGAAAAGGATATAAAATCAAAGAACCATTTGCCCTCTTAGCTAGACATAGAAGATTGCATCGTGTTGCTTAAAAGATGAAGGGAGGAGGGGTTACCTTTTATGTCCTTACCAGTATTTATCCCCCATCACTATCACAAAAGGCAAGACATTTAGTCACTATCATATTGTTGCTAGTGGGAGTTTGCTGTCCACAAAGTGATGACCACATTTCCTACAATGTTGCATTGACTATCCTTTAGAAATATTTCATTGGCTGTAAAGTGCTTTAGAATGACCTTGAAAGGTACAATGAAAGTCTTTGAATATTTTGTACTGTAGAAGCAATGTATCCAGCATCCTGAAGAATATATAAAATGAATGAACTTCAAAGCCATGCTCTGGCGACATAGGTTGGAGGTAAGATGTAGATAATGGAGGTATATTATTCTGTAACATAAGTACACTCTGATTGGTGGGATCTATTCCCCAGGTCTCTGCACTGGGATGTCAGTATTACTGAAGGAGATAATACACTCATGTGTATTACTGAAGGAGACATTGCTAATGATTGGAAGGCAAGTAAAATGTGGGATTGGGAGGAGGGAATTTTCAAGGGAGTGGCAAAATTGTAACAAGTCAAGTTTAATATGGGAAATTTGAGATCAGCCACTTTGAATTTGAAAAAGACAAACAGGATTTATTTCTTGACATTAAAGATTAGGAGGATGTGGGGACGATGAGTTCCTGGAATTCGAATCACTAACAGCCACAAGTACAAAACAATAATCAAAAAGGCAAATGGAATGGTACACCTTATGCCAGGAGGATAAGGATTCAAAAGTGGGCCTTTTGTAGGATAAAATAAGCTATGGCTGAGCTGAACAAATCATAGGTCCAATCACATCTGGGTAATATATGTGTAGTTTTGGGAATCAATCCCCAGGAAAAAAAGATTGACCTTGGAGTAGTATCACTGGAAATGTACTAAGATTTAAATTGTGGAAGCACATTGCAAAAAAAGAAGTGTGGTTGCCCTTGAATTTGGCAGACTGTCTTAATTGAAGTGTTTATAATGATTAATGCATTGGATTGGATAGGTACAAATAAACTATTTCCTCTGGAGTGGGTGTCTAGAACAAAGAGGAAGTCACCTTAAAATTAGAGTCAGATTATTTCCACATCATGTTGAAGATGCACTTCTTCCACAGAAAGGATAGAGGAAATCTAGGGCTCCATTTGCGTGGTTGATGGATTCTGGGTTGGCTGAAAATTTCAAAGCTGTGATGGATCACTGAGAGAGACTAATATTAAATATGCAAATGTGGAACTATTTTAGCCAAAGGAAGTTTTGGCATGTTAGTGATGTTATGTACATATGGCCTATTCTTGCTCCTGTATTTTTGTCAGCCATATGTTCAGGTAGATCATAGATGAGCCGTACCTTAGCAACAGCAAATAACTTGCATTTACATAGCAGCATTGTGCACTATCATTGGGGTAGATGTTGCTAATTCAGGTATTGCTAACTCCATGCAATCATGGGCTGAGTTACATCCACATTTTTGTACATAACTATCGAGCAAATCTGTGAGTTGTTGTATCTATGTCATTGCACTAATTCTTATTGCATACCCTCAAGAACACACAATATGCCCATCGTCCCATTTACCACAGAACTAGTTGCCAGCAAAAGGAAATAGAAGAGAATGAGGTCAATGGATAATACCTGTGGAGGCCAATTTAACCTGATCCAGCTGATGGCAGATGGATAAAGAGAACTGGTTCACTTACTCAAACAGATCTCAACATATTCTGTTCCCATTTGGATTTAAATCTGCAAGGTTTTGCAGGATGCAGTGGGCCAGAATTAAACACGGGCCATGTGAATTTATACAGATAAGAGTCCTATTACATCAATGCCATTCTGGTGGCATTTTTTACACAAAGTAGGAGGCCATTGTAACTTTACCCCCAGGCTGAAGCAAGGACTCTAGTGGTTCAAGAAGCAACTCACCACCTCCTTCTCAAGGGTAACTGCAAAGCTCACATCCCTTGAATGAAGAAAAAACGACTATAGATCTGGTGTGAGTTAAGTTTCTCTCTGCTGGATACACTATACCAGTAAAGAAGAGCCCACGAGTACACTTCAAGTGTCCTGTACAATATTTATTACTTTAACAAAATCACTACTAAAGGTGATCTGGCTATTATCACATTGTTTCTATTACACCTTGCATAAACTGAAGGTTGCGTTTTCCTACAGCACAACAGTAGACTACATTTTGAAAGTATTTCATCATCTATAAAGAGCTTTGAGACGTCCAGAGATTATGAAAGACACTGTATAAATCCTTATTCTTTTGTTTCATTCTAGGTTGTGACCCACTCTTAATGTGGAGAATGTTATTGCCCAAAGCAATATTTCGTGCTGTGCTTTTTAAAACTGTTTTATTGAGGTGCGCACTGATTGGTGTCCTGGGGGGATTGTAAATTTCATTGTAATTAACAATGATAACGCGTTAATGGACAATGCTGTTCACAGGAGTTATTAATGACCTCAGCAGAATTATTGTAATTAATCACTTAACATTGAGCATGACATGCATATAGGAGAGCAGTACTTTTCAATGAGATGGGTATCTCTGAAGGAGACTCAGTCACTTAGCAACCAGGGAGAGATGAATGCCAAACATATTTAATGGTGAGGTTGGACAATGAATGGAAAACTGGAGGATATGAATATGAATATGAAATTAATCAGATTTGATTAAGAGAGATTCTTTCATCACAGCTCAATGGAATAGGCTTGCAGAAAATCAAATGGACTGCACATGCTGGAAATCCGAAAAAAACCAGAAAATGCTGGAAACACTCAGCAGGTCAGGCAGCCTCTGTGGAAGGAGAAACAGTTCACTCCAGATCTGGACCCTTTATTAGCACTTGGAAAGGGGTAAATACAAGTTAGTCTTCAATAGGAAAGAAGATTGGGAAGGGGTGGGTAGAACAAAGTAAGTATCTCTAATAGGGTGAGCCCTAATTAGTAATGGGGGCAATTACAAGCACATTATGGTAAGGCTGTAGGCCATGCCCAGTAAGCCATACTATACAAATAGAATGAGAAAAACTGTGCTGTAACTGCACCAAAAGCCATTTGAACTCATCCTATCAGAGAGATTCCCTTTGTTCTACACAATAGTTGATGCACTGGAGCAAGAGGCTACCAATCTATAGGTAGCAGTATCTTACAGCAGGTGCCCCATTGGGCCTAACTGGTTTACATCATGGAAACACCAGAGTCTGCAGGTGCTGGAATCTGGAGCCATGAGCAAACTGCTAGAGGAACTCAGCGGGTCAGGCAGCATCTGTGGAGAGAGAGGATTGTTGATGTTTTGGTTTACATCATGGCTTCATCTCACCTTTCAACTCAATTCATCAACATATCCTTCCCCTTCTGTTTTGTCTTTATGGGAGTGCATTGTACACTCACTACTTGCTGATCTATTGCTGTAAGTTATTTAATTTGAAAATTAAAACATGCATTTTGAAGACAGACTAGCATCACATCAACTGGGCTTTTGATACCAGTCAGGCCTTTCTCACTGAGATTCAGCAATGTCGATGCACTCTGAAAAAATAAGGGACCTATATAGATAGCGTGGATAGTGAGAAACATTTCACCTTAATGGAGGTGTCTAACACCAGAGAGCGTAGGTTAAAGTGGAGGAGTAAGAGGGTTGAGAAGAATTCTGAGGAAAGACTTTTCATCCAGGGAGTGATAGTAGTCTTGAACATGCTGTCTGAGAAGATGGTGGAGGCAGGTTCTCTCACATCGAAAATGTATCTGGATGAGCATCTGAATCACCAAGGCACAGTTAGCTATGGACCAAGTGCTAGTAAATGGGATGAGCTAGATGGGTATTTGAGGGCCTTTTTTCTGTGCCATACGACTCTATGACTCACTATTGTGAAGCTATTTCAATGAGCACAGCCTACTTCACAGCAGCCACATGAAGTTCTGAAATATCGGATGGTGCCAGACGAATGAGCAGCTGAACAGTCCCTCCTCTGGGAGCAGACTGGTGCCTCATCTGTCAAAGGACCTGATTGGACTCTGTAAGTGGCCCAGAAGTCCCTGTCACTCAAATTTTCATCGAGGGATCTAAACACAGTTGAATTTCAAGCCAAGGACACAAATGTCCCAGAGAGGAAAACGAAAACATTTAGAACATTGAGGATTGATTTATTGCCCTTAAAAGCTCCACTTTATTTTTCTTTGCAGTTTCCATGACAATATTTACTTCTCAAGTGACTTTCAACACCTTTGTTGATGTTGAATCAATGATATTTTAAGCCAGTACATGACATATCCTCACCAACCGGGACTGGAGGGCTTTAGTTATAAGGAGAGATTGGATAGGCTGGGTGTGTTTTCTCTGGAATGACGGAGAATGAGGCAGAGGTTTATAAAATCATGAAGGGCATAGATAGGGTAGATAGAATTCTTTTCCCGGGGAGAATTTAAATCTGTAGGTGTATAAAATCATCAGAAGCATTGACAAGGTGAATGCACATAGTCTTTTTACAGGGAAGGGGAACTAAAAGCTAGAGGGCATAGGTTTAAGATAAGAGGGATAAGACTTAAAGGAGATCTGGGGGGCAAATTTTTCACACAGAGGGTGGTGCATATATGAAATGAGCTGCCAGAGGAAGTGGTAGAAGCAGATACAATGATAGGAAAGGTTTAGAGGGATATTGGTCAAACACAGGCAAATGGGACTAGCTTAGATAGGCATCTTGTTTAGCATTGATGAGTTGGGCCAAAGGGCCTGTTTTTGTGCTGTATAACTCTATAACTCTAAGCTTGGGACAGTATTTTGCTTGGATCTTCTTCTGATTAAGGTCCTTCCAATTGGGGGGTTAACCCAGGCCTCACACCGTTCTCCAAGCAGGGTAATTGCAAAGTACCCCAACCCCAGCACAGTAGACGCTTTCCCCAACAGAATTCCAAGAGTTCACAGCATGATACTAACCTGGATATATTCTGTGTTGATCGAATCTCAACGACTTGTACCACCTCCATCTAGTGTGTCTGAGAGTTGGGCTGTGAATGTGATTCCAAGAACTTACATTGAATCACAGGAAACCATTCAGTCCATTGTATCCATGACAACCACAACTGGACCCCACTTTTGGTTAAGAACTCTGGGCAGAGTTACAGCTCTTCCAGTTTTCTTAACTCTGCCGCCTTCTGCTTTGATTTCTTATGCCAGTGTGTGCAGACAGCCAACTCTGCTGCAGCTACCTTCTCCTCCACTGAGATCCCAGAGTGTGGCTAACAGCTCTCCCTTCCCTCACCTATTCTGTCTATTTTCCACCTGTGGAATACCACACACAGTTTTGGTCCCCTTACCCAAGAAGGGATATGATAGCATTGGAGGCAGTCCAAAGGAGATTCTCTAGGCTAATTCCTGGGATGTGAGGGCTGTCCTATCAAGAGAGTGTAAACAGTTTGGATCTATATTCATTGGAATTTGGAAGAATCAGGGGCAAGACATACCAAATCATAAGGGGGCATGGCAGGGTAGATGTTGAGATGTTTTCACTAGTGGGAGAATCTTGAATGAGGGGACATTAGGGGGTAGTCATTTAAAACTGAGTTCTGTAGGGACTTTTCACAGAGGTGGTGAATCTCTGAAATTCTCTACCTGGTAGAGCTGTGGAGGCTGGATCACTGGGGTATTTAAAGAGGAAGTAGATAGATTGGGCAATTAAGGGTTATGGGGAACTGGCACAGAAGAGGAGCTGAGGACAGCATGGATCAGCCACCATCATATTGAATGGTGGGGGAAGCTTGAGGGGCCGAGTGGCCTACTCCTGCTCCTGTTTACTTGTGTTTAATCATTTTTGGGACCAACACTTTCTCACATTCTTGTCCACCTATGACAGTTGATCTATCAGTGTCACTTTGTAGTTACCTACATTGCCAGAGTAGGGCCATTTTGTGGCACTTTCCTCCATCTAGTCATTGATAAATATAAGGGTGGCACGGTAGTGTAACAGTTAGGATGACGCTATTACAGCGCCAGCGATTGGGGTTCAATTCCCGTCGCTGTCTGTAAGAAGTTTGCACGTTCTCCCCGTGACTGCGTGGGTTTCCTCTGGGTGCTCCGGTTTTCCTCCCACATTCAAAGACGTACGGTTAGTAGGTTAACATGCCCCACTGAGCCATAAGGCCTGTTACCGTGCTGTATAATAAAATAATGAAAGCTGAGACTCACACTATAACCTTTGGGTATGCCACATCTCACATACATTATCCCTACCGCCTGTCTCCCGTCTCCTTCCCAACTCTTTACCATTGCCAGCAAGGACCCCCCAACACTGTGCACTTTTACTTTTTGCCAACAGGCTTTTGTTGGGAACCTCATCTAATGGCTGCTTTGTCATTGACATGACTTGCTACACATGGAGGCCCTCGTTTTACTTCTGTGGGTGAAGCAGGAATGGGAGTAGGGCTGTAGGCACATTCTATTGGAAACAAAGAAGGTCTACGCCACAAACAAGTAAGCAAAACATTGAAATAGCAAGGGAGGTGCAATTGAATCTCACGACTTGGTGCTGGTGGTGGGAAATCACTCATGGTTTCCTGTTTCTGAGTGAGCATCCAATAACATTCAGTACTGGTGTTCAGTTCTGATGCTTTTGTGGTCAAATTGACCAGCTCCACTCATACTACAACTTGTAGTAAGGGCAGCCCAGACAGAAAGGCCATTGAGATGGGCAGCAATGAATCCACCATGAAGATGGCAGAGCTGATAGAGCTGCTGCCTCATAGCTCCAGTGACACAGGTTCAATTCTGACTTCAGATGGTGCCTATGTGGAATTTGCACATTCTTCCCCTGTGTGTGTTTCCTAAGGTGGTCCAGTTTCCTGCCACATCTCAAAGATTGATGGATTAGCTGGCCACTGAAAATTACCCCTATGGGGTAGGTGAGTAGTAGAATCTGGGAATTGAGGGGAATATGGGGAGAATAAAATGGGATTAGTTAAGGATTAGTGTAAATATGTCAGTGTGGATGTGGTGGGCTGAAGGGCCTGTTTCCATGTGGTATCTCTCAATGGCACCCATGTAAACCCTACAGCTGAATACTTGGTGTCAGGGGGGAATCTGGAGTCCAGTCAGGCTGCAGCTCCACATCTGCTTACACAGGGATTGGAGAGTTTTCTGAGGTTCTTTGACTTCATGAGAATAGATTCAAATCCCACTCCAGGGACTTGAGCACATAATTGTGGCTAGCCATCCATTTCACCTTAAAGGAGTGCTCTATTGTTGAAGTTCCTGCTTCCTCTCTCAGGCATATATAAATAATTCTACAAGAGTTTCAAAATAGAACAGGGGAGTATCCTGGAGAATGTTTATCCCCAAGCCTGACCTTTTGGTACTTTGGAGAACAAAGCCACAACAGTGGGGCAGAGATCATGGACAAGTGAGCAGTAAAGTAGGCAAATGCAATGTTAGCATTCATTTTGAGAGGACGAGAACATAAAAGCAAGGATGTACTGCTGAGGTTTTACTAAGGCGTTGGTCAGGCAGCATTTGGAATACTGTGAGCAATTTTGTGCTCCGTAACTAGGGAAAATTGTGCTGCCCCTGGAGAGGGTCCAGAGGAAATTCACAAGAATGATCCCGGGAATGAAAGGCTTAACATATGAGGAGTGTTTGATGTCTCTGAGCCTGTAATCGATGAAATTCAGAAGGATGGGGGGTATCTCACTGAAACCTAGTGGATACAGAAAGCCTGAATAGAGTGACCGTGGAGAGGATGTTTCCATTAGTAGGTCTAGGATTCGAGGGCATAGCCTTAGAATAAAGGGATGTCCCTTTAAAACTGAGATAAGGAGGAATTTCTTCAACCAGAGGGTGGTGAATCTGTGGAATTCGTTGTCACAGACGGCTGTGGAGGCCAAATCATTGGGTGTATTTAAGGCAGAGATTGTTAGACTCTTGATTGGTAAGGTGGGGGTTAAAGGTTAGGGGGAGAAGGCGGGAGAATGGGATTGAAAAAAAAAATCAGCCATGACTAAATGGCAGAGCGGACTAGATGGGCCAAATGGGCTAATTCTGCTCCTACATCTTATGGTCTTAAGGCCTAAGTAGCCCAGTATAGAGATTGGTGGGAGGAAATGTAAGAGCTAGGTAAAAGTTGATCATCCTACTTGTGGCAGTTTGCTTGACTGTTCCACTTTCCTCATTTTTAACTGTGACTATACTTCAAATAAGCTCACTGGGTGCTAGGTGTTCTGGGACGTCCTGAGGTTGTGAAATGCAACTTTCAAACAAGCCAAGAACATCTGAGACATAGACTCAAAATGTTCTTTTTTATTTTCTCAAAAGCTTTAAAACCAAACATGTAGTAAACGGGTGACTATGTCCCTTTCTTTCTGTTATTTTTCTTTATGCAACAAAATAAAATAACACAGTAAAGAAAGACTCAACAACACTGATTTCTGAAGAATCTTAGTCTTGGAGGTTATTGACAATAAATGAACCAATCAAACAATTAACAGTAAAATGAAAAACGAGACTACCATATTGACATTTAATACATTCCTTTTGAGTTTAAAAAGACAAGAAAGACTTGTGAGGTGTTTCAACTGGTGAGGTGAAGCTTTTACCAATATCAAGGAGCCCGTGAGATGGGTAGGTCTGTAGGGGGCAGGCTTGTGCTACTTACACCCAAAGTTGTGGGCATGGTGAGTCCAGTGTGTGGTAGGCTCTCCCCTCTCTATTCAAAAAAAAAGTAGTGCCCAATCTTTCTGTAGTTTGGAGAAACAAGCCACAAGAGTCAGGCGGAAGTTTGTGTACAAGCAGATGGCATAGAGAGGGGTGGGAGCAAATGCAGGCAGCTGGGTAAAATGTGATCCCACCTACTTGTCAATCTTAGTAAGACAAACCTGCTCACAAACTTCAGCCCTTATTCCACTTTTAATAACTTAGTGGAGAATCTGAGAGGGTTGGCTCCAAACAAAACTCCAATAATTCCTCCCTTGCTTGTTAGTCATTGACCCCAGAACAACAAAGGGCCCCACTAGTATAGCATGGAGTCCATGTCCAATAAACTGGTTCAGGCTCGCAAGGAACAGAAGAAACTGCCCCCACCACCCTTTGTTCCCAGAAACAACTACAAATCCACACAGTTTGGCAGAATCAATTAATCAAAAGAGAATAAAAATGCAATTTGCAGTTGAAAGGCCCCAATAAGTCAGATGCTGCCTTTTTATAAAGATCAGACTGTTACAATGCATGTGTTACTATTGGCGGTGTATCAGAGGCCTTGAAACTACCTCCTCCCACAAGGATTCTCCACTGATATCCACAAATGGCCAACAATTATGTAGTGTTTTGCATCACAGAAAGAAGGTGGACCTTTCAAGGCCCATCTCAACATGTTTTGTGTTAGAACAGTATGAACCCTGAGCTGATACTGGTACAAAAAACAGAGAGAGGTAATGCAACTTAAAGAGAGAAAGGTAGAAAGTGGGACATTTTAATGTCTCATATTTTCAAGTAGACACCAGCTGTTGCTATAGTGTGTCTACAGAACCTATTGCCAACACCTTTCCCCACATCCATAAATGTCCTGTTATGTGGGATCAACAGGACTGACAAATATCCCCCTTGCCTACCTTTCCCTGTCTACCCTTGAAGCCAGACTCGAACTGTAATTCCACAATGAGGGACAAAGCTTGCAAAGTATTAAGGTGGGCTCTTTATTGCCAGGACTCTTTGATTGGATCTGGGACTTATAGCCCAGAAAATAACATGTGCAGAATTCCTCCAGGCTGCATCTTAACTACGAGTTTTTATGGATCAAAATGGTCAAAAAGAATTTCTCTTCCCCACATGAGATCTTTCTCCTCATTCACAAAATTCTCCACTGTTGTCATCAAAGATCTTTTTTTAACTTAATAGATTTTACAAAAATTTACACCCGCAGTATTATAAAAAATCCTAAACCATTCATTCAAAGATATTGAAAAGATTCAATCTCATGTGAGCTGCGTCTCTCGTTTTATGGGAGAGGCTAACTGCCGTAGAAGGGTGTGAGAGAGAGAATCGCTGAGAGGACAGGAACAAGAGAACAATTCAGAGAATGTGTGCAAGAGAGAGAGAGAGAGAGAGAGAGAGAGAAAGGAGGAGGATGAGTGGAAAAGATGTGGAGAGTGAGAGGGAAAAATGAAAGATAGGGCACATAAAGGGGCAGCATGAACAAGACTGGAGATTATACATTAACAACATATAGTTTTCCAGTAAGGCTTTACACAATGCACAGAGCAGAAGAATTAAACATACTCAGAGAATAACAGCAATTAACAGAAGCTTTTGTTTCAGTGAGGAACCATAGAAAAAAGGAGGGGCAGGGGAATGGAAGGATGAGTATAAGCACCAAGAAGACAGTCACTCCAACTTTTCCAGGTCCTTAAAATTAAAACCAGCTTGGGTTCTAATCACATTTTATTTTATAACCGAAAGTTAAGACAGTGCAAAAATTTATTAAAATATATACTTTTGAAAGAATCACAATCACCAGCTGGAATAATGGCAGTATGTAAGTAAAGTAGGAACTGATATAAAAACAGGTTATAACAGTCTAAAAGGGATGCGGATTTAAATCCTCAACTGCAAGGTTATTCTGAAGGAGATCAACCAGCAAACAAGCTCTTGATAAATTAAATGCACTGAGGAGAGTTGCATGGTTTCTGCAGAGTTTGGAAATGGGAATCTTTATAAATCTGTCAGAGTACTGACAGACAGCCTCTATTTTAAGCTGCTAACATATTTGACTTTGCTTTACCCTTTTACACCTTTGAGGCTCCTTCTGGTGCTTTCTGCTGTGTCAACGTGCCATGAAGAATAATTGTGGAAAAAATGTTTTTGAATCTTCTACATTAATTACCTTGTGACATTTGTAACTCAGCCAACAATTATTTTCTCAAAACCAAGGTTTATTTAATGGGGGTTGATATGCAGTCACCTAGTGGTTATGATCGGTGAAACAGGGCAAACTGTACACAGGGGGTGAGACTGTAACTAGGGTCATTGCTTGCACATTAAGTCACCACCATGGGCAATGCTTAACTATACTTCAAATAATAAGAGGGAATTGCAAAACTTTTTTAAGGAGGTAAGGGGAGGAAGTTATTAGCTTTAAGCTGAAATTTGAAAACCTAAAACAAAATTTATAGGGTGCATATAAATAAGTTGGAAGATAGCATGCATTTTCTGTATAACCTTGTACTTTGATTTTCAGTGTATCATTTTGTACTTTATTTTTCCCCCCTGAAAAGCAGTAAAACCTAAAAACAATGTTGAGGACTAAGTTAATTCCTGGAATGAATAGGAAGCTGGATGGTTTCCCGGCATCTGGGTCAGCAGACACACACCCTCTTATAACTCCCCGGCCACTCAGTAAGATATTCTGAATATATTCAGTTCAGTCAGTTTTTCTTTATTCTTTGCAATAGTGGCAACTCTCTTCTGGCCTAACATTTCCCACCATCCTAGCTCATGTACAAGGCTTTTTCCCCTAGCCACTCCCTTCTGGGCTTGAAGTGACAGCCATATTTTAAAACACAATAACGCTACAAACACTTCTACCACATAATGGACAACATACAAAGGCAGGATCAATTCTAAGAACCATTCCATTTTGCCACCATTCCCCCCCTCCCCACCAAGCCCACACCAACTTATTGGCCTCATTCTTTCACTATGTTGAAGACTAGAAACCAGAAAGCACAGGAACTTTTTACTTAGTCCCCTGGGCAGATTGTAAATTTTAAATAGCTTCCTCCATGTCATCTTGAAGTTGGGCCTGTTGCGTGTGTGTGCTTCTATTCATTTTTATTTTCTTTTTAAAAACATCTTCTCTGCCTATTCTATTGTTCCTTTAAACCCTTCCATCAAAAGAAAGCCCAGTGTAAGTCATCTGCATGCGCAGGTTCCTGCAGACGACCAAAATGTTTAACTCCCAGAGAACATAACCTCCCCAATGCCCAGCCACTAACGATCCCATACTGAATAATATATTCTCTACCAACTTGACAGTGTTAAAAACTACACAAGTAGTGTCAGTCATTCCTGACCCTTTGGGAATTATCAACAACCATTTTGCTTTCACAGCCCAAAAACATTTATACCATTGCTCCATATACTATTACTAAGTAGAAATGGATGGCTGTGTTATTGGGAAAAAAAATCCAGGAAAAGTGCTCCTGGTAATCTATAGTGATGCAATTTACTTGCAATTACAGGGTTAAGACCCAACATGACATCCCTCTGATTGTTCATACAGTCAATGTATCTGATAATACTTTGCTGGGATGTTTATTTTCAAGTAAAGGAGTTCAGTGTCATAATTAGGATATTTTTATTTCTTGTCTCTCGATACTTGGAAAACACTTGGCCTCCCAGTGGGAGCCTTTGGGTGTGCTGCATTGTTGACAGGTGATCAGAGCAACTGGATGCCGCAAAGCTGGAAAAAAATCAGGCTTGAAGAGTGTTAGACCCTCTTCAAACTGCTCAGAGGAAACTCCCCTCCCCAAGGCTTTCAAAGATTCAAAAGTTTATTCACCTCCAGCACTGCCAGAATTTACAAATAGCCAAAAGATTATTTTTTTATGTTGCAAAGTTAAACAAAACTCTTGTCCATTTTGGCAAAGATTTTGCCTCAGTCTCTCTCTCTCTCTCTCTCTCTCTCTCACACTCTCTCTCACTCTCACTCTCTCTCTCTCACCCTCTTTCATGCCCCAGGAACGATTCTACCGACAGAAATATTGCAGGGCGATGGCCAAGGATAACAAGTAGAGGATGCCGGCCGAGTGTCGCAGTGCTTCACTCCCGTTACCGGCTTTGGTTTTCCCACTCTGTTTCGGGATGGCGTAGACTACGGGAGACCTCGTTGCCACATTGAAGGACCTTCTCCGACCGCAGCCATTCTCCGAGCAGGCATCGCCGCTTCCAGATCCACTGCTGTCGTCACCTGTGGGCAAGACGATGATGTCAATAAAGGGGCCTCAATTATGCTTTAGAGTCATAAGAGTGCGGAAACAGGCCCTTCGGCCCACTGAGTCCATGCTGACCATCAACTATCCATTTACACTAATCCTCCATGAATCCCATTTTTATTCTCCCCACATTCCCATCAACTACCCGCCCCCCACCCCCCCCCCCCCCCCCAAATTCAAGATTCTACCACTCACCTACACAGCAGGGGCAATTTGCAGCAGTCAATTAACCAATCAACCTGTACTTCTTAAGAAGTGGGAAGAAACTGGAGCACATGGAGGAAATGGTCACAGGGAGAATGTGCAAACTCCACAGAGACAGCACTGGAAGAACCCCACAAGGTTCTAGTCTCTGGACACTTCCAACATACTCTTTGCTGGATTCCCACATTCCAGGCTTAAGATTGTTCAAAACTTTGCACCCAAAACTCACACCAAGCCCTGATACCCATCATCTACAACGGCTACTGGTTAAGCATCAAAATTCTTATGGGGACAGCTCTCAAGTCTCTGTCTATTTGAACAAAGGATTAAAGATCGGGTGAGGTGCAGTAAGTGAAGATGATCATGGGACTGTGGGTTGGGATATGGAATGCTTTGTAAAACTCCGATAATCTGGAACTACAATGGTGCCGGACTGGCAAATCTTCGGGATTTTTGGATGATACTAGTACTAATACAGCAACATATCTTCAATTCAGTTTTTTCAAATGTTACAGAGTATTATAATAAATAATACCCCCATTCTCTCTAAAACACAAGAGTTTAAAGGCAGTATGGGAACCAGGGCCCTGCTAAGCTCAAAGGAAGTTCAGGAAACTGAGTCCCAATAAATTTAAAGGGAGAACAGCAAACATCACCTGATGAGCTAGAAGCTGAACCCATCAATATTTTCAAATAATTAGCAGGATTATCAGAATTTTACTGTATTCTAAATTGACAGGTCTGGAAATAAAACATAAATATTACTGTGTCTGACAGAACACATAGCAAGACTCACTGAATCCCTGGTCCCTGTTTCTGCTCCCACCCACCACTTCCCATCTCACGACTCCTTCCCATGCAGCCAGAGGAGATTCAACACTTGTCCTTTCACCTCTTCCCTCTCCACCATCCAGCGACCCAAACAGTTCTTCCAGGTGAAGCAGACATTCACTTGCACTTCTTCCGATCTATTACACTGCAATTAGTGTTCACAATGTGGTCTCCTCCACATTGGAGAAATCAAATGCAGATTGGGTGGTTGCTTTGCGGATCACCCACACTCAGTCCGCAGGGATGATCCTGAGCTATCTGTTGCTGTCACTTTAATTCTCCATTCCCGCCGGTTCTGACCTGCCTGTTTGCGGCCTCCTTCACTGCTATAGTGAGGACCAATGTAAACCAGAGAAACTTTAAAACTTTATTTAGAACTTTATTTATACAGCACGGTAACAGGCCCTTCTGGCCCAATGAGCCCGCGCCACCGAATTACACCCATGTTAACCTACTAATCCTTTGGAATGTGGGAGGAAACCAGAGCACCCAGAGGAAATGCACGCAGTCACGGGGAGAACGTACAAACTCCTTACAGACAGCGGCGGGAATTGAACCCCAATCACTGGCACTGTAATAGCATTACACTAACTGCTAATCTACTGTGCTGCCCCTAAAGAAGCCCTGAAGAACAACATCTTCTGTCTGTGCACTTAGCAACCTTCTAAATGCACACTGAACTTTCCAACTCCCTCTCCTCTCCAATTATCATACTTATATCCCTTTCTCATCCTGGTTCTTTAAAATGCCTCCCAAACAGTCAGTATTCATGCTCCTTATCACCTGATTTGTCTTAACCAATCATCATTCAGTCTTTTGTCCTGCACCTTACTCTCCGCACAACTCTGCTTTGAAAACTGACACCCTCCGCTCTCTCTCAGTTCTGCGTAAGGATCGCTCACCCTAAACATTAAACTGGTTTCTCCTTCCACGGATGTTGCTTGACTGGCTGAGTTCTTCCAGCTTTTCTCTTATTATAACAGCGAGGAGGTATAACTGGGCAGAGCCTTGCATCTCCTCTTGAGTGTGTGCTGGAAGTCCAAAACCAGGGACAACAGTAGAACAAACCCAGACAATGCTGGATATACTCAGCAGGTCAGGCCACATCTGTGAGAAGAAGAACAGAGTCAACATTCCAGGTTGAAGATTCTTCATCAGAATATCCAACTTAAAAAGTTGACTCTGTTTCTCCTCCCTCAGATGCGTCCTGGCCTGCTGAGTATTTCCAACATTTTCTGCTTTTGTTCTAGATTTCCAACATCTGCAGTTTTTTTTATTTTTGGCAGCGGCAGCGGCAGCAGCAGCAGCACCCCAGGTAGGATGGTGTAACCACAGCATCACTAGTTTTCAAAATAAAAGGGATTTAAAACAGGGAAGTAGATATCAAAGTGCAGTTAAAATGAAAGAACATTGTTTGCATGGTGCATCCTGCTGTTTAGTATCATGCTGCTCACAGATCTGCATATAATTCAGTACTCACATATAAAAGGTGGCCAATTTGTCCAGGATAATGGGTGGTATTAGTCCAGAATGTATTTTTTTTGCACCAACTATTTATTACTTAATTCTGCCAAAAGTTATTTGATGGGCAGAGTTGGCATCTTGAAATGGCAACAAAAGAACTTGATAGACTGCGAGGTAGATAGAGTAAATGAAATTAATCACGGGATGACTGAAGTGAGGTGCTTGTAGGAAGATTGTGCTGATGTAACACATTAGATATCAGCTAACAAAACTAAACTTCAACAGCAGGGCTTTAGAAGAAATCTCGGCTTTAGTTCAGTGAGCTGATTTGAACTCTGGAGTGAAAAGTCGCATTATCCTCTCGTGGAGGTGGTTTAAGAATTATATTCTATATCTATTCATTTATGCTCTCTGATTCTCTTTTGCTACTTTATGTTCCTTACTCTCAGTAATTTCCTTACCCATGCTCAGTACTATTCAGGCCATAAATAAAACTATTGGAGTTAACCTTTTTGCAACTGTAGGACAATATAGGAAAACTCTGATAATCTGCTGATTGGTCAGAAATCCTGATGGTTCATTATCTGGCTCACTATGTGCTGATTCCAGCTGATTCCTTTAACAAGTCATGGTGCTCCCTTTAAAGTCAATGGGGCCCTGGTTCCTGTGCTCCCTTTGACACACCGGGTCCTCAGTTCCCATGCTCCCTTGAAACTCATCTGTTTCCTGTACTCCCTTCCAACTCATGTGGGCCCCTTTCCCAAACTCCCTTCAAACTGCAGGGCTCACTTGAAAATTTATTGTAATACCGTGTAACATCTAAAAAAAAAGTGAATTAAAAGCGTGTTGATGTATAAATTAAAAATAACATCCAATAATCCTGAAAATCTGCCAGTCTGGCACCACCAAACATACCAGATTATCGGAGTTTTAGTCCATTGGATTTCCATCTATTAAAAGAACAAAAGGACAACATGGGTCCATGAGTTCCAGCAACTGATGCTTTCCCACTGAGGGCACAGATTAGAATGAAGGATTCATGAGAAATACCGGTTATTTATGATAAAGCTTAGGGAAGAACCCTGAAATGTAAAAAGAGCCTTCAAATGGCCCTGCAAGGTTGAAGCAGAAGGGGGAAAAATATAATCAAAAGCACGGGGGTGGGGGGAGGGGGGTGGGGGGGAAGGTAGAGAATGAAATGAGGACAGCAAGCAAGAAGAGAATGCAGAGGGGAGGAGAAAAGAGGAGGAGGACGAAGGGGAGGGAAGAGAGAAAGATGAAGTGAATCAAATGAGCAAGAGCATTGGGGAGAGGAAAGGAAGGAAGGAAGAACTAAGGTATTAATAGAAAGAAGGTTAAAGACGGAAGACAAAGAAGACGAACACCTGGAAAAGATCAAGGGAGCTTGAGAAAGAGCATAAACCTCTTTAGCAGATAACTGCCCAGAAAGATGATTTTGGCTACATCTGGTGATTTAAGATGGTGCTATGTTTCGTCGTAACACTAAAATAGGTGTCACCGCATGAAATAATCATCAAAATCCTTGCTTTAAGAAATTGCGATTGTAGCTTTCTCCCAGAAGCCAACTTGAGCATTCACAGATAGCAGCTGGAGCCTGAGCTTGCAGCTGGCATTTCATTCGCCCAATATCCATTGGGAAACTGTGTGGCTGCCATGGAGATGAGGGAAAACAGGGAATGCGGGGGGGGGGGGGGGGGGGTCCAGAAAATGGAAAGCAGGAAGAATGGAGAAGGAGGTGCAAAATCAAGAGGGAAGGATGAACTTGTTCCCATTTCCTGTTGAGGGAAATGGGACCAGACATTTCCTGTTGCAATTAAATCCAGTGCGTTACCCTGTCATATCAATGTCATCAACAGAAGACATATCAACAGATAATTGGATCAAAAAAGTCACAGCCACTACTGGAGTGAATTATGCAAGAAGTCAGAAACAAAAACAGAAAATGCTGGAAAAACTCAGCAGGTCTGGCAGCATCTACGGAAGGAGAAACAGTCAATGTTTCAGGTCCAGGACCAATCGTTAGACCAATGGTGCAGACCCAAAACATTGACTGTTTTTCTCTCTCCACAATGCTGCCTGACTTGCTGAGTCTTTTCCAGCATTTTCTGTTCTTGTTTCAGATTTCCAGCATCGGGATTTTTTTATTTTAAATTTTCACTTATGGAAAAAGTCAGGATTGAATTTCCTTCAATAGGAAATGGGAGAATGAAGGTTTTTGTGTGCACAAGTTATGCATTAAGAACAGATGCAGTCAGCAATAGTGTTTCACATCAGTGTGTGTAGATGCATGCACCAGAATCGAACATCAGTAAAGTTACAGCGGGGTGGGGTACTCACTGGTGTCCTGGAAGTCCACATCGTTGCCATTGTAGGCATTCCGCAGACGATTGGTCATTATCCGCAATTGCATGATCTGCTGGCGAATGGTCATGTCTGGTTTCGTGATGTCAACCTCGACCTCTGGATTATTAATCTGATTGGCCAGTCCATCCGCCATGACCTCTGGAAGGTACCTGCCATGCATAATCAAAGTTGTTAGACATTAGTCCTGAATGGCCACAAACCAACCTGAACAGGCATTCAGGGTGACCCTATTCACTGGAGCTGAGAGGTCAATAATAAGAGATCAGGAATTGGTAAACATCCTTTCACCCAATGAGTGGTGGGGCCTGAAACTTATTGCCTCTAAGGGTGGCGGAAGCAGAAACTATCATCACTTTTAAAATGTACTCAGGTGAGGGTGAAGCCATGACAGAGGAGCCCACAGTCCTGGGAAATGGGTATTCCAAGTAGGTCCTATTGAAGCCAACATGGATTCAATAGGCTGAATTGCCTCTCTTCTGCGGTGTATATTTCTATATTTTCCACAATTCACTTTAGGTGATGAGGGGGAGAAGTGAATTGGTTTATTATTGTCACATGTACCGAGGTACAGTGAAAAACTTTGTTTTGCATGCCATCCATATAGATCATTTCATCACATCAGTACATTGAGGTAGTACAAGGGAATAGCAATAACAGAATGCAGAATACAGTGTTACAGTTACAGAGAAAGTGCAGTGCAGGCAGACAATAAGGTGCAAGGGCCATCACAATGTAGATTGTGAGATCAAGAGTCCATCTTATTGTACAAAATGTCCATTCAATACTTATAACAGTGGGATTGAAGCTGTCCTTGAGCCTGGTGGTATGTCCTTTCAGGCTTTTGTATCTTCTGCCCAATGGTAGGGGTGTTTGATTACATTGGCTGCTTTCCCGAGGCAGCGAGAGGTGTAGACAGAGTGAATGGAGGGGAGGATGGTTTTTGTGATGTGGCAGATAGGACGACAGGATGGGAGAGACAGCCCTGTCTTTTCAATATTGAACAGCTTCAACTATGATGATAGGTTGGATAGTATCATCCACCGTCTCCCAGAACACTCCTGGGGTATTTTCAAGCATTAAAGGGGCATTAATGATAAAATACACATTCAGTGACTAAATGGCCTACTTGTTAAGTAATGGCCCAGACATACAATGAGCCACAGAGGAGCAGGTGCTGTTTAATTCATCACTTCCTATCTAGTCTCATTGAGGGAAATGGTATGGACACTATAATTGGTATTAACTTCCCCTTGTTGAATTAGGATAGGAAAGAATCAATCAGGGTCAATACTGAGTAACGCTGATGCAAAGTGCCATTTAGACACTGGGTAGGAGCAGGATTACTCTTATCTGTGATGCCTTACATGGTCAAACAGCCAACACCTTCTCGATCTTTAGGTACACACTCACATGTCTGGTTGCTATCAGGAGCAGAAATCCTGGCCACTTCCCTGTCCCCATCCAGTCTCAGAAAATGTGACTATGCTCTCAGCTAACTCAGCACACAGCAGGGGCTCAGGGACTGAGTACTCAACTCTCAGACTCTCCAGTTCAGTTCCTCACTAGGCACTGAGCTGACGGGACACTCTCCCCAACAATATTTAGTTCACCAACACCAGACACTTACTTCGCTCAGTGAAATTCAAACACAGAGCGATGCAATGAAAAAGTTACCTCACGTTAGGGTTTACACACGCACACGCTCTCTCTCACACACATACGCACTTCCCTTCATGGAACAACCGGCATCCATTGCCCATCCCTTGAGAAGGTAGAGGTGAGCCACCTTCTTGAACCACTGCAGTTGTCCTAGTGAAGTTGCTCCTGCAGTGCTATTGGGCAAGGAGTGTCAGGATTTGTACTTGACAATGATGAAGGACCTGTGATATATTTCCAAGTCAGGATGGTGTACAACTTGGAGGGGAACCTGCAGATGGTGATGCCCCCATACACCTGCTGCCCTGTCCTTCTTGGTTGGATGAATCGCAGGTCGCAAAGACACTGTAAGAGGAGTCTGGGCAATTAAATGCAGTGCATTTTGTACACTGCATATCTGTAAATGCTTGTATACACACACACACACACACACGTACACACACTAAATTAATTACACACACAAAGCCACATCAGTCCTTCACCTGCACTGGCTGTTTACATTGTCACGTTAGCTAGTCACATAATTGCAACCAGGGTGCAGTACACGTGTGCAATCAGGTACTGCATAACAGCAGAATAATGCATGCTACAGTCCAGGGAGGGTAACTAAGTCTCAGTGTGGATAAGTCCCACCATAGTTGAGATATAGATTGTGCAATCAAATATAGCACTTAATAGCTCTGAGCCCCCTCCCAGTCTGCTAACTCTGTGTTTCAGTCAATAAGATTTTTAATTAGAATTCTACTCAAACGATAAATTTCTATTATATGTTGTAAAAAGAAATAAAACATCTTCCTATTACTTAAAGCTGCAATATTCCTTTGGGTAATTTCTCAGGGCAGTAATCAATGAGGAAAAAATAGCCTCAGATAGGCTGATTAGAAAGTTTATTCATCGCTCCCTTACAAGGTCAGCATTGCGCATTTGAATAAACCTCAAGGGTGCTGTGTGTCTTGTGATACCAGGCTGGATTCCTCCATGAAACATCACCCTATTCCTCACTAGGAAGGCCATGGACCATTTTTTCATTATATGTCCAAATTCACTTGAGAGGGACAGTGCGTACGTGCACAGCATCTTTTTTAGTACTAGGTCTACTCATGGACTTCAGAATGTGGGGTAACTGCCATCCAGTGCAAAACAGTTGCCACGTAAAAGGGTGGCACAGTGGTGCAGCTGCTACCTCTCAATTCCAGTGACCCAGCTTCGACCCTGAACTCCGGTGCTGTCTGTGTGGAGTTTGCATGTTCTCCCTGTGATCACGTGGGTTTCCTCCCATATCCCAAAGATGTGCAGGTCAGTAGGTTAATTGGCTGCTGTAAATTGCCCCTGGCGTGTTGGTGTGTGGTAGCATTTGGGGGATTTGATGGGAATGTGGGGAGAATAAAATGGGATTGGTGTAAAAATGGTCTTGATGGTTGGTGTGGACTTGGTGGGCTCATAGGCCTGTTTCTATGCTGTATGACTCTGAACTCTGAACCACTCTGACTCTCCCAGCAAGGGTTGGGCCAGTCAATCTGCAACAATGCAAACTGATGCTTTGCAGTTTGCAGCCAGGCTCCTCATCTGTGATGAAGGTGAAATGTTCCAAGAAATGATGGGATGGGGATCGGTATCTATCACCACTACCTGTCCCTTCATACAAAGGGATCCTACCCTCACTCAAACTGCTGTGTTAATTTCAAATGTAAATTCATTGTTCTATAAATTTAACACTATTTGTAAGGACTGTTACACTTGCCATGTGGAATTTAGGGGCGCCTTGCCTGAAGTGACAGACCCTTGGTTATCTGCCAGGGAAGGACAGGAAAAGGAATATCGATATTAGTTTATTATTGTCACATGTATAGAGATACAGTAAAAAGCTTTGGTTGGATGCCATCCAGACAGATCATTCCATACATAAGTACATCGGGGTAGTACAAATGAAAAACAGAATGCAGAATAAAGTGGTACAGAGAAAGTGCAGTGCAGGTAGACCGATAAAGTGCAAGGGCCACGACGAGGTAGATTGGGAGACCAAGAGTTCAGGAGTTCATCTTTTTATGTATGAGGGGTCCGTTCAATAGTCTAATAACAGTGGGATTGAAGTTGTCCTTGATTCTGGTGGTTCGTGCCCTCAGGCTTTTGTATCTTCTGCCTGACAGGAGAGGGGAGAAGAGAGAATGACTGGTGTTCATCTTTTAGGTCCATTCCAATGTCTGATAACAGCGGGATAGAATTAAATCCCAATATAAGTATATCCCAAGCTAGTCAATACCAAAGAGCTGGCAGTCCACAAGTGGGGGCTTCAAGGAAAGTGGGATGAAGCAAATTAGCCAAGTAAAGCAGACCCCAAACATCTAATGATGGTCAAATGAGTTCTATCTGCTGAATGGTCTTCGACCTGAAATATTGACTCTGTTGCCTGACCCGCTGAGTGTCTCCAGCATCTTGATTTTACTTCAGATTTCCAGCATCTGCAGTTTTTAAAAAATTTTCATTTATGCAATAAGTCAGGGATGAATTTCCTTTAATCAGAAATTGGAGAATGAAGGTTTACCTCTCTTACGTGCCTGGTAGTGTTCTAAATATTAGAAGGACCAGAGGGGAAGCAAGATGCATAGTCAAAAAAAAATCTCTTTATGGCAAGCATGTCCAAACTTGTCCTGTCAGGGACCATGGCTGTCTTTCCCACCCAGGGAATAATACAATGAAACATTCTATGCAAAATGATTGCTTTGAAAACAAAATGCATGAAGACATATTTTATATGCCATGCAATTGAAGTGCAGATCTCAATGTCCCTCTTCCACCCAGCTCCAACGTTAACATGAAACAAATACAGAAAATGCCAGAAATACTCAGCAGGTCAGGCAGCATCTATGGAGTGAGAAAAAGAGTCAACGTTTCAGGTCAATGACCTAGCTGAATCTACTTGTGGATGGATAAGGCCACTGAATGAAATGGTCACTCGCACCCTGTTGCTTCATCCATTTAACATGCCATTAGAAACAGCTAGAATTTTCAAATAAAGGACAAACATTACCCAAGCTAATTAAAAATAACACTGCTGAAATGTTCACTCCTTCCCAGTGCTAAAGCATCCTCAAATGAACAGGAAGATTCCCTGCAGGCTCACATAGTCCAGCAATCTGCCATGGAAATTTGGTGTCAGGTTTCCACTTGCTAAGTGCTCCACGATAGCCCATACATTCCTCCTAAACTTGATTGAACATCTGTTCTTCTTCAGTGCTAATTGCCTCCACCGATACATACAATCCCCCCTCAAGGGCTATTGATTTAGTCAGACACCAAGTGCAGAAGAGTTATTTCAGCCCAAGCATGAAATGAACTGCTAAAAGCAAAAATAACTTGAATGTTGATTGATCACAGTATTGATTCACAACCCCACTAAAAGCCTATATCTGCCATCTAAGACTCTGCTCCCAACTGGGAATTACTTTTCCAAAACTTGAGAGTATGAAACACTTGCCAAGATTCGCAGTCCCTGAGGGTCACTTAGGGGAGGATTCACTGCATTGATTGTAATGGCAGGGGAATGAAGCTGAAGTCCACACTTGCCATGACCTAATTAACAGAGTGGCCTGCTTCTGATCTCAAGGTTCATGGGAAAATAAATAGCACGCACAATAGAGTCTCAAAACTGTTTAGTGGAGCAGGAATTTGGTAAATGTGTAGCCACTTTCATCTTAAGCTTGGAGAACACAAGTAGCAGCAGTGGGGTCAGCCTATTCATCTCTGCCAACTGAAAAAACCATCTGACAAGATTATACCTGGATTTCTCAACCTCTGCCTTCCCACATCATCCCCATACCTCTTCATTCTTTCAGCATTCGAAAACCCATCAGACTCTTGTCTTGAAAGAACTGAGTGAGTGAGCACCCATAGTTCTTAGGTTAAGATGTCCAAAGATTCAAAGCTCTTGCGTATAGGGATTTCTCTTCATCTCAGTTCATTTTGGACTATCCTTAATCTGTGACCCTCAGGTTCTTGACTCACTAATTAGGAACTAACCCTGTCAAAGCCCTGAAGAATTTTATACACATCGATGAGATCATTCTTCATTCTTCTAAAATCTCAGTAATTTGGGCCTTGTCTACACAAAGATAATCCTCCATCCCAAGATTCAGCCTGTTGAGCCTTCACTGCCTGTCCATGAAGGAAAGTTTATTATTCTGTTGGCAGAAAGATCAAAACTCAACCTGTTCCCCCCACTCTGCCCCGCCCCCCCAGCTGCGATCTGTTATGGCCCTGTATAATTGAAGTTAAGACTTCCATACATCAGTGGTACAGCTAGTAGATCAGCTGTCTCACAGTTCCAGAGAACTGGGTACAATCACGACCAAGGGTGCTTTCTGTGTGGAGTTTGCACGTTCTTCCTGTGACCATGTGGGTTTCCTCCAGGTGCTCCAGTTTCCTCTCATACCCCAAAGACGTGTGGGTTGGTAGGTTAAATTGCCCCTAGTGTGTAGGTGAGTGGTAGAATCTGGGGGGAGTTGATGGCAATGTGGGGATTAAATAACCCAATAAAATTTGGGATTAATGTAGGATGAGTGTAAATGGGTGGTTGGCACAGGCTTGGTGGGCCGAGGAGTCTGTTTCTGTGCTGTATGTTTCTATGACTCTGTACCATTTGCTTTCTTATTAGATTCATGTAGCTGAATAATTCTTCTCTGGAATTTAAGAGCAAAGGTATTCAGGTCCCTCTAAATACTGATACAACTTTGTAAATGAAGACCTGGCCTTGTAAATTAGTACCATGCTAAGACCTCTCTAAGTCATAAAAGAGTATCTTTGGGTTGGTACTAATGTGTTGTCATTTGTACATTAATACAGATATCCAGGGCTAAAAGAATTTTTAAGGAATTGTTGACCATTGCCTCACTGCATCCAGTGACCTTGTTCTCCCCTGCATACCTGTTTATTCTACTGGTATCCGACTCGTTCTGCACCTTAAGGCCTTCCCATGGCTGTGCTGTTTCCATCTGAGAGTTATTCCGGTGACCCGGGTTTGATCCTGACCTCTGGTGCTGTCTGTGTGCAGTTTGCACGTTCTCACTGTGACCATGTGGGTTTCTTCTGGGTTCTCCTGATTTCTCCCAGGTCCCAAATATAACTTAATTAGCCACTGTGAATTGGCCCTGGTGTGTTGGTGAGTGGTAGAATCTGGAGGGAGTTGATGGGAATGTGGGGAGAATAAAATGGGATTAGTGTAATTGGGTGTTTGCTGGTCTTCACAGACTTGGTGGGCTGAAGGGTATGTTTCCCTGCTGCCTGACTCTTTGGCAACCAGAATGCTATCAAATGTTACAAGATGAGAAGGGAAACTTAACCAAGGAATGCTCCTTTAACTGTTTCCCATATTTAGGTAAATTAAGGACCAGACCAATGCTACAAACCACATGATGCATTTTACAGCAGTCAAAGAGGCACCTTTCTCCTGGTACAATTCCATGAGCAGCATCTTACCTCCCTCTGCTCTGTCCATTCCAGCACCTGTCCTCATTGGCTGAGCCCGCAGTCACCTTCTCGCTGCACAGGACGCTCGGCAAGATGACCCACAACTCTCTAACGTCTCGCAGCTTCATCTTGACTTCGGTAACCTGTAAAGGTGACAGTCATTACTGTACCTCAAGCTCACTCATAGAATCATAAAACAGTACAGCACAATACAGGCCCTTCAGCCCACAATGTTGTGCTGACCTTTAAACCTTGCCTAAGACTATCTAACCTCTACCTCCCCCATATCCCTCTATTTCAAATTCCTCCATATGCTTGTCTAGCAATCTCTTAATTTGACCAATGCACCTGCCTCCACCACCACCCCAGGCAGCGCAGTCCATGCCCCAACTACCCTCTGGGTAAAAAACCTTCCTCTGATATCTCCCTTGAACTTCCCACCCATTACTTTAAAGCCATGCCCTCTTGTATTGAGCATTGGTGCCCTGAGAAAGAGGCACTGGCTGTCTACTCTGTCTATTCCTCCTAATATTTTGTACCCCCTATCATATCTCTCCTTATCCTCCTTCTCTCCAAAGAGTAAAGCCCTAGCTCCCTTAGTCTCTCCTCATAATGCATACTCTCCAAACCAGGCAGCATCCTGGTAAATCTCCTCTGCACCCTTTCCAATGCTTCCACATTCTTCCTATAATGAGGCGACCAGAACTGTACACAGTACTCCAAGTGTGGTCTAACCAGAGTTTTGTAGAGCTGCATCATTACCTCGTGGCTCCTAAACTCAATCCCATGATTTATGAATGCTAACATCCCATACGCTTTCTTAACTACCCTATCCACCTGTGAGGCAACTTTCAGGGATCTGTGGATATGAACCCCCAGGTCCCTCTGCTCCTCCAAACTATCCAGAATCCTGCCATTAACTTTGTACTCTGCCTTGGAGTTTGTCCTTCCAAAGTGTACCACCTCACACTTCTCCAGATTGAACTCCATCTGCCACTTCTCAGCCCAGCTCTGCATCCTATCAATGTCCCTCTGCAATCTTCGACAATCCTCCACACTATCCACAATGCCACTAACCTTTGTGTCATCTGCAAACTTGCCAATCCACCCTTCTGCCCCCTCATCCAAGTCATTAATAAAAATCACGAAAAGCAGAGGTTCCAGAACTGACCCTTGTGGGACACCGCTAGTCACAGCCCTCCAATCTGAATGCACTCCCTCTAACCACAACCCTCTGCTTTCAACAGGCAAGGCAATTCTGAATCTACATGGCCAAGCTTCCCTGGATCCCATGCCCTCTGACCTTCTGAAGAAGCCTACCAATCAGAACCTTGTCAAATGCCTCACTAAAATCCATGTAGACCACATCTACTGCACTACCCTCATCAATCTGCCTGGTCACCTCCTCAAAGAATCCTATCAGGCTTGTGAGACATGATTTGCCCTTCACAAAGCCATGCTGGCTGACCCTGATCAGACCATGATCCTCTAAATGCCCATAGATCCCATCTCTAAGAATCCTTTCCAACAGCTTGCCCACCACACACATAAGGCTCACTGGTCTAAAATTCCCTGGACTATCCCTACTACCTTTTTTGAATAAGGGGACAACATTTGCCACCTTCCAATCCTCCGGTACCATGCCCATGGACAACTAGGACTCAAAGATCCTAGCCAATGGTTCAGCAATCTCCTCCCTCGCCTTGCAGGGCAGCCTGGGGAATATTTCATCAGGCCCCGGGGACTTATCTGTCCTAAGATTTTCTAACAGCTCCAACACATCCTCTCTCTTGATATCAATATGCTCTAGAACATTAACCTTACCAACACTGTCCTTGGTGAATATTCATTGAGGACCTCACCCACTTCCACAGCTTCCAGGCACATCTTCCCATCTTTGTCTCTAATCGGCCCTACCTTTACTCTAGCCATCCTTCTGCTCTTCACATAAGTGGAAAATGCCTTGGGATTTTCCTTAACCCTACTCGCCAAGGCCTTTTCATGTCCCCTTCTTGCTCCCCTTCCTTGCTACCCTATATTTCTCATGAGCCCTATCTGATCCTTGCTGCCTATACCTTATGTATGCTGCCTTCTTCCTCCTAACTAGATGTTCCACCTCTCTTGTCACCCATGGTTCCTTCACCCTGCCATTCCTTCTCTGCCTCACCGGGACAAATTTATCCCTAACATCCTGCAAGAGATCCCTTAACAATGACCACATCTTCATAGTACATTTCCCTTCAAAAATGTCATCCCAATTTACACTCGCAAGTTCTACCCTTATAGACTCATAATTTGCCCTTCCCCAATTAAATATCTTCCTGTCCTCTTTGCTCCTATCCTTGTCCATGACAATCCTAAAGGTTATGCAGTGAAGGTCACTGTCCCCCAAATGCTCACCCACTGGTAGATCTGTCACCTGACCCGGTTCATTACCTAATACTAGATCTAATATGGCATTCCCTCTAGTCGGCCTGTCTACATACTGTGACAGAAATCCGTCCTGGACACACTTAACAAACTCTGCCCCGTCCAAACCTTTGGTACTAAGCAGGTGCCAATCAATATTTGGGAAGTTGAAGCCTCCCATGATGACAACCCTGTTATTCTTGCACCTTTCCAAAACCTGCCTCCCAATCTGCTCCTCAGTATCCTTGCTGCTACCAGGGGGCCTATAGAATACTCCCAGTAGAGTAACTGCTCCTTTCTTGTTCCTAACTTCCACCCATACTGAGAGGATCCTTCTACATTATCCACCCTTTCTACAGCTGTAATAGTATCCCTGACCAGTAAAGCCACCCTTCCTCCTCTTCTTCCCCCCTCCCTATCCCTTTTAAAGCACTGAAATCCAGGAAAATCAGTCCCCACCTCCTTAACTTTCAAAACTTCAGTTTGCACAGACCATCTCTTTAACACACTGTTTGGGGGAACGTCCTCATTGGTCTGATCCTGGGCCTGGCCAAAGCGGTCCTTTACAGGTCCAGGCAGCGGGCTGTCAAGGGTTCCTCTCGAGCCGACTGCCTTCCCCTCCTCTGAGGATATGGCGGTGCCCAGGAGTCCCTGGAGTGAGAGCTTGCAGTGTCCACGAGTTCTCTGGAGGCCTCCTGAGACTGGCAGACATGACTGGGACTTGGATGAGGATGGCAATATTTTACTTTGAAGTGCATTTTGTAAATATTGAATTGAGAATAATGTGAATATTGTAAATATGTTAATAAATTCTTTAAAAAAACAGTGCATACTCGCAAAGTATTGGGGATTCCCCATTTCAGATGGATGGATTGAAGCCCTGATTGCAGCAATGTAACAAGTTAACAAGCTTGTCCTCATTACACCAAGCAGGGTTACATGATTTGTTGAAAGTATCCTGACTGGTTGCATCATGGTCTGCTACAGCAATTCGAATGCACAGGAATGTAAGAAGCTGCAGAGAGTGGTTAACTCTGCCCAATACATCATGGACACAACTCTTCCACCATCGGTAGTATCTACAGGAGGCGCTGCCTCAAGAAGGCAACATCTATCATCAAAGATCCCTAACATCTGGGCTATGCCATCTTCTCGCAGCTACCATCAGGCAGGAGGTACAGAAGCCTGAAGTCCCACACCACCAGGTTCAAGAACAGCTACCTCCCTTCAACCATTCAGTTCTTGAACCAACCTGCACAACCCTATTCACTACCTTGGTTGAGCAACGCTATGACCACTTTGCAATACAATGGATTTTGTTTTTTTTGTTCTAATTGTGTTCTTTCTTGCATAATTTTGTATAATTTATGTTGTTAATTTATGTTTTTCTTGTGAATGTGTATCTGATGCTATGTGTCTGTGATGTTGCGGCAAGTAACTTTTTCATTGCACCTATGCAGACATGTACTTGTGCATATGACAATGAACTCATCTTTGACTTTGATCCAAGAAGCATTACCAGTGTGGTGGGAATTGTTGGACGCAACGTTGTCTGGTCGCAATGTGGCAGAGCTGATGGACTCAACTAATCTAACTTTTTCATATCTTTGCAATAAGTTATGTAGTGTGGCACTTGGAGTGAAGGTGCCTCATACAAAGCTGGCAGGTGCTACATAATCAGTAGCAGCTGACTGGTTACTTGATCACATATCCTTCAACATGGTTTGTAGCAGTGGTGACTTCACAGAACCAATGTATTTTATCACCACACCTCTCATCGCTTCTCCTTTCAAAATCATTGCAGTTTCAGGGCCACTTCCCCATTGGGGGCTGAAAGTGGTCTGTGATGCTAAATACATCATGCAGTTCAGTATTTAACCCTTTTAGACCATGGTGATCCAGGTTCAAGTTCTGGATTGTACCCAGACATCCAGAGTGCAGAAAAAGATTTAAGAGCATATGCCAGGACTCTAGGTACTGAGTTATAGAGAGAGGTTGAGCAGGCTAGGACTTTATGTGTTGGAATGGAGAACACTGAGGAAAGACCTTATAGAGGTATATATAATCAGGATGGATATAGATAGGGTGAATTGTCACAGTCTTTTTCTCAGTGTTGGGGAATCAAACACTAGAGGGCATGTTTAAGATGAGAGGGGAGAGATTTAACAGGAACCCAAGGGCAAACTTTTTCACTCGGAGGGTGGTCTGTATATGGAATGAGCTGCCAGAGGAAGTGGTTGAGGCAGGTACAATAACAACATTTAAAAGGTACTTGGACAGGAAAGATTTAAAGGAATATAGGCCAAACACGGGCAAATAGGACTAGCTTAGATGAGCATCTTGGTCGGCATGGACCAGTTGGGCTGAAGTGCCTGTTTCGTGATGTATGGGTCTACGACCAGGGTGAGGCAGCACTACTGGTGCTGGTGAAGAGTTACGAGAAGCACTCAGTAATGACCCGCACTCACGACTGAATCGTTCCTGAAGGAAAATGAATGTGAATAATTGGCTTCTGCATTGCTGCTGTAGTAACATTCTTCTGAATGTGAAACTTGAAAGTGGGAGTTACCAGCACTCACCAGTCTGTCCATGGGCAGAGTGACTGAACCAACCGGCTTCTCCTCAACCCCATAGGGCTTCCCGCGTTTTCTTGCATCATCCTCCACTGAACGTTTGGCCACAGATTTGAGGTTACCACACCCCTGCAGAACCTGACAAAGAAACAGATCGTCAAACATATTCTGCTTACATCTAGGTTGATTTGATGTTTGTATGTAAATATGCAACAGGATCGGCAACATCGGGCATGATGTGATCACACAACAATGGAGAGCAAACTCTCCCACAGTGCCAAGCAATCAGGAAGATACCCTGTGGTAACTATTGTAGCTAGGTGCAGCACAGAGCAGCTCAATGCACAGCTCTGATTAAAATCAGGGATGGGCAAGAGGCCAGCATAGAAAAATCCTCGATTTCCAAGGCTGGAGAAGATTACTTCACGCCAAATGCAACTCGACGTTAACATATTGCAAAGATACAAAAAAGATGGAGAGAAGATGAGCTGTGTTCACCAACTCTGTGTGCAGACTTTACTTCCATGTAAATGGTTGTCCCATGCTCTCTCTCTACAGCATGGAGACAGGCCCTTCAGCCCAACAGGTCCATGCTGACCAGGATGCCCATCTAACTTAGTTTGGCACAACATTATGGGGCCAAGGGCCTGTTCCTGTGCTGTACTGTTCTACGTCCATTCTGCCAACATGTGGATGCCAGGATGGGATTTGAAAACAAGGATGGGAATTTTAAAATCTTGGGCGTGTGGATCAGTCAGCACTGGGATGATGGATGAATGGGTTGCACTGGAGTTGGGGATTTGTGTTATAGATGAATTCAAGTTGACAGGCACTGAAGATATTTGTTCCAAACACAATGACAGGCAGCTTTCGGGAGGGAATTTAATCTTCCTGCTGGAAACTCTAGAGCCCAGGGTATGACTTTAGCAACGTCAGTCAGATTCCCCGTTTTCTCATGTTTCCTTCCTCTATTTCCTTTCACTGCGTTTTGAGGCTGTTTTATCTTTTTTTTGGTCTCAATGAATTACACGACTCTGTTGAGACGAAGTGATGACTTTATCCAGATGTCTGAAGTTGATTCCCTGATCCTCTAGTGTTCTGCCTCTAACCTTCACCCTAAGCCCACCTCCCCTTCGCCAGCCCAGTCCCACCAACAGGTCTGCCTCTACTCTCTCCAGGGGCTGATGGATCTGCTCTGTTCTCGCAGTCCTGATCCGCCCTTGATCCCTCCGGAATTCTGGTGTTCCTTTCAGATCCTAGCTGAGGGACATTGGCGATAAACAGATCAATGACAAGTTCCATCAAGGAGGCAATTAATTGTTAGTAGATGCAGAAAAGCTGATTACAGATGTGCTGTGGGAATGTGGGGCGACAGATGATGTGTTCTGGAAACAGCTACGTCAATGCAGGATCATTAGCTTAATGATTAACAAGATAATCCATCTGTTGAGATGTAGAAATAGTACCAAGAAAGAGCATGGAACATATAGCAGATAGTTACACCCTTTTTTTTCTGTAGCAGAAATGTCTAAAACAAGAGGGTATAGGTTTACGGTTATAGGGTAGTAAGTTTTCTGGTGTTCTAAGGATAGCTGGTCTGGAATGCACTGCCTGAGGAGGTTGTAGAGCCACAGACTCTGACTACAGTTAAGATTTTCCATGGCTTAGAAAGCTACAGGCCAAGTGTTAGTAGATGGGATTAGTATAGAAAGTTATTCAAGGTCAGCATGGACATGGTGGGCCAAAGGGCCTGTTTCTGCTCTGTGTGATTCTATAACTCTATGAAGTAAGCTTTCACCAAGAGGCAGTAAATTCAGGTCAGGGGAACATAAGAAGAATGAAGACAAACATCTAAAGCCCCACATTTCCTTTGGAGGAATCATTTCTTGTAAAACTGCCAATTTAACTGGTCAAACTGGTATATAAAATTAACCTCCAATACAAAGAAGAAGTAGATGGAGCAATGCATGTCAAAGCATGAGTACTACTTGCAAGTGTTTTTGCACCAAATTTCTGTGCAGCTACAGTCTAGAGGGGTCTCTTTAGCACTTCTGTCCGGGAATGAGAGAACATGCTAATCTTATTTACAAACTGCTTTGTCTGCATATTGACGGTCATTTTACTGGCACCAACAACAGCAGCAACTCACATTCATTTCGCACCTATCATGCTGTAAAAATATGCAAGGCACTTCACAGGAGCATTATCAGAGTAAATGAGACCCCTAAAGCCTTGGGAATGTCAGCATAGTGTTCCAGAAATCTGGGATTTAGGGAGGCATTAAAGGAGGCAAGAGAGCTGGAGAAATAAAGGGATTCAGAGGGTAGGGCTGAGCAGGCAGTGAAATGGCTGGCCAATTAAAATCAAGAGGCCAGGATCGGAGGAAGAAAGTCAGTCAGTCCAGGTAACATGACAACATGAAACCACTGCCTTTTCTCTCCTCTCTGTTTTATATCTCTTAACTTAGAACAAATGGGGTTTAAATCACCGCTTAAGGTGGGATTTTCAGCAGAAAGCACAGGTCTCCTGGATGGGAGCTCTGGAATTACGCATACTCTAATAATTTAGTGGAATGTCAGGGGATGACTTGCTGGCATGTAAATACACCCCTATCTAACTACATCATCCAAGCCCAACACAACATAAATTCAGCCTCTTCTATGTGGTAAAGACACATCACTGGAGCGTTATCAAATAAAACTGATGCCAAGATAATCTCTCCACCTGGTTTTTGAGGTTACATTGAAAATTTTCATCTGCAAGTGGAGTATAACCTCCAAGTTTGGACATCTTGACATCACAAGACAGTGAAAGCCCGGAATAGGTGGAGAAGGGGATCCTGAGGATGAGAGAATGTGTTCCACGGGAGAACTGGAGAAGATCTCTTTAGCAGAGACAATTGAGAGATGAAGCACTGACAGAAATGAAGAGTTTAAATAAAGAGAATAAAGAAGGTTGAGAACCATACATAGATGATAAAAAGAACAAAGTCCCGAGGAAATACTGTTCATGTGATGGTAAGTGTTGTCACCAATCTTGTGCGATATCCAACTTCCAGTATCTGGAGGGAGAACTGGTCAGCTGTATCACTGTGATGTGGGATGCTAATTCTCCGATAAAGCAAAAGAGGCTATGGATGTGTGGCCAGGAGTCCCCAGGACAGATCCAACTCCTTACAGGGAGCAGATGGTGACAACACTTCGTCCTTTACTGCAAACTGGGAAGTCAAGAAGCACGTGGAGCCAGCAAAAGAGGTTACACTAAAGACCAGAGGTAAGAACATGACAGCCCTTGTTATCAGCCTGGACACTGGGGCTCATCCAATCTAATGTGGGCTCAGAGCACAGAATTGCTGGAAACACTCAACCTCTCCTGATTTTATTATAAATGGACTATTTACTGGGGAAGCTTGTGTAGAAGGGTGATCATTCTATCAACACAAGATTTATTTTTGATTTATATTGAAGGGATGCCTATGACGTAAGCTGCTAACCAAGTTCTATCGCTGTGGTTTATAACCTTGGACTAACTTTGACCAATCAACAACCCTTCCCCAACTGATCATGGTTCATATTTCCTTACAACAATGAAGGATATTCAGCCCATCTAATCTATGCCAGCTCACAGAACAACCCCATCCTCCCAGTAGTTTTCCCTGTAACCTATTCTTCCCACATTCCCATCAACTCCTCCCAGTTCCTCCTACTCACCCACGCGCTAGGGGCAATTTACAGCAGTCAATTAACCTATCAACCAATGTGTCTTTGGGATGTAGGAGGAAACTGGAGCACCCAGAGGAAACCCACAGCACAGGGAGAACATGCAAACTCCACACAGACAGTGCGAGAGGTCAGGATTGAACCCGGGTCAGTGAAGTTCTACCAGATGAGTCACTGTGCCTCCCGTCATCACTCCCAATTCCAATTATGGCTCCCAAATCAAAGTGCAGCAGTCAATCCTTGCCATTCCCGTGATCTATGTTTTATTTCTGTCACATGTGCCAGCCATCGCGTGGCATAACGGGAACCTTGAAGCCCGCTCAGTGTCACTTACTGCACCATGATGCGGCCCAACACTGCCCAAACTTCTCTCTCAGAAGATCATCTTTCATTACACTTGGCATGGTGAAAGAGTAAAGTCAACCACCGACATCCACTCTACGTCCTGACTCTCCTTACCTTTGAGGAAATATGAGCTCTGTTATCTTGCATGGTTTGTATCGCTTCAGAGATCTTCAAATAAATTGTATCAACCAGCGACTCCATGTTTGATGGGCCATTAAACTTGTCAGCCACCTGAAGCATAGAGTCTGGAACACCAAGCAGAACAGAGAGGGTCAGCGCTGAAATTCCTCCCACCGTCCGCTCACCGGCCATTCCACCATGCAGGTCCCTGGGTCTGGAAGTCCCTCCTTACATCCCTCTGCCTCTCCATCTCCTTTTCCTCTAAAGCCTCCAGTTTCAAGCCTAATTGTTTTCACCAGACTTTCAGTCACGCTTCCTGGGATCTCCTAGTTTGGTTCGGTATTGAATTTTGCCTGATTATGTTGATGGTCTTGGAAAGTTGTCTTTGTTAAGTGCCAATTCCCAATTTACTCTCCTGTTGCCTAGATGGTGTAGACTCCAGGTGCATTAGAGGTGTGTTGGCAATGGACTCCCCTGAAACTTTTCCCCAAGACATTAATTTAGCTCCTTCACACTGTCAGGTAGTAACCCCTAGCCTCCATCTTCACCCTTATTGCTCAGGTCAATGCTCATCTATTCTGGGCTTCTCCCTTGGTGGAAGGTTTATGAAACCTTGCATAACCCATGGTAACTGAACATAAAAATATAAGGTAACTGGAGCAGAAGGCCACACCCCCTCAACCCTGCCCCACCATTTACAATCATCATGGCTGATCTGCCCCAAGCCTCATTTCCTCTTCTGTGCCAGTTCTCCACAGCCTTCAATTCCCTGGTCTTTCAAAAGTGTATCTACTTCCTCTTTCAGTCACAGGTGGGAATGAGGCAGCTTACCAGAGCAAGGTAGGACACCTGGTTGAGTGGTGTGCCATAACAACAACTTCTCACTCAACCTCAGTAAGACTAAAGAGCTGATTGTTGACTTCAGGAAGGGGAAGGAGGGCAAACAGGTGCCAGTCCACATTGGGGGAATTGACTGTGGAGAGAGTCAGCAGCTTTAAATTCCTGGGCATTAACATATCAGATGTCCTGTCCTGGGCCCAGCACATAGATGCGGTTATAAGGAAAGCTCACCAGTACCTTTACTTTCTTAGGAGGCTAAGGAGGTTCGGCTTATCAGCAAACACTTTTACAAGCTTCTAACAGATGTACTGTTGAAAGTATCCTGCATTGTGGTCTGGTATGGAAATTTAAATGCGCAGGAACATAAGAAGCTGCAGAGAACAGTGGGCTCTGTCCAATTCATCATGGGCACATCCCTCCCCACCATCCGTAGTATCCACAGGAGGCATTGCATCAAGCAGGCAACATCCGTCATCAAAGATCCCCACCATCCAGACCATGCCATCTTCTCACAGCTACCATTGGGCAGGAGGTACAGAAGCCTGAAATCCCACATCACCAGGTTCAAGAACAACTACCTCCCGTCAACCATTTGGTTCTAGAACCAACTGGTACAACCCTAATAACTACAGTTTAGCAACACTATGACCACTTTGATCACTTTGCACTAAAATTGGTTTTATTTTGTTCTATTTGTGTTCTCTCTTGTAAAATTGTGTATAGATTATGTTTAATTTATGGTTTTGTTTTTGTGAGAGCTGCTTGTATGATGCTATGTGTCTGTGATGCTGCTGCAAGTAAGTTTTTCATTGCAGCTGTGCACACATGTACTTGTGCATATGACAGTAAACTTGACTTTGACTTTAAATACGCTGAACGTTTTGGTCTCCACAACCCTCCAGAGGAGAGAATTCCAGAGATTCACCACCCCCTGTGAGAACAAGTTCCTACCACCTCAGTTTTAAATGACTATCCCCTAATCTTGAAATTATGTCCCCTTGTTCAAGACTCTCCCATCAGTGGAAACATCTCAACATCTACTCTGTCAAACCCCGTCAGGATCTTATATGTTTCAATCTCCTAATCTCCTAAATCTCCCTCATTTCAATCTCCTAAATCTCCCTCATTCTCCTAAACTCCAAAGAATCTAGCTCTATCCACTCATGATGGGACAATCCTCTCTTCCCAGGAATAGAGCTTCCTACCAATGATGTCAACTAATCAAGAAAGTTCCCAGATGATTCAAGATCCACAGAAAATCACGATGGATGAAGAAAAAGAATTAGGAATCTACTTGTGTACCTAATGTTGAATCCTATTGCCCACAATGGTTCCCCACCAACATCGCCCACATTTGAAACTCGCACTGTTGTGAATCTTACCAACTAGGTTCCTCCATTCACTGTCCAGATCAGCCTGATTGGCCAGGCAGCCCTTCAGGATGTTGAGGCAGTAATTGTTGCAGGGTTTCACACTCGCCATGCTCCGGCAGTGGGGACAGTACGTCAGCCTCATCATGGCTCGGACACACTCAGGGCTTGGTGGTACCTGTCGGCAGAGAGAAGTTGGATGTGAGATGGTGGTGAAGGAGCAGGGTTAGAACAACTTTGAGTACTTTGATAAAAATCACCCATCATCCAGAAAAGATTTATCCATTTGGAGTCAAAGTGCCACTTCCTTGGAAAATGACATGCTCTTCAAGAAAGGGGCTGGTCAGGCTTAAGAATGGAACAGATTATGTACACAACACAGGCAGACACAAGCTAATGGAAAACAAACACAATTGCAGATGCTGGAATCTGAAACAAAAACAGAAAATGCTTGAAGAACTCAGCCAATCAAGCAGCACCTTTGGAAAGAGAAATCAGTTAACATCTTGGGTCAGGGACTTTTCTCCATTCTACCTTGTTCACTCGGCCTTGGCTTCAAACATGGAGGGACATCAGTAGTCTAGTTTACGCTGTAATCCAAATATTGAAAGTTCAAATCCCACCTTCACATGTTTTAATGCCGAGTGATTACAAAAGCTGTCCTGATGGATCTTCCAGGAAATCGTTCATTAAAATTCCAACAGGATCACCAGGGAAAGCAGATAGTTAAAGTGTTACTGTGACCCCAGTCCCAATGCCAAGATGTTGCCCACATTCAAAGACAGTGAGCTTTTCCTTTCTATTTTTGACCAATGTCAGAATTCTGTGTCCATGTGTCAGATGTAAAATGAAGATCAGGGTCCATAGGTCAGGCATGACACAGAGAGATGAGTGTCCATGGGTTAGACGTAACACATCGAGATCAGAATCCATGGGTCAGGTATAAGACACTGATATCAAGATCAGGTGTAATACACATGGCTCCCTTCCCTCTTCCCCAACTTATAACAGTGTCAGCAAGTTATTTTTGCTCATACTGGGAACAATTTACCAAGTAGGGCAATGTAAAGTTAGCTCTGTGCTGCATTCGGATGATAGCTGATAAATCGGGTATTTATGGGAGCCTTACAGCTAGCATTGCAATCGAGCATATATGCAGAATGGCCTTGCTGGCTGTCCTCAGCCTCTTCCACTGCCAAGGCTAAACGCAAATTGGAGCAACAGCACCTCATATCCCGCCTAGCGGCATGAACATTGAATTCTCCAACAACCAGAAACTGCACCCCCTCTGTCCCTTTCCTTCCTCTCTCCTCCTGATCCACCTGGCCCCCATCGCCCTATCTTTTTCCCTTCCCCCGCCCTCTCCGTCTGCCCACCACCCACACACTCCTCTCACAGGTTCCCCTCCCCACCTCCCTCTATTCCATGCTCCACCTTCTTCTCCAATCAGATGCCATCATCTTCAGCCCTTTTGTCACTTCCACCTGTCACCTCCCAGCTTCTGACACCATTGCCGCTCTCTCCTCTCCCAGCCTATCACTCTCCTCACCTGGAAAGGTGGAGCATGGAATCAAGTGAGTGAGTTGGGGAGGGCAGATGAAAACCACTCTCCTCTCCTCCATCTACCTACCACCTCTCCTCACCTGATCCACCTACCCCTTGCTAGCTCTTACCCCACCCCTTTTCTTCACCTTTTTCTACTGGCTACCTCTCCTTTACCTTTCACTCCAGATGAAGGGTCTCGACCAGAAACGTCGACTGTCCATTTCCCTCCATAGCTGGTGCCTGACCCGCTGAGTTCCTTCAGCGTTTTGTGTGTTGCTCCATGACTCTACTGGTGGTACAACAAAGATAAGACCCGAGTCTCATGGGGAGCATCCAAAATGAAAATGGATTCACAGAAATCTGTGAGCAGAGTTATTGGAACAAGGAATTTTTCTTTTGCACAAATGCATTTAGACTTCAGAAAGGCACAGAAACACTTCTGTGCTGGGAAAAGATAAGGATTGTTGGTGAGGTGTCAGAAAGAGTAAGGAGGAAGGCTTTGGCAAGTGCCTGAATATCTTTCACCAGTGTATACCTTTCATGTCTAAGATGCCAATCAAAGATACATTCGGCAGCTTGTACAATAACTAAAAGATATAGCTTTCTATTTTTCCACTGGGTGCATTTTGTTCTATTTCTTACCCTGCTTATTTGTGTAAATTACTGAAACCACTTTTCTCCTGCATTATCTGCTCTTTCTTCTCCCAACAACTGATGTCAGTTCTCAGATAATCAGGACCTGACATCTGAATCAGCAGCCTAAACCTCACTCACAGTCTGGGGAAATGTTTAGTCAAATGCCTGTGGATTCTGCAGTTCTTTCTCCTCTCTTCATCTTCTCCTGAATGCACTGTTCTAAGGTGGGCTAAGATTCCATAACTAGCTTCCTCTATCCAACCACGTTTTTTAAATAGTCTTAGTTCAATTCAGTCTTCTTTTTTCAGCTGCTGGATGTCTCTGCAAGAACCATGGCTAATTTTATCCATCAAAGCCCAATGTGATCATAGCTGGAAAATTGTGCCTACGCTTCCCAATAACTAACTTGGAAGTGTTTAGGATCCAATCAGCAAGATCTCTCAGCACAGCTACCCTTCCCCACCTTCTGCTCTGGCACATACTCAAGATCCTTGACAATGAGCCACATGCTGAAGAAAATATTCCCATTAGTTTCCATACATCTGGTCATTTTTACGATATGAGAATTTTTCTTTAGGATTACTCAACTAATTAGATCAAATCCCAAAACAAGACCTTCTTATTACTTCAACAAAATTCCAACTGGATACAGCAATAAAATAATTGACGCCCTCCTGACTTCTAGGGAATTTTCATGTTCCTCTCAATTAAGTCATTACTTTGTTCATGACTCCCCACCCCTTGATGATTTGAATACAGGGTGATGTGATCAGTCTAATTAGTGGATAGCGCAAGCCAAGTTTTCCTCTGCATATTCCCCTAATTCAGCAGCATTATTTTTAATAATATACTCTATTGGTAAAGTTTACAAGTAAGTGACATGGTTCCTTCATATGCCGCCATTCACAATGCAACATGGATCATTCCACTTATGAGGTTCATGTTACATGAGCACAACGTCAGTGTTTTTTTAAAGATGTGTTCCATGACCAAACAGTACCAGGAGGTTTTGCAGGAGTTCCAGTCCAGTGATGGGAAGTTCTTAAGCTGTTGCCTTTCCCCCAGAGAGCCTTTGTGGTGACTGCACTGAGCTTTAGTGAATAGTCCTGTGCCTTACAATGAGTCAGTCTGCAACATTTGGTCATGACAGTCCTTTGTGATGGATAACCAACAAGTTTCACACACACCAAAGGGAGTCTTTCATTGACTGGATAATCTTCCAGCAGCAGAAGGTCTCAGTGTGTGAGGAAAGTGTGGAAGAACCATGACAAAGGCCACCACATCCCTTTCTTGGCAAACACATGCTCCAGAAGGAGATAGATGAAGGTGTCATCCCCAGCATGGTGGTGTTGAGAGTTCGCTGTGTGTCTAATGGGGATGACCCTTCTCACCACCAGCTAAGTGAGGCCTTGGTCCTTCTTTGAAAGCTCTAGTGATGAGGCATTCGGCCAAATTACCTTGGAGTCTGCTTGGAGCACTGTTTGGGAGGATCCACCATCTCCCTCTTCCACAGGGCCTCAAAGGCATTCCGTGCGACTCCTGCCTGTCTGGTTCATATTCTTCTGCACAAGGTTTAGTACAGACAGTATGGTCCAACTGAATGGAATATTCTGCAGCAGAGAAAACCTTGTAACCTTGTAACTCAGCACCATTGTTACATTGCAGGCACCATTCTCTAAGTGGCAAAAATACAAGATGCTAGAGGAACTCAGGGAATCAGGAAACATCTGTGGAGGGAAATGGACAGTCGGCGTTTTGGGTTGAGACCCTTCATCTGGGTTGAAAGGTAGGAGGGGAGATAGCCAGTGTGGAGCAAGAGCTAGCAAGTGATAGGTGGATATCAGGTGAGGAGGGGTAATAGGCAGATGGAGGAGGGTGGAGTCATTTCCATCTGACCTCCCCAACTCCCTCACTTGATTCCATGCTTCACCTTCCTCTCCTATCAGATTCCATCATCTTCAGCCCTTTGTCGCCTCCATCTCCCGGCTTCTGTCGCTATTTCCACTCTTTCAGTCCAGACGAAGGGTCTCGACCCAAAACGGCGACTGTCCATTTCCCTCTGCAGATGCTGCCTGACCCGCTGAGTTCCTCCAGCATCTTGTAACTCCAGATTCCAGCAGCTCCAGTCTCTTGTGTCTCCACTGTCTCAGTGGACGGTGTAGGTTATGATCCAAGACCAGCGATGCCGGGATCCACACTGCCCTCTGTTGGGCGACAATGGGCCACTGCACTCACGTGCCTTTACAGGGTTAATGGAGTGGCAACAAGAAAGAGCCAGGGGCACGATGTTCTACTGCTCGTTGCAAAGGGTGACGTTCAGACGCAGTTAAACAAAGCCACCATTCAGTCTATCTGATCTATCACTCCAGACACATCCCACTTGAATCCTAAATGCCTTCTGAGATTGCCTGGCAAGCCAGTCAGTTGTCGGTGACTTACCACCACCTTCGAAGGGCATTTGGGAATGGGCAATAAATGTTGGCCTTGCAAGCCATGCCCAGATCCTGAAAAAATAGAATTATCTTTGTCGTGAAAATCCATATGAGGAGACACCCTCCCTCAGGGCCGATAGCCTTTTAGCAGTCAGGACCTGGAATAGCAGGCAGTAGTCTTGCCAGTCAGGCTGTTTAAGTCCCACTAGCAGGTCTCAAACACAGAACTTAGACGAAGACTTCAGGGACTGCTGCAGTTTCAAAGGTGCCATCATTCAGATGAGGCTTTAGACCAAGGCCCTATCTGTGTTCTCTCACGGGTGTAAAGATTCCTGAGTGTCCACGGGGAATGCAGCACGCAGATTCGACAAAATGTTACTAAGAATGTAGTTACAAGGGGAAATGAGACACTCAGAGTAGAGCAGGAAAGGCTAAGTGAGGATTTAATAAAAGTTTGTGAAAACATAGGAGTCTTGTTGCAAACTGTTTAAAAATTATTGAGTATTTAGATAGAATAAATAAAGGGAAAAGGCAACCGATGCCAAAGGTTTGCTATTTCGCAAACACAGATTTAAAAAAATAGATTAGATTTCTTTATTAGTCACATGCACATCAAAACACACAGTGAAATGCACCTTTTGCGTAGAGTGTTCTGGGGGCAGAACTGCAAGTGTCGCCACGCTTCCGGCACCAACATAGCACGCCCACAACTTCCTAACCCCTACGTCTTTGGAATGTGAGAAGAAACCAGAGCACGCGGAGGAAACCCACACAGACATGGGGAGAATGTATAAACTCCTTATAGGAGGCAGCAGGAATTGAACCCAGGTCACTGGCGCTGTAATAACGTTACACTAAGCACTACGCTACCATGCCGTGTGTTGAAAAATATTCCTATAGGATGAGTGCAGGTCCTTCTCACTTCATTCTTCCTTGTGAAGCCCCTTGTGCTGTTTCTATGAATTAAAGACTGTGGTCAAGGAACACTTGTTGGCACTGAAGCAGAATCACATCAGAACTACAGTGACAAAGTGGTGCAGCTGGTAGAGCTGCTGCCTCACAGCTCTGGAGACCCAGGTTCAATCCTGATGTCCGATGCTGTTTGTGTGGAGTTTGCAAGTTCTTCCTGTGCCTGTGTGGGGTTCCTCTGGATGCTCCAGTTTCCTCTCTTATCCCAAAGATGTGTAGGTGGGTGGTAGAATCTTGGTAGGGGAGCGGTGGGGGGGGGGGGGGGGGGGGGGGGGGGGGGGGGGGTGGTGGTGTTGATGGGAGTGTGGGGAGAATCAAGAACCAAAATAAGATTTGTGTGCGATTAGTGTAAATGGGTGCTTGATGGTTGATGCTGAGTCAGTGGGTCAAAGCACCTGTTTCCTTGGGTCTGAGTTTATAAGATTTGCTGACACATTAATGCAGTACTGAACAGATGCCGCACTGTTGGAGATGGCGCCTTTGGGATGACATGTTCAACTGAAGTCCCATCTGCTGTCTCATCTGGGTGTAAAATATCCCATGGCACTAGTTCCAAGAGCAACAGAACTCTCCCCAGTGTCCTGGCTAATGTATATCCTCTAAACAACATCAGGAAAACAAATTATCTCATTCCCATTTATGGGAATTCCAGGCCATAATTTGGCAATAGTGTTTCCTCAACCAAACAGGAGACCAAATGCAGGTAGTTTAGAACTTCCCAAGACCACAAGGGGTGATATAGAAATGCAAGCCTTTCCATAGTCCAGAGCCACAAATGATGTTCCTTTGAAGTGTAATTATTGCTGTTTTGTAGCAAATTTGTACTGGCAACAAACCACACACTATAACAAGACAATGACCAATAAATCTGCACTGAAGGTCTTGGTTGAGAGAGGAATATTACTCAGAACAAAGGCACCACATTCTTCGAATGGGGTCATGGAATCGTTTACATCCACTTAAACAGCCAGGAAAGGGGTCTGTGTTTCAAAATTCATTGAGAAAGAACACCATCAGCAAATCAATACTCCCTCTGCACTGAAGCAGAGACTACAAGCTCAAGTTCCTCAGTTAGGACTTCAACTCTCAACCTTCAGCTGTGGAGGTGACAGTGTTGCCAACTGAACCAAGCTGATACCTTAGAAAGAACATGATAGCTTCTGAAAGGCTTAAAGCTTAATAAATGGTTTCATTCCTTCTGCTCCAACACTCTTCCAATATTAGAAAGAAGTGAGAAAAACAAGCCAGAGGTGTGCTGAGATAGAAACAACTAATCGGAGGAGACGGCTGCTTTCCATTCGTTATGACGTAATCTGACAGCTCTGTCTTCTCAATAACAGGAGTTCCTTTGTTGGGTGGGCATGCAGTAGCTTTATCTCCATTTCCAGGCATTTTCTTAACAGGAGGTGGGAGGATTTTTTCAGCATACAACGCTTCAGGGAGAAAGTCTGGTGTGGTAACACCTTATAATTAAAATCTGTCTTTGCTTGCCTTCCACACACAGGTGCACAGCTTTGACTGCCAAAAGGTTCTTATCACTCTGTACTGTTGAAATGATGAACAAAAGGTGAGCTAATGGGAGAATATCTTGGATGCCTTTGATTACAAAAGTCAACACAGAACCTTTTTTTTAATTGAACCAAAGGCCTAATTGTTCAAGCTTTGTGAGTGGAAGTATGGGTCTTTCTAAAATCCTTGTGATTCTAAAAGTAAGCATCCCATCCCACACATATGTTCTCTGGAGGGATGTGCAGTGGATGGCGGTCAGGTGACCCTGGGTGAGTTCTCTCTTCTTAACAGCAGTTGCTGAATCTAATCACGCACCCCATTTCGCTGCTCTAAGCACAGGCACTGAGCTCAATGCAGACTGCAACCTAATGCTGAAACTAGCACTGTTTCCTCTGACTGAATGCTTCACCAGGTTGGGTTCTCTATGTCAATTTGTAACTAGTTGGTTTCTTCATCACACTGGTAGCTTTGGCAAGTAAAGTGGCCACAATGTTAAAGCTGTTAAAATAGAGCCCACAGAGTTGTCCTGGGGTAACACTGAACCAAATGCTTCATGAGGTTCACTAGCCGTTAATTACCTTTCCACCCAATTGGGACACTGAAGAATTTAATATGTGTATCAATGCTCTTTAAGGAAGCTATGCTGGATTGAAGATTGATTTCCATTGCAATGTTCATGGGGCAATTATTCGATGTTGAGAGAGGTTTCACACCTAGCACAATCACAGCCAGTGTGCACCTAAAACCTTCCTTCCAGTATCCTGTCCTGTTTGTAACAATCCCGACCTATAGTGCTTTGCTTTCCTTGCCTTTGCTGTCTGCACTTGGAAGGGGTCCAATAAAGAGTTACACTTATGGAGGGTGTATGATCTCCCTCCACTTGTCCTGAGCTTGCTTCTCAGAGGGAGTTGAATCCTCTAATCTCATCCTTCCGTTTTTTTCTTTGCACTTTTTATATTCTTATTTGTCAAATAATTATGCGACTGCCTTTCAGATATCTATATTGTCTCTACAGCAACAGCACGATTGGATCTTACGTTCCTGTGATCCTCTTTGTTTATGTTTTTGTTTATCTGGAAATAATCCTCAATCCACGCTCCTTGTTGTCCACTTACCATTCAACTTCTCTTATAATTCATAAGTCTCTAATTTATTCCTCCTTAACCTGTTCCAGGGAGTCTTTCTTTTTAATTATATCCACTCGTCTCTTAAATGAGCTTTAACAAAACTATCCCAACAGCCACTGGCTGTATGTTTCCATTCAGCTGCTTGGATAATATGTCGATGTTTAATGGGCTCTACAAATCCAAGGCCCCATGCCTTCTAATCTTTTAAAATATATTCCCAATTAAACTACCAGAAACACCATTGAGTACCTTTATGCTCTGAAATTTTTGATACTCAAGTATGTATGTTTGCGACCTCAAACATACCTACCTACAGAAGATACAAAAGCCTGAAAGGACGTACCACCAGGCTCAAGGGCAGCTTCTATCCCACTGTTATAAGACTATTGAATGGATCTCTTGTACGATAAGATGGACTCTCACAATCTACCTCATTGTGGCCCTTGCACCTTATTGTTTACCTGCACTGCACTAACTGTCGCACTATATTCTGCATTCTGTTTTTACTTTTCCCATGTTTGACCTCGATGCAATAATGTGATGAAATGATTTGTACGGATGGCATGCAAAACAATGATTTTTGCTGTACCTTGGTGCATGTGATGATAATAAGACAATTACCTTTTAGTAAAACATCGATGTCAGGCTCCCTGGTTTCTCAGAGATGAATACATGATATTGTGGTTGACAATAAAAAAAGAACAGACCTTGGAAATCTGAAATTAAAACAAATTGCTGGAAACACTCAGCAGGTCAGGCAGAATCTGTGGGAAGAGAAACAGTTAACTTTTCAGGTCTGGGACCCTTATAAATAAATCATTTAATATAATTCTGATAAAGCACTCCAGCTCTGAACCTTTAACATTTCTCTTTTTGCAGATGCTGCATTACCTGCTGAGTGTTTCCAGCTTTTTCTGTTTTGATGTTATGCTACCTTAAACTCCGGTCCTTTCAATCCAGGAACCTTTCAACCTGGACACACAGATTAGAAGACTCCTACCTGTGTTGTCTCACTGATTGTTAAAAATAGGAAATTAGTGTGGGTCAGTAATTAGGAGTTCTAACCTCATGGCACTTGTGGAGTCCAAGGGATTGACAACACACTGGTGCAGTGGTGAATCCAGTACTGTGGTAGGAAATTGCAAGAGGAAGCTTCATTTTGTACTTAACCCATAATACACCTAAAATAGGAGTGTTTTAAGCCTTTCGGCCAAGGCTACAGATCAGCATCTTAGTGCTTCCCCTCCCAGGACTAAGATTAGTTGTTAGCCCTCCAGAAGTAGATCAAGCCACCACAAGAGCGCCTACCCCAGCACCACAAGGGGCAGAACCAGGAGGAAAATTGAGGAAGCCCTAATGATACAGCAGTAAAACAAGATACCAACTTCAGTCAGAGTGATGGCAGTAAGTCGGGCACCGGTTCTGGTGCCATTACCCATCATTACAATGTCTCATTGACAGGCTCCACTAAACTTTCTCGAGACGATGACTGCTGATATACTGAGAGGGATGATGGCAGCTCCGATAATACTGGAAATTCCTCCTGTAGATTGTCTCAGCCTGAATATTGTGTGAAAAGTTCACTGCATCTCTGACTCATCAGAAGCAAGCTCCAGGGAGCTCAGTCACATGGACAGCTAGCATCCTTGACTTGCTGGTAATTATGAGGGAGATTACTGAGGTGAACTACACTAAATCCAGCAAGGATGAGCTCCAGAATAAAACCGAATAGCATGGATTGTAGTAACGTGATGACTAAGTGACTATCAGAAAGTTCAACACCCCAGCTTGGGTGTATCAGTGAAACTACCAAACCTTCCTCCAAAGCCTTTCAGCTAGGTGGGGCTGCACTGTTCCATTCCATTCCAGGTGAGTGGTAGGATCTGGAGGGAATTGATGGGTATGTGGGAAGAATAAAAAATACAAATGGGATTAATGTAAATGAGTGGTTGAAGGTCGATGCAGACTTGATGGGCCGAAGGGCCGAAGGGCCTGTTCCTGTGCTGTATCTCTCTATAACCTCCTTCTTCTCCACTAAGATGCTTCTAAAAACTCTTTCTGTGGTTTGGTCTCACATTTTGCTTGATAGTATTCCTATAAAACATAATGGGGCCATTTTACCACCTTAAAACTGCTATGAAAACACAAGAGACAGTCACTGCAGAGGGCTGCTATTCCTCATCACTGACCAACCCAAGGGAAGTGTCCATGTGTGTGGACGTCAGGTGCAGAGAGGATTAAGCTCATCTGTGGATGTCCCACTGGATGGACTCAAAAATCAAAGCTCACGAATGAGGAACAGCTACCTCATACATGTTTGGAGATCTGCAAAAGTCAGTCGCCTCAGGAACAAATCACAGAATATAATGAATATCAATATAAATGCAACTGTAGTGGTGGTGTGATATAATATTTATGTTTGGGTCCATTCTCCTCATGAGCAGAAAATATCTCACAGGGAAATTTAACAGAGGTGCAGAAAATTATGACAGATTCTGATGGTGAATAAGCAGAAACTGTAACAACTGAGTCAGTAAGCAAAAGACTCAGATTTAACATAATTGGCAAAAGTACCAGAAAGATGAGAGATTTTTAAATATAGCACGTTATTATTATCTGGAAAGGATAATGGAAACAGTTTCTGCAGTGACTTCAAAAAGGGAATTGGATTTTTAATATATATACATAGTAAAAGGAAAATCACAAGATCACAAGCCAAGGGAGCAGAAGTAGGCCATTCGGCCCATCGAGTCTGCTCCAAAGAAAAGAAAGGGGAAAAAAAATGAAAAAAGAGAAAAAGAAAAAAGAAATGAGAAATTGGGGAAAAAGTCTGCTCCATGAGCTAAAGGAGAAAAAAAAACTATTCCTTTCTAGCCCCAATTTCCAGCCTTATCCCCATATCCCTTGATACCTTGACTAATTAGATACCTATCTATCTCTCCTTAAACACCTCCAGTGATCGGGCCTCCACTGCTGTACGTGGCAAAGAATTCCATAGATTCACTACCCTCTGGCTAAAGAAATTTCTCATCTCTGTTTTAAACCTGCACCCTCTATTTCTAAGATTGTGCCCTCTGGTCCTGGACTCACCCACCAAGGAAAAGAGCTTGGCCACATCTACTCTGTCCAGTCCTTTCAACATTCTAAATGATTCTATGAGGTCCCCTCTCATTCTTCTGTACTCCAATGAGTACAGTCCAAGAGCCGACAAACGCTCATTATATGTAAGCCCTTTCATTCTGGGAATCATCCTCATAAATCTCCTCTGAACCCTCTCCAACATCAGCACATCCTTCCTAAGATATGGGGCCCAAAACTGCACACAGTATTCCAAATGAGGCCTCACTAGTGCCCCGTAGAGCCTCATCAACACCTCCCTACTCTTATACACTATATCTCTCCAAATGAATGCCAATATAGCATTTGCTTTCCTTACTGCCGATCTGACCCAGTGGTTAACCTTTAGGGTATCCTGCACGAGTACCCCCAAGTCCCTTTGTACTTCTGTACTTTGAATTTTCTCCCCTTCTAGATAATAATATGCCCTTTTATTTCTGTTTCCAAAGTGTACAATGGCACATTTCTCAACATTGAATCTCATCTGCCATTTCCTTGCCCATTCTCCTAAACTATCTAAGTCTCTCTGCAACCTTCCTGTTTCCTCAATACTCCCTACTCCTCCACCTATCTTGGTGTCATCTGCAAACTTAGCCACAAAGCTATTTACTCCATCATCCAAATCATTAATGTACAAAGTAAAAAGAAGCGGCCCCAACACCAACCCCTGCGGAACACCACTAGTAACCGGTAGCCAACCAGAACAGGATCCCTTTGTTCCCACCCTTTGCTTTCTGCCAACCAGCCAATGCTCCACCCATTTTATTATCCTACCTGTAATTCCATGACCTCTCGCCTTATTAATCAGCATCTTGTGCGGCACCTTGTCGAAGGCCTTTTAAAAGTCTAAATACACAACATCTACAACCTCTCCCTTATCCACCCTACCTGAAGTTTCCTCAAAAAACTCCAATAGGTTGGTCAGGCAGGATCTTCCCTTCACAAAGCCATGCTAGCTTGGACCTATCTTGCCTTGCACCTCTAGGTATTCCATAACCTCATCCTTGAGGATCGATTCTAATAACTTTCCCATCACCGATGTCAGACTAATAGGTCTGTAACTTCCTTTATGCTGCCTCCCACCTTTCTTATACAGCGCAACTACATTTGCGACCCTCCAGTCCTCCAGAACCGTGCCGGAGTCTATCGATTTCTGGAAAATTATCACCAGTGCTTCCGCAATCTCTAAAGCCACCTCCTTCAGAACCTGGGGATGCACCTCATCCGCTCCGGGAGACTTATCTGTCTTTAGTCCATTTAGCTTTCCTAGCACCTTCTCTCTAGTAATCTTAACTGAACTCAGTTCCATTCCTTGAGACCCCTGACTATCCAGTATATTGCTGATGTCCTCAACAGTGAAGACCGATGCAAAATACTCATTTAGTTCCTTTGCCATCTTTTTATCATCCAATATAATCTCTCCCGCACCGTTATCCATTGGTCCTATATCAACCCGTGTCTCTCTTTTACTCTTCATATATTTAAAAAAACTCTTAGTATCCTTTCGAATGTTATCTGCCAACTTCCTTTCATAATTCATCTTTTCTTTCCTAATGACCTTCTTAGTTTCTTCCTGCAGGTTTTTAAAAGTTTCCCAGTCTTCTGTTTTCCCACTAATTCTTGCTTCCTTGTATGCCCTCCCTTTTGCTCTTATTTTAGCCTTAACCTCTCTCGTTATCTACATTTGTGCCTTTTTCCATTCAAAACCTTTTTTCTTGGAATATATCTATCTTGCATTTTCCTTATTTCTTGTAGAAATTCTATCCATTTCTGCTCTGCCGTCCCTCCAGCTAGATTACTCTTCCAATCAATTTGGGCCAGCTCCTCTCTCGTAATTTCCTTTTATTCCACTGAAATATCAATACATCAGTTATCAGCTTCCCCTTCTCAAATTTGAAACTGAACTCACTCATATTGTGATCACTAGTTCCTAATGGTTCCTTTACCTTGAGTTCCCTAATCACATCTGGTTCGTTACACAGCACCCAATCCAAAACAGCCGATCCCCTGGTGGACTCATCAACAAGTTGCTCCAAAAAGCCGTCCCGTAGACATTCCACAACTCACTCTCCTGAGATCTACTACCTTGCTAGATTTCCCAGTCCACCTTCATGTTAAAATCCTGCATAATTATCTTAACGTTGTCACTCTGACACACTTTTTCTATTTCTAACTGCAACTTATAGTCCACAGCCCGACTGCTATTAGGGGGCCTATATATAACTGCTATTATTGTCCTTTTACCCTTGCTATTTCTTAGCTCCACCCATAAGGATTCCACTCTTTCTGACCCAATGTCCTTCCTTTCTATTGATTTTATATCATTACTAACCATCAGGGCCACACCACCCCCTCTGCCTACCCGCCTACCTTCCTATACACTGTGTACGCCTGGACATTCAGTTCCCAATCACATCCATCATAAAGCCATGACTCGGTGATTGCCACAATATCGTATTTATTAATCTGTAGTTGTGCCATGAGGTCATCTACTTTATTCCTAATGCTACGTGCATTTAAATATAGTACATTTAGGCCCGTATCTGCTACTGATTTTGTTGTACTTCTATTGTTCAGCAAATTATCCTGACTTTTCACCTACCTGTCCTTCTTACCATCCTCACTGCACACTATCTTGGACTTGTTTCTATATACCTCTTCCTCTATCCTAACATCCTGTATCCTAACATCCCGGTTTGTTGTACTTCTACTGTTCAGCAAATTATCCTGATTTTTCACCTGCCTGTCCTTCTTACCATCCTCACTGCACACTATCTTGGACTTGTTTCTATAAACCTCCTCCTCTACCCTAACATCTTGTATACTAACATACTATCCTCCTGCCAGATTAGTTTAAGCCCTCCCCAACAGCTAAATTAAATATTCCCGCCAGGATATTGGATCCCTTGGAGTTTAGGTGTAACCCATCCTTAGTGAATAGGTCATGCTTCCTCCAAAAAAGGTCCCAATGATCCAGAAATTTGAAGCCCTGCCCCCTGCACCAGTCACTCAGCCACTCTTTCATCTGCCAGATCTTTCTATTCTTACTTCCATTAGCACGTGGCACAGGTAGTAATCCTGAAATTACCACCCTTGAGGTCCTACTTCTCAACTTCCTTCCTAACTCCTTGTATTCCTCATTCAGGACCTCTTCTCATTTTCTACCTAAGTCTACATGTACCAAGACTTCTGACTGATCACCCTCTCCCCTCAGAATATTCCGGACCCGGTCCGTGACATCCCGTACCCTGTCACCAGGGAGGCAACACACCATCCGGGATTCATTATCAGGTTCACAGAATCTCTTATCTGTTCCCCTCACTATAGAATCCCCAATAACCACTGCATTACTCCTTCCCCGCTGGACCACAGCACCAGGCACAGTGCCAAAGTCCTGGTTGCTGTGGTTTGCCTCTGTCAGGTCATCCTCTCCAACGGAATCTAAAATGAGATACCGATTTACGAGGGGGACCGCCAGGGAGGTACTCTCTACAAACTCTTTGTAACTTCTGTCGATTTCCTGCTCACTCTCCGTAATCAGCCGAAGGTCATCGAGCTGCTACTCCAGACTCTCAACACGTTCCTTGAGGAGAAAATCTACAAGGCTGTAGGAAAGGAATGTGTGTGTGTGTGTTCCTCTGTATGTGAGTGTGAGTGTGAGTGTGTGTGTGTGTGTGTGTGTGTTTGTGTGTGTGTGTGTGTTTGTCTGTGTGTGTGTGTGTGTGTGTGTGTGCATATACGGCCCTGTATGTGTACATCTGTGTGTGTGTGAGTGCCTATGTATGTCTGAGTGTGTGCGCGTGTGTCTCTGTGTATGCATGTGTATGTGTGTGTGTGGGTGGCAGGGAAGATTGTTAGTGTTGGAATAACTGGAAACTTTCAAGAACCCAGCATCTTTCGATTGGCCGAAAGGATTGAACAGCCTTCTGTGTTATTTTCTTCTTAATTCATTTGCTCATGCTAAAATGCAATTTAAGACCTATGGTCTACTGACAGCACACACAAATCAACACGTATTATTGGGGATCAATCTCCAAGGGGAAAGATACCATCTAGAGATTACAGAAAGCATCTAAAAATGTGAGCACATAGACTGCAAACTCAGCCATTCAGGACCTGACTCTTAGTTAATTACAAATGAAACTCTTTTTTTCCCTTTGGTATATAAATCCTTGTATTTCAGTGACCCAGTATCAACAGTAAACACTTCTTTGAATCCTTCTCTTTGTCGTAAAACTGGCCATAATTAAATGTTAAAGTCATAGCAACAGACCCATTCAGAGACACCAAAGCTTAACTACAGTAGGCGATATTCTGAACAAACTGCATAAGGATAATGCTTTAACAGTAAAATTATAATTGCTATTCAGGAGTCAGCCAAATGAGGATGGGTATCTAATCGGTGCTGTTTTTGATGTAACCATATCATTGCATTTAACTTGCAAGTCTCCGATAGGGTAATGAAGAGGAAGCGTTGTTGTGTCTAATCTGTGCTGTATCTGATCTGGAATTACTTAATTGGACAGTGTGATAGGAACTTGACTCTTTAATCCAACCCATGGGGTAGTTATCGTGAGAGTGCCTGATGGGGCAGGGTAGAGGGAGCTTTGTTCTGTAGCTAAACCATGCTGTACCTGACCAAGCAACATTTCATAATTGTACAAGATATGGGAATATTTGATGTGACTGGTGAAGGGGGCTCAACACTTGGGTCAGATCTAGCCTATACTTGCTTTGAGAGTGTTCAATGGAACAGTGTGAAATGTTATTCAAAATCCAAACTATTGTAATTCATCTGACAGTACCTAATTTTCAAATTTCCAAAAACACTCTATGTCTGCATTCATTCTTGGCCATAAGGGTAAGGGGGTGGGGGGATTTCCAAATGGTAGCTTGTGGCAGCGGCAGAGAAACATAGAAAAATAGCAGTAGGCTATTCAGCCCTTCAAGCCTGCTTTACCATTCAATGAAATCATGGCTACCTCTCCGCCCAATACCATATTCCTGTGCTTTCCCCATTCTTATGTCAAAAAATCTATCTCCTTTTTAAATATATTCAGTGACGACAGGTTCACCGCTCTCTGAGTGAATAAACTTCTCCTCATGTCATTTCTAAATGTCTCACCCCTTATCTCGAGACTGTGACCTCTCACTCTAGACCCTCAGCCAGGGGAAACATGCTCTCTGTACCTACTCTGTCCAGCTCTGTCAGAATTTTGCACATTTCAATGGGATCTCCTCTCATTCTTTTAAACTCCAATGAATACAGATTTAATTGGCCCAATTACTTCACATCCAATAGTCCCACCATCCTAGGAATCAGTTTGATGATTGCACTCCTTCTAGGGCAAGTATGTCTTTTCTTAGGTAAGAAGACAATATTTGCACATATTGCTTCAGGTATGGTCTCACTAAGGCCCTGTATAACCGTCAGAAGATACTTTGCTCCAGTACTCAGAACCTCTTGCAGCGAAGGTCAACATACCATTTGCCTCCTTAACATCTGCTGCACCTGTATGTTTACTCCTAGTGAATGATCAGCTTCTATATACATCAACATTCCCCACTACTTCTTGCTGCCTCGGTAAAGCAGCCACCATAATCAAAGACCCCTTCTGCCCCAGACATTCTCTCTTCCCCTCTGATCGGGCAGAAGATACTAAAGCCTGAAAGCACGTACCACCAGGCTCAAAGACAGCTTCTATCCTGCTGTTATAAGACTATTGAATGGTCCCCTCATACAATAAGATGGACTCACGACCTCACAATCTACCTTGTCATGGCCTTGTACCTCATTGTCTGCCTGCACTGCACTTTCTCTGTAACTGTATTCTGTTTATTCTGCATTCTGTTATTGTTTTACCTTGTACTACCTTAATGCACTGTTGTAATAAAATGATCTGTATGGATGGCATGCAAAACAAAGTTTTTCACTGTACCTTGGTATATGTGACAATAATAAACAAATTTACCAATTTTCTATTACTGCTTAAATAATTCTGCCTTTCAGTTTTTCCTACCAAACTGAATAATCTCACACTTATCTACGTTATACTCCATCTGTCATATATTTGCCCACTCACTCAACTTGTCTAATTTGCCTTGAAGCCTCTTTGCATCCTCCTCATAACTTACGATCCCACTCAGTTTTGTGTCGTCAGCCAGCACAAATATTATACTCAGTTCCCGTATCCAAATCATTGTGAATAGCTGGGGCCCATGCACTGATCCCTGTAATGTCCTAGTAGTCACTGCCTGCCATCATGGAAAAGCCTCATTTGTTTCTCCTCTCTGTTTGCTGTGTGTCAATCAATTTCAATCCATGCCAGTACTTTACTCCCCAATACCATGTGCTTTAACTTTCCATGCTAACCTCTTATGCCAGACTTTATCAAAAACCTTCTGAAAATCCATATACATCACATCAGCTGGCTCTCCTTATCTGTGCTATCAGTTACATCCTCAAAAAACTCCAATGGGTTTGTCGGTTTAGTTAATCCATGTTGGCTTTGTTTGTTCCCATTAATATTTTCCAAGTATCCTTTGATCATATCTTTCATAATTGACGCTAACATTTTTCCCATTTCTGATGTCACGCTAACTCGTCTATACTTCCCTGTTTTCTCCCTCCCTCCATTTTACATAGTGGTGTTACATTTGCCACCCTCCAATACAAAGGAACTGTTCCATAATCTGTAGAATTTAGGGAGATGACAAGCAATGCCATCAGTATTTCCATGGCTTTTGTTTTAGTAGTCTGCCTGTAGATTGTCAGGCTCTTGGATTTATAAGCTTTTATTGCCATTAATTTCTCCAGAACTATTTTTTAAAAAACAAACACTATTTTCCTTTAATTCCTCCTTTTTTATTAGACACTAGGTTCCCTAGCATTTCTGCAAAGTTACTCCACCTTGAGTTGACATGCTCAGCATGGGATTGATGTGGAAAGGCAACTGACAGAGAAATATTTCCACAGTGAGTGCAGACTGGTTTATTAGACTTGACCAGGCAAGATTACAGAAGCCACTGGCTCTCTGCCAATGGTAATGCAGCTCCGTCATATGGCTGGAATCATTCATTCCCCCAAACCAACATTGTTCCTGAGCTTCGCAACATTCAGTTTAGAAGTGGTTATGGTGTAGGCTCTTGTTACAAAGTACGTTGTTTGTGCAAAGTCGAGACTTTGATTCAACATGAATTGTATCAGAATTCGGCAAACCGGCAGCATAGCGCTTGGAAAACATTTCTTGATGTGGGTTGTATCATTGCGAATCCACTCTTTCTTGACTCTAGCCCTCTCATTCTCGTCACCCCATGTACAATCCACCCTCTCAAACTCAGTCGAAGTTCAGTCTATCCCATCATGGACTTCATCTTTCCCATTTAATCTGCACCCACAGCCCCAGTACGAAGTACCCTATAATGACTTTTCCCCACCCAGTTAATCTCCTTTCACAGTCTATCCTGTCCCAGACTCTACCCACCCATTTAATCTCCCTCCATCATGTATGCATAATCTACTCTACCATAGACTCAACGCCACGTATATAATCATATTTCACAGCCCTCTAACAATTAACCCTGTCTTCAACAGTACTCACTCAATTAATCTCTAATTTTAAATGAGTTTTATTCATTTTAATAAAACACAGAACAGTACAGCACGGGAACAGGCCCTTTGACCCACGATGTCTGTATGGAGCACAGTGCCGAATCAAACCAAATCTCTTCCGCCTGCACATGATCCACATCCCTGCATATTCACGTGGATTACCTTTGTGCATTCTGATCCTGAGCTCAAAATGCACATTAGACACCTTGGTTAAATCACGATAAAGACAGGAAAGGTGTACATTTGCTGCTATTACAGTAGATTCGTCATTTCCCTCCAACATCAGCAAAGTTTGCTGATCTGTTATAACTTACAGCCCTATATCCAGCGATAAAACTTGTCCCAATTCTCCCACCAGTTTAGCTGAACCAGAAGCTGCAAGGACAGATGGACTGGCACTGCAGTTGCAAGGAGCAACTCGCATGGCGATCGAAATGCTGAGGAGCCTTTGAGTCACAGAGAGATACAGCACGGAAACAGGCCCTTCGGCCCACTGCATCCGTGTTGAACATCAACCACCCATTTACACCAATCCCACATTAATCCCATTTCTTATTCTCATTAACTCCCCCCCCCCCCCCCCCAGGTTCTACCAGTCACCCACACACTCGGAGAAATTTACAGCGGCCAATTAACCTACCAACCCGCACATCTTTGGGATGTGGGAGGAAACTGAAGCACTAGGAGGAAACCCACGTGGTGACAGGGAGAACGTGCAGACTCCACACAGACATATTGAACCTGAGTCACCGAATTGAACCTGTGGGGCAGCAGCTCCATGTCATCGTGTGAAAACTGACACTGTTGGATGATGTTGCCGGGTGGGGCAGCCTGTGGGTGAGAAATGGGAGAGGGTAAAAGATAAGTACTTAGGGGATAGTGGAGGTTACAAGATTGGATCATGAAGAGAAGTCATTGGAGGTAATGGGGGATGGGCACAGATAGTAGGGTCGCCGTCTCGCTGCCCCAGAGACCTGGGTTCAACCTTGTCCTCGGGTGTTGTCTGTGTGGAGTTTGGATGTTCTCTCGGTGACCACGTCTGAGGCAATGGCTCTACTAGCTGCGCCATTGTGCACCCACAATGAAGCTAGCCATATGACAGAGCCTCCATTGTTGATGGAAGACAACAGAAGGCAGGATGACCACATGCTTGGCGATGGTGGTCAGCTCTGCCTACAGGTGGACCACACCAGAAGTATCACTTGAGAAGGCTCGAGGAGAAGAGCAAAGGGTCTGCTGAGCAACTGCACATGTATACCAGACACTGGGAAAAGCACTGACTGAGTGTCCCACATTGGGTCTTTCTTGGTATTGGCATTGGTTTATTGGTTTATTATTGTCACATATACTGAGATACAGTGAAAAACTTAGCTTTGCAAGCCATCCATACAGATCATTGCAAAACAAAAGTACTTTGAGGTAGGAAAAGGGAAAAGAAATTACAGAATGCAGAATAAAGTGTTACAGTTACAGAGAAAGTGCAGAGCAGGCAGACAAATAAGGTGCAAGGGCCATGACGAGGTAGATTGTGAGGTCAAGAGTTCAGCTTTAACCTACAAGAGGTCTGTTCAAGAGGTCTTATATACTCCCTCATAGGTTGGGGAAGTCCTGTATGAAATGCACAGCACTTAACTGTGTCAGAAAGACGGACCTGCAGTATGTGGAACCTTACATGACAGCAACTTGCCCCAAGGAGCTTCAAAGCCAAAGAAAAAGTTTTTAAGTGTGGTTATTATTGTAAAACGGGAAACATGGTAGCCAATTTGTGCACACCAAGGTCCCATTGGAACATCAGACAAGACTTCGTACACGGTTGGAATTGGGCTTGAACCCGCAAGCTTCTGAGTCAGAAATGAGAGAGCAACCTTTGCACCACAGTTGAAATGAAAGGTTTACCATATAAAATGATACAGTAAAGCCACCATGTCTACCCAGATCCAAGGGGGAGGTCCTGACACCAGCTGATCCAAAAAAAATAGAAGTGCCAATTTTCCTAAACAAAAATCAGTGCTTAATTAGAGGTACTGGTAAAGAGCCCACTGTGATACTCAGTCAAAGTTGTTGCACACAGAGTTCTGACCTGTGCCACTGTCTGAGGTAAGAGAGGAAACTTCTTGGAGAGTGTTGCACTACACAGAATGCAGCAAGCATTTGAAAGATTTCCCAGCTCTTTTAATTAAGTAGGGTAGGGAGGAATGGAGGATGTGCCATGTTGAAAAGAGTACCACATATAAGATAGAAAGGCCCGCAGTGCTTTGCAAATGAAATGCACTCTGTTTCAAAGATCTATGTGTGAAAGCACAGTAAGTCTTTCAGATGTGGTGCCTGATGTTAAATAAGTACACTGTTGGCTGGAGAACAAGTTCTCCAATGTCTTGTGAATTTGATGATGAGCAGCAACTTGCATTCATATAAACCTTTTAACATAGTAAAATCTTCTGTGGCCTTTTACAGCATTGGCATCAAAACAAAGTCAATAGAGCCAGCTAAGGAGACATTAGGATAGATGGTGATCAAAGAGATCCATGTGGTTTACCAGAGTGCACTTCCATGACCAGTATAACACAGCTACGGACCTCTCTGTACCAACTGTGGTTCAGAATTCCTACATCAGAAGTGTACTCCATTTGACACAAGGTTTGCACATTCTATTTGCTGCACAACCCCTACTGTGACCTTTCTGAAAGGAAATGCCAATTGTGCAGAAATTATGGAAAAAATTCGGGTGGTTAGAATGTGGAAAGCAGTGCCTGAAAATGTGGTGGAGACAAGTAGTCTCACAACATTTAAGAAACATCTGGACAAGCACTTGAATTGCCAAGGTATGCAGACTATGGACTAAGTGCTGGCAAATGAGATCAGTATGGATGGGTACTTGATGGTTGGCATAGACATGGTGGGCAGAAGGGCCTGTATGACTCTGTGCCCCTTTGAAAGGTAGAAGGCACTCGAATTAAAAGAAGTTCTATCAGGCATTTCTTGCTTGTGACTACACCATCAAGTTCCAAGATGGGGATAAGTTTGTTGTACTTTGCACTGATCACAAACATGAAAGCATTGGTGCTGGAGAATTGACCAAAAAATGTTGCCAGTTCCAAACATTCATGAAAAGTCCCTCATCTCCCTCTCCAACACAAATGGCATAAAACCTGTGAATCTCCGTCAGTTGGTAAGCTAGCCCAGAAAATCAATACATACTATGAACCCAATCAAAAATACTCTTTCTCCCTACTACCCTTACTCGAGGGAGCCCTGGAATGAGAGATTTATATTTTCTTACTGCAGTTCCAAACCTTCAAGCATTTTTAAAAGCTAACATAGCTGACATAATCTTACTAGCTCAATTTTTAATACATGGAGACTTAAAAATTCCAGTATGCCCTAAATGGTGTGCAAGTTGGTCATAGCACCAGCAGAGTAACATCCATTTTGGTCTTGGGGATCCCTGTGGCAAACTCTACTCATGTCTGCTGCCTGCTATTGAACAGGCAGTGCTCTTTACTGGGGATACAAATAGATGACCTGGAACAGAGGCCAGTGGGGGAATGGGTGCAATAGCTGTGGGCCCAATCAGAGCCTAAGCCCTAGGGTGGGGTCAGCCAATTGAAGGGTTGGGAGGATAGTCAAAGATAAAAGGCATGTATGTAATTAACTTTTGTGAGGTGAAGCCCTCGTTGTCTTGAGAGTGGACAATGGTGATTGGTCCTGGGCATATGGTTTAATTGTCCCTCAATGTTCCAAAACAACCTAAGCACAGGGATCGATCAAATTTGATATGCAGTTGGAGTGAAAACAACAAGGGAAACCCACACTGGAAGTGCCCAACTGGGTTTCTGAAGTGGGATACAATGATCTAGAAATCCTTGGAGCATAGCAGACTGAGAGGTGATCTTATAGACGTGTATAAAATCATGAGGGGCATAGGCTGAATGCACTCAGTCATTTTCACAGAATTGGGGAATCAAGAACTAGAGGGCATAGGTTTAAGATGAAAGGGGAAAAATTTAGTAGGAATTTGAGGGGCAACATTTTTACACAGAGGATGGTGTGCATGTGGAATGAGCTGCCAGAGGAAGTGGCTGAGGCAGGTATAATAACAACTTTTAGAAGACAGTTGGACAGGTACGTGGGTAGGAAAAGTTAGAAGGTTATGGGACAAATGCTGGTAAATGGGACTAGCTTGGATGGATGTTTTGGTCAGCATGGACCAGTTGTGCCAAAGGGCCTGTTTCCACACTGTATGACTCTAAATGGTTGTGTTATTACACTTCATTCCATGGTAAATATGCTTTCAATAGTGAGGCACTGAAATAATTAAGTTATAGTCCCACACACAATTAATTAGTTGCTGAAGTGCAGTAATTAGGTAAGTACAGTAATCACTCCATGCACTGTATGAATCATGTAGCAAAGGGATTGATAGTAGCTTAAAAGTGGATCTGGCTCTGGAGAAGCAATTATTCATCAACGTGATCATCTGTCCAAGGAGGAAAGCCCTGGCTGATTTTCCTTCTGTCTGGTGCTGAGGCTGGTTATACATATTGGAAAAGAAGGAACAGCAAGAGCAGAACCATACCCTGAACATTAAGCTCTTGGGCTGTAAACCTCCTCCCACAGCAAGTTGCACATTACTCACTGGGGCAGAAAATAACTTGTATCTCTCATATGAACTCTCCTTGAAACTGCCTTCTGCAATATATCATAACATCTAGGGGAAAAGAATTACTTGTTTCCTATTTACCTACTGCGTACTGTGGGGAAAACAAGTGTTTTGTACCTGAAAGATTAATCTCCCCCTTCCCGCGCTGAGACATTGGTGTTCAGATGTGTAGCTCTAAGCATTTGCCATTTCCATTTCAGACAAGATCACGTTCTGCCACGGGCAACAACAGCTTCAATGTTCACCTCAGCCTGAACTGCTTGTGTATCCCTGTTGAAGACTTCATTCTATCTAGCTGGAGATCTTCCAGTTCTCTGTGTTATTAATGGCTGCAGTTGAGGTAACTAGCTGCGATGCGGAATGCTTTGATTGCAAGGCTCAGGTGGAGAGTTATGTTTTTGTACCTAACAGGCTTGCCTCAATACAGCTTCTGTTGTGTAGACAAAATTTTATTTGTTTCTCTTTGGGTCAATCAGATTATGAATTGTCAGAACTTAAACTGCCAGAAAACAACAGGGTCAGAGCTGTAACATTCAAGATGTAGGAAATGTCAATGATAAAAAGATACCGTTGACTCATCACGTTCATCTTAATAGGACACTGCTGTATTTTTTTCCTCAGTGGATGGAACTATTCAACAACTATAGATGTCAAGGTGGCTTAATTGCTTGCAACTTGGAATCAATGAGTTGTAGGTTTAAACTCAGTTTTGGGAATTAACTTCATAATCTAGATTATCATTGATGAGGGAAGAGAGACCCCTTATGAGTCAGATGTTAAACTGTCTGTCCAGATGCATGCAAAAGATTGTGTGGCACAATTTTTGAGAGGGGTGCAGGGGAGTTCTACTAGTACCTTAGCCAACAGACATTCTCCTCAAACTGTCACCTGGTTAATAACATCATTAAAAAATGCAAATAAAGAATGAAAAGTTCATTTCCAGGGAATAGAATTCAAAAGCAGCAAAGAATTCAAAGGTTGAGAAAGTACATTAAATCTTGGTTAGATTACTGGGCTCAGTTCCAAGCCATAATTAATTAGGATATAGAAACATAGAGTCATGAGAGAAGGTGAAAAAAACATTTACAAGAATGATTCCATTATGGAGAAACTAAAGCTCTCACGAAAGGCAACTAGACTGGTTTCTTACATTGAAAAAACACTTGAGCTGTGACCCAATGGAGGTCTTTATAACAGTGAGGGGATTTGACAGGGTAGCTGTAGTATCTCATGAAAACAGGCCCAACTGCCAGCCACGATTCCCATCTGAGCTGGTCCCATTTCCTGTGTTGGGCTCATGTCCCTCTAAAACTTTTCTATCCATGTACCTGTCCAAGTGCCTTTTAAATGTTACTAATGTACCTGCCTCAACCACTTCCTCTGGCAGCTCATTCCATATCCTGACCACCCTCTGGGTGAAAAAGTTGCCCCTCAAATTCCTACTAAATCTTTTCCCTTTCACTTTAAACCTATGCTCTCTAGTTCTTAATTTCCCAACCCTGGGAAAAAGACTGTGACCATTGACCCCATCTATGTTCCTCATGATTTCATACACCTTTATAATATCACCCTTCATTCTCCTACACTCTAATGAAAAAAGTCCCTCACTGCTCAACCTCTCACTGTAACTCAGTCCCTCAAGTCCTGGCAACATTCTCGTAAATTTCCAGCTTAAATGACATCTTTCCTATACCAAAGTGACCAAAACTGAACACAATATTCCAAATGTGGATTCACCAACATCTTGTACAACTGCAACATAACATCCCAACTTCTACACTCAGTGCCCTGACCGATGAAAGGCAGCATGCCAAAAGCCTTCTTCACCCACCCTGTCTACCTGCCACACCACTTTGTGTTTCTCTCGTGTTTCTAAATCCTGATTTATTATCGAAGAGAACTGAGCCCAGTAATTTAAATGTAATTTCTCTACTCTTGAATTCTATTCTTCCGGAAATAAATCCTCCATGATTTGCGTTTTGTTAACCAGATGACAGGTAGTTCCACTTTAAGGGGAGTACAGAACCATAGGTTTTAATGACAAGTCCATCACTGGTGAATCCAATAAGGAAATCTGGAATAAAAAGCTGCAGGTGCTGGAAATTCAAAACAAAAATGGAAACAGCCTGCAGAATCTCCAGGGGGAGAAACAGAGATGAACTCCAGGTGAAGGACCCTTCATCTGAAGTGAGAAAACATGTGTGTTAAGTTGCAGAGAGGGGTAGGAATCCTGCAGAATGGGAACAATGCAGAATCAGAGCAATTGAGGCAATTGGCTTTGATCTATTGAAGCTAATTGGATACAAGAGGGAGGAAGGAGTATGTTGATAGAGTTGGATGCAGCAGTGCAAGCTGAGGCATTTGTGGATCATAAGCACCTGTTTTGACCATTCAATCAACATTTAAAATGCCAGCTCAATGGTATGGCTAACATTCTGTTTAACTTTGGATACAAGCTTATTTTCTCAGACAATGTTGATTCTGTGTCCTTCCTCTGAAAAGCCATGGAAACTGGTTTGAGTACATGGCCAAGGACAGATTTGTGGGAAACTGTAAAGGGAATAGGTATATAGAGTCATCCAGCAGTGAATCCAGACTGCCTGTCATGTACCCACCTTATTCTAATATCCTATACTGTCCTCCCTTATCCTACACCAACCCCATTTTATTCTGGAGACACAAGAAACTGCAGATGCTGGAATCTGAAGCAAAAAACAAACTGCTGGAGGAACTCAACGAGTCAGGCAGCATCTGTGGAGGGAAATGGACAGTCGATGTTTCAGGTCGAGACCCTTCATCTGGACTCTCCCTTGACCTTTTTATTTCCAGCTGTTAAGAGACCCGGAACTCGACTGTCCATTTTCCTCTACAGATACTGCTTGATCTGCTGAGTTCCTCCAGCAGTTTGCTTTGTGCCCCATTTTAATGTCCCCACATTCCCATCAACTCCTCCCATGTTCTACTGCTCACCCACACACTAGGGGCAATTTACAGTGGCCAATTAACTTACCGACCCACACATCTTTGGGATGTGGGAAGAAACCGGAACACCCGGAGGAAACCCACATGGTCACAGGGAGAATGTGCAAACTCCACATGGTCAGTGCCAGAGGTCAGGATTGAACCTGGGTCTCTGGAGCTGCGAGGCAGCGGCTCTACAAGCTGCGCCACTGTGCCACCTAGAAAACGAAAATAATTGCAGGGCTAAGGAGAAAGAGATGGTAAATGGAACCAATTGGATAACCCTCTGGAACAGTAGGCACAGCACACTGAATGGTCAACTTCTGTGCTGCATTATACCACAACAGTTAAAAACTGGAACTGAGCCAACTAAAAGTGAACCCAGGCAAAATATTTTCACACAAAAGAATAAGGAATGCCCTGTCTCAGAAGGCAAGGAAAGCAAAACCAATTGTGGTGGTTTAAACGGGACACAGATACTACAGGCAGAGAAGGGCAGCATTTAATGGATTCAAGAGAGATGGGAGGAAACCGGGATTAAGGAGGCTTTGTGTTCCTGACTGAGACTGTGAAGACTTGTTTGCTGCCTCCATTTGGGCCCTGCAGCTGTGGCAAGAGCTCCCCTGCTTTCCATAGTCAGGTTACATCCATTTATCCTCTGAAAGCTGATCTGCCGACACTCCGCAGGTGTGAGCAATTCTTCAGCTACTATTCATGGTCGTGGAATTATAAACCACAATCCAGACAAAGTTTATTTTTAAACACAGTGTCCCGGTGCAGCAAGGAATTGAACTGGTTTGTTATATATTATAGATAATGTAAAAAAATATAATGTGTATCTACAAAACTCCAATTTCCCAGGAAAGGAGCCCTGTGAAAGGGTGAAGCGAAGGGTAAGGAGGATCCAAGAAGTAGCAGGATTTAGCCTCAACCACTTGAACTTGATCTGTCTTTCAATAAGATTGTGGCTGTTCTCCTGCCTCAGCACCACTTTCCTGTACTAACTCCATATCCCTCAATTCCCTTAATATCCAAATCTGTCTTGTGATTGAGCATCCACAGGCTTCTTGGAGAGAGAGAGTTCGCAAAGATTCACCACTCTCTGCATGAAGATGTTTCTTTGCCTCGCAGTCCTAAATGGCCAAACCCTTACTTTGAGACTGTAACCCCTGGTTTTAAATACCCCACCCAGTAGAAACACCATCCTTGCACCTATCCTGTCAAACCCACTTTGAATTCATCTCTCAGTCTTCTAAACTCCCAGTCTATCTCCTCAATGGAAACCTCCTCCCTCCCTGCCCCAAGAATCAATGTGGTGAAACTTCATTACATTCCTTCCACTGCAAATGTACCTTAGGCAGGGAGATCAGACCTGTGTGCAATGTTACAGGTGTAGTCTTGTCAAGGCCCAGTAATTGCAGTAAAACATCTTTATTAAGCACACAAGAAAATAGAAATACCAGTGGGCCTCCTTTTCAAGCCTGCCTTACTATTCAATATGATCATGGCTGACCTACCCAGGCCTCATCCCCTCTTCTGTGCCAGTTCCCCATAACCCTCAATTCCATGATCTTTCAAAAATTTATCTACTTCTTCTTTAAATACCCCCAGAGATTTAGCTTCGACAACATTCCAGGGTAAAGAATTCTAAAGAAGTTCCTATATAGCGTTTTAAATGAATCCCTTGGTCCCTTTCAGTATCCAGTAGGTTTCAATGGGATCCCCCTTCAACCTTCTAAACTCCATCGAGTACAGGCCCATGGACATTAAATGCTCCCCACATGTTAAGCCTTTCATTCCTGAGATCATTCTTGTGAACCTCCTCTGGACCCCCTGGTCAAAACTCTCCTACCACTGGAAATGTCTCAACATCTATTCTGTCACATATCCTATGTTGCAATAAGAACACACCTTATTCTTCTAACTTCCAAAGAATACAGATCTATTCTTCTACATATTCTTACTCAAATCTTATCCTTCCACTCAAATCCTTCTTCCTAAAGGTCACATCTGCAGTGCATTAACTTGATCTCTAAACATTTTCTTTCAGGATGGCTCTCTGATAGGAGAAGGAATTAGGTAAACTTATTCCTTGGGCCACAGTATAGTTTATTTAAAGTGTCAGAACATGTCCCTTGGCCTAAGGACTGGGGAAATTTCATCTGTTATCCATGCATTTGGAATATTGTGAGCAGTTTTGGGCCCCATATCTAAGGAAGGATGTGCTGGCCCTGGAGAGGGTCCAGAGGAGGTTCACAAGAATGGTCCCAGGAATGAAAGGCTGAACATGTAGGGAGCATTTAATGTCCATGGGCCTGTACTCGATGGAGTTTAGAAGGATGAGGGGGGGAAACCTACTGGATACTGAAAGGCCTGGATAGAGTGGACGTGGAGAGGATGTTTCCATTAGTAGGAGAGTCTAGGATCTGAAGACACAGCCTCAGAATAAAACTTTAAAACTGAGATGAGGAGGAATTTCTTCAGCCAGATGGTAAACCTGTGGAATGCGTTGCCACAGTGAGCAGTGGCGGCCAAGTCATTGGGTGTATTTAAGGCAGAGATTGGTAGGTTCTTGATTGGTAAGGGGGAATGCGGGAGAATGGGATTTTAAAAAATCAGCCATGATTGAATAGCGGAGCAGACTCAATGGGCCCAATGGCCTAATTCTGCTCCTATATCTTGTAGTCTTATGGTCTTATGGTTTAGTTGAGTGGCTGCCCCTAGATCTTAGTCCCTCAATATTAGGAAGAAAAACCATCCAGTCATCAATCCGACACCCAGTCGTCGATCCAAGGCCTCCCTCTATTGGATGGTGTTAACAATGCAGAAATAGGCCAAATGTCCATGTTAAATATTCGTGTTGCAAATGAGCCTCTTCCTGTTTTCTTCTCTGCCTCCTGAAATGAACCCCAGTGCTTCATTTCTCCTCCCCTCTCCTTTTACACCCGGAAGAAGCGAAGGAAAAGGCTTCATTATTACCCTTGAGCTTCATTAAGAAAAATCTAATTTCAAGCAGCTCGTGATGGAAGAGAGGAATCCAGCTGATCAAGTTGACTGGCCCTAAAAGATCAATTAAACAATGATCAATAATACCGAGTGTGACATCTCCAAAGTGTCACATGGGCAGCAGTGAACATCAGCGCTGCACTGTGTGCGGAACCCTGCACTGCTCATTTGTGAGAAGTGCCCGTCAGCAAAAAGCTGAGAGCAAATTCCCCATTAACCCCTTACTTGAACTTTATGAACCAGTACATGTTCAACTGGTGCAGTCAAATGCAGAGACTCAGGAAACTTGATGCTGAATGTCACATCAGCGGTTGGTTGTCTCCTGCTCAAACTGGTGCAGTGGTGACAACAGACCAACAGAGCTCAGCATCGTAACCTTGACTTAAGAAATCCAAGAAAAGCCGAGGGGAATTCTTAATTGGCTTTTTGTAACTGCATACATTTGCATGATCACTATAAGAAAATCCAGGTATCTTTTTGAGACTGGTTCACTCTCAAACTTGTTTCCAATATATAGTAAGCTGGATTGTAGCTTTATTTCCAAAAGAAAACACTACTCAGCTAGGATACTTTTAAGCAGAGATGCTTGCTGGATCATAACTTATTCAGCAGCTATTGCCACACCAAATGAATTTGATTTCTCGAGCACAGATTTGATGGGCCAAATGCCCTCCTCCTGTGCCATTACAACACTGTGATATTTACAGTATGTGCAAGTGTATGTAAGTTGCGTGTGTGTACCATGCATGGGGATGTGTGTATAAGATCACGTGTACTTGAATGTGCATGTGAGACCTTGTGCATGCATGTGTATTGTCATGTATGTTTGTGTGTGCATATGTGTGTGTGAGATCGTGAATGCCCGTGTATGTGTAGGCACTGGTGTTAATAGGGAACAGAGAGAAATGGAAGGACATCAGCATTAAAGAACTATGTTGTTCATTTCACTGCCCATTCCCAGCTGCTATTCCCCACATGTTCAGCTGGCTCGGTCTCCAACATTTGCCTCAAACAGAAGCCATGAGGAATCCATAGTTAAACACTCCTGCAGTTCAATGCACCCATGTTTAGTCAGGAAAAGTTAACCTATTTCGCTTTCAAACAAAACAGGTTCTGAAGCTAAGAGATTCCTCCCAAATAATACTTTCCAACCGATGTGCTCTTCTTCTGCTTGTGTAAGGCCAGAGCAACCTTTGTACATTGAATTTGAGGTTCGTAAGGCACTGTACAGTCTGTTTGGAGAGGGAGTTTATCCCAAAGATATCTCCATTGAGTTTGCATCAAGAGCAGGATGTCATTTGGCTCATCTGACATCACTGATTGGTCCCTTGTTTGATCTGGGTCACCTCATTCACTGGTAGAAGGGGATCTGATTTGCCACTGATGTATTAGGTGACAACATGGCCCATGTCCCATTTGGATCTTGCTTGGAACTGCCCATGTTCTTTGAGGCTGGTGAAACCCAGGCAGCATTGCCACTGGGTCTTGAATGAGTGCCTTGTCTTGGACAGTGATTACAATCTATTTGTTGGTGGTGTTGAAGATGAGGTGGGGAGCAGCAAACCTGGAAAGGTTCTTTGAAGCCATCCAGTGAGTTGGAGGAGGAATCAGAGAGGCTCTATTGGACTGGTAGGTGTGGGTCACTGACTATCACTGTGTGTTGTAGTATCTCATTGAACGACTTGTATCAGTACATGTTAGCTTCAAGCTTCATGAAGTCCTTTGGATTAACAACCTCGTTAACATTGAGTACCAGGGCTCTTTGCCTCATTATTGCCATCAGCCTCTCTATCCCTCCACCAAGTCAAAGGCTGTGGGCTGTAGTCCAGATATTCGAGAACAAAATCTGGGCTAACACTACACCACAGTACTTGGGGGAATGCTGTTTTGACAGAGGGGCTCTTTCATCACACTACATAAAATCCTACGACTGTGAAGAAGAGCAAGGAAATTCTCCCATGTCATAGCATGGGACCAGACCCTTCAGCCCACTGAGTCCACAGTGACCATTAAGCACCATTTGAAACTAATCCTAATTTATTCTCCCACATTCCCATCAATTTGCCCCCAGATTCTATCACTCACCTACACACTAGAAGCAACTTACAGTGGCCAATTAACCTGACACATCTTTGGGATGTGCAAGAGAAATCGGAGCAACTGGAGGAAACCCACGTGGTCACAGGGAGAACGTGAAACCTCCACACAGACAGCAGCAACTGAGGTCAGGATTGAGCCTGGGTCACTGGAGTTGTGTGGCGACTGTGCCACCATCAATTATTCCCATCCAACTATTATCAATAACAGATGAACTGCTCACCACCAAACTGTAGCATGTGGGAAATCCACATATACAGATCAGCTGCTGTGTTTCCTACATTACAATGGAGCTTATACTTTGGAAAGTGCTCTGAGATGTTCTGAGGTTGTGAAGGACACTAATGCAAGTCTTCCTTTGCTCTGGTGACCTTTAGAAAACAGTAAACCAGTGATTAACCAGCACCTCAGCACAACAGTGATGCCATAATTGCAGACTTTCCAGACTATTGGATATTACTCCTATTAATACATCAACACATTTTTAATTCATATATTTTAGATGTTACACAGCAGTAAAGTAAATGTTCCTGTCAACCAGGTGAGCTTAAAGGAAGTGGGGGAAATAGGATGCCAATGAGTTTAGAGCGAAGGAAATGGGGGCCCAGTAAGTTGAAAGGGAGTATGGGAACAGGATCCCAGTAAATTTAAAAGAAGTGCAGGAAATGGGATTCCCAGGAGTTTAAAAGGCATGTGTAAATGGGGTCCCAATGAGTTTAAAGGGAATGCAGGAAATGGGGCCCCAGTGAATTTAAAGGGATTGTGGGAACAGAGCCCGGTGAGTTTAAAAGGAGCATGGGAATGGATCCTGGTAAGTTTAAAGAGAGAAGGAATGCAGGAAACAGGATCCTGATGGGAAAGGGGGTCCAGTGGGTTTAAAGGGAATGTGGGAATGGGGCCCCAATGAGTTTAAAAAGAACACTCGAATTGGGGCCCTGGTGAGTTTAAAAGATGTGTGGGATACAGAAGCCAAACTATCAGATTTCCGAACAAGAGGATAGCAGATTTTCACTTTGACCCTGAGATGTATTTATGGACAAAAGAAAGAAAAGTGGTTGACCTAAGGCGAGGCTTCAACACTTACCTGAGAGACCTTCCGCACCACGTCTGTGCCAATGCTGAGTCCCCGGACGAAGGAACGAGCTGCAATGAAGACCCGGGTTAGCCGTATCTTGAAGAAGCGAGGCACCTCACCGAAGGGCCTCAGTGGCTCTGCGTGCTTCACCATACACTCCAGGTAGTCATCGCTGATTTGGTAGTGTGGGTTCTGGTGCTTGAACTGGCGCTCCATCAGCCTTGACCAGAACTCATTCAGCACCTCCTCCAGGTTGATGTTGGCACCCTTGTAGTAGCGGCGCAGCTCGTTGAATAGATCCTTGAAGATCTTGCTATTCTCAAAGTAATGCAGTCCGTACATGTGTGTGAACTTCCTGTGAAGGTTCTTTTCCGATTGGTCCAGCAGTTCTTGGAAATAATCTGTGGATGAGAAAGCCAAATGGTCATGAACAATGCCCAAATTACAAAACATATTGGACCCTGTTCTCCTAGGACTTGAATCATGGACCAATCTCCAGCAGCCCCATCCATCCAGACAGAATCCAGCTACTCCCTCATTCTCCAAGACACAAGTATTTGTAGGAAAACCCCAATGGCTTGGTTTCTGGCTGATTGGCTTCCGTTTCCTATGCTCCTTTTAGCTCACTAGGGAGCTGGTTCCCATGTTCTCATAAATTTACGAGGGGCTATTTCTGTGTTCCTTTCAAACTCACCAGGGCCCTGTTTCCTGTGATCTCTTTAAAATTACAGAGGCGCTGTTTCCACATTTCTTTTAAACTCACTGAGGCCCTATTTCCACACTCCTTTGAGACTCACCATGCTATATTTCCTTATGGCATAGGAATTCAGCCCACTGAGTCCATGCTGGCTCATGGGGCAATCCCATTAATCCCACTCCTCTGCTTATTTCCCATTACATATTCTTTCTCAGATGCCCATTAACTCCCCTCTGATTTTCTTACCACCCACCTACACACGAAGGACAACAGTCGATTGACCTACCAACCTACACGTCTTTGGGGTAATGGGAAGAAACCGGAGCACCTGGAGGAATCCCACACTGTTACAAGGAAAACATGAAAACTCCACACAGACAGCACCCGAGGTCTGGATTGAACCCGTGTCTCTGGAGCTGTGAGGCAGCTGCTCTACTAACTGCACAACTGTGCTGCCCCCTCCACTTCCTATAATGTGTCCATCATGATGAATAATTCTCTGCATCACCCTCTTATATCATCCGATTTCTCCGTGTACCATCTGATGGTCTCTTCCTGCTCCTCACATTGACACAACATCAAGACATCTTGGTACATTCTTTGCCAACACTTTACAGCCTTCCCCTTGTTTTTTTGAATGAAAAGTCATCGTAGTAAACCCTCCAGTCTTTGCCACTGAAGTACCAGAATACTAGTTGCCAATCATTTGGCAGTGGCTCATCATGTGGTGTTGCAGCGGAATCAGAAAGATCTGTACTGAGCCAATGTTATGGACACCTCCGTTGTCTCAAGTTTCCTTGCTGCATCCCTCAACACAGCACTGTGAGCCTTACTGCCCTTCCCTACCAACAACAGATGGCGTGTACATGTGTGTGAACATAATATAATCTCTCTGAGATGCCTTTCATAGATGGCTTGCTGAATCCGAGGGCAGGTTTCTGATAAATAGTTAAAATCAGCCAGGTTATTTACCCATCCTGGAGCTGAGAGAGTGTTTTTTATCACCAGCACAGGTCCTCTTCGATGTATCTCACCCATCAATTTCATCACTGGGACCTGACTACAATCTTAACTTTAAATGGGAAGCAGCAGTCAATTTCCTGCCAGGCCCAGCCTTCTTGAGAAAAGGGTTGGGACTAAACAGACCCAAGCGGAATCACTTTTAATTTCCTTGAACCCTCTGAGAGCCCAGGATTGGTCTTCCAGTATCCAGGAGGGAAGCTCAGCCACACCATTCCTAGATGTCGCCTATTGCCTTCATACATCTCTTCTAACATCACAGTTTGGTGCTAAATTATGTTTGATTACTGCTCCATGGGATGACATTACTAGGTTAATGTTGCAGCTTGTTGCAGGGGTGAAGACAGTCATAGACCCATACAGCACAGAGAAATCCATGTTGGCTCATTGTCTTGTGCTGTTGCTATATGTGAGCTGTCTAATTTGTCCCACTAACCTGTTCTTTCCTCAGGTCTGAGTGTATATGCCATTCCCCTGTCAAAAGTTCCCAAAGACATCGCTGAAGTCTGAGAGATTCCCAGCAACCTAAATGTTCTCTTCTCCAGGTCCATGTAAACCTCAGGAACTGAAGCCCGCCCCAGGCATAGCTCATTTGTCTCACAGCTCCAGACACGGGTTCGATCCTGACCTTCAGTGCTGTCCATGTGGAGTTCATGAGCCTCCCAGTGACTGCATGGGTTTCCTCCTGGGTTCCTCCTCATCCCAAAGAGATGTGGGTTGGTACGTTAATTGACCATGGTAAATTATTCCTAGTGTGCAGCTGAGTGGAAGAATCTGGGGGAGTTAATGGAAATGCGGGATGAGTAAAAATGAGGCTAAGGCTGGATTAGGGTAAATGGGCAGATGTGGCGATCGCTTTGCAGAGCACCTGTGCTCAGTCCACAGGAGTGACCCTAAGCTTCCTGCTGCCTGCCACTTTAATTCGCTGTCCCACTCCTACTCTGACCTCTCTGTCTGTAGCCTCCTGCACTGAGGCCCAATGCAAACTCAAGGAACAACACCTTATCTTCCATCTGGGCATGCTGCAGATTCTTACATGGCCTCACGGGTGGATAGAGCAGTTAAGAAGGCCTATGGGATGTTGGCTTTCATACATTATGGGACTGAGTTTAAGAGCCGCGAAGTGATGATGCAGCTTTACAAAACTCTAGTTAGGCCACACTTGGAGTACTGTGTTCAGTTCTGGTTGCTGCATTATAGGAAGGATGTGGAGGCGTTGGAGAGGGTGCAGAGGAGATTTACCAGGATGCTGCCTGGATTAGAGCGTATGGAATATGAGCAAAGGCTTAAGGTGCTAGGGCTTTATTCACTGGAAAGGAGGAGGATGAGAGGAGACATGATACAGGTATATAAAATATTGAAAGGAATAGATAGAGTAGACAGCCAGCGCCTCCTTCCCAGGGCACCAATGCTCAAGACGAGAGGGCATGACTTTAAGGTTATGGGTGGGAGGTTCAGGGGAGATGTCAGGGGGAGGATTTTCACTCAGAGAGTGGTTGGTGCATGGAATGCACTGCCTGGGGTGGTGGTGGAGGCAGATACATTGGACAGGTTCAAGAGCTTGTTGGATAGGCATATTGAGGAATGTGAGATAGAGGGATATGCGGGAGGAAAGGGTTAGATAGCGTGAGGGTGGTTTGATGGACGGCACAACATGGTGGGCCAAAGGGCCTGTTTTATGCTGTATGGTTCTATGGTTCTAATAGGTAGATACAGCAATGATGATTTCCTCTGGATGGGGTGTCGAGAACCAGGAGTCACTGTCTTAGAATAGATCAGCCATTTAAGAAATTTCTTCACCCAAAGGGGAGCTAATATTTGAAATTCTCTACCCAAGAGTTCTGTGGAGGCTCAACTGCTGAGTGCATTCAAGACAGCAATTAACACATTTTTGGATATTAAAGGAATCAAGAGATGTGTGGTTAGCATGGGAAAGTGGCACTGAAGTAGGACATCAGTCACAATCTTACTGAATGGTAGAAAAGGAGTGAAGGGTTGAACGTCCCACTCCTGTTTCTCTTTCTTCTGTTTGTATGTTTATGATCTGCGCTGTCTAGTGGAGAGCTGAAGCAAGAGCAGGGATATGTTGAACCTGAGTGTTGCCGGCAAGGCCAGTGTTTATTGTCTACCCCCTATTTGACTTTGTGAAGCCTGCAGTCAAGAACACTGCAGTCCCTCTGGTGAAGGAACTCCTTCAGTGCTGTTATGGAGGGAGATCTAGGGCCTAGACCCAGTGATGATGAAGGACAGGTGATATATTTCAGGTCACGATGGTGCATTACTGGGGGAGGGGAACCTGCAGATGCTTATGGTGTGATGGAAGTTCGACATGCACAAGAGGCTACAGTTGGAACAGCCCCATCATCCTCTATTGTGGAGACCAAAAAGGTGGAGGAATTTGAAAACAGAGTTTATTTGAGGCTTTTCAAGTCTGCAACCACTGTAGTGCAACAAAGGTATTGGGAACTTACCTGGGCTTGGTGTCAGTTTGAATATGTACAGCAGAGCTATGTAGCCATGTCAGTACATAGTGACTGTCTCAATGCAAATAGCAAATCTTTCACATGCAGGGGAAGGGGAATGGAATATTCCACAACATTGACCTGCAAAGGCCCTTCAGAAAAATTTGGAGCACTCCTTGTGTCCTTGAGCCCATGGATGAAGAGCTCAGCATCTTTACAAATTGAGTTTAAACCCAGGGCAGCTGCTTTTATTAGGAGCTAATGAGATGCTGTTACCTTTTACAACTGCTGTCTTTCTTTCTTTGATTAAGTACATGTCAGAATGCTGCAAATTTTTAAAGGGAGCTTTGTAAAATTCAACAAGATGCAAGACATTTAATTTCCATTTCTTTCAGCTTGACTCATTAGGGCCAGGGTGAGACTCTGTCTCCTATAACAGAGCACAGGGAGACTTCCAATCGATTCTTCTCAGCAAATGATTGAATAGTTGCCTGTTCCGCAAAGGCTCTTTGCTCCATTTTCTCGTCACGCAGCACTGATACTCATCACTGGCCAAGTAGCCACCATCCTGGCATTTTCCTTGTGTCAGAACATTCCATGGTTCTCTCAAGGGCATTACAGGCAAAGGCTGGTACTGTTCCCATTTAACTACAGGATACTAGTCAAACACATTTAAGGTGAGATGGGGAAAGTTTAAAGGAGATGTGTGGGGCAAGTTTTTTTTACACAGAGGGTGGTGGCGGCTAGAATGGGCTGTAGTGGAAGCAGATACGATAGTGGCATTTTAGAGGCTTTTAGATAGACATATTAATATGCAGGGAATGGAGGGATATGGATCATGTATAAACATAAGAGATTAAGTTTAATTTGGCATTGTGTTCAACACAGACAGTATGGGCTGAGGGGCCTGTTTCTGTGCTGTACTGTTCTATGTTCTATGTAACATCAGTAAGCACAGGTGAACTTTGCAGTATAATAACCAGGGTGAAAACTGTAACTGGTATGACTCTCCTGATTTCCCTGTCAGCCCAGAACAATCCTACTAATCGTTAACTTTGGCTGGAGTTAGCTAACACACTTCAGCTTCCATTTCTTCTTCAAAGAGAGAAGGTCAAGTTTCCGAGCTCTCTTTGAAAACACTTTCCACTTTCATTTCTCGCACATGTTCTAACGGCTTCATGTCTTTGATAGTTTTCGACAGGGACATTGGATATGCAGTTGAAGAAGGACAGATAAGTTGGACAAATTGGATAGCTCATTCAGAAAGATAGCACAGGGTGACAGGCAGATTTGGCTTCTTTCTATGCTGTACAATTCTATGCTTCTCTCAATTACAACAACCTGCACAAAATAACCCATTAACCCAGTGAAACAATGCAACTATCAAACACAATTTAGCACAAAGCTATGTAAGATGTTCTTACATGGAGAACAACATGGGAACTGGCCTGATTACCCATCCAGAGGAGCAATCCCGTCAGTCCCATTCCACCACCTTTACTTCCCTGCAGCCTTTTCTCCCACACACTTGTCCATCATATCCCCTTTGGTCAGTCCATATGAAGAACCTCGACCTGAAATATCGATTGTCCATTTCCCTCCACAGATGCTGCCTGATCTGTTGAGTTCCTCCAGCGTTTTGCTCCAGATTCTAGCATCTGCAGTCTTTTGTATCTCTGTAACCCATTTGATGTTCTTTGCCACAATCCACACTAAGTAATAGTTTACAGCAGCTAGTTAACCCATCAACACGTCATTGGGATGTGGGAGGATATCGGAGCACCCAGAGGAATCCCATGCAGTCATAAAGAGAGCGTGCAAACTCCATACAAAGAGAGGTCAGGATCGAACCTGGGTCGCCGGAGCTAAAAGGTAGCAGCTCTAACTGCTGTGCCACTGTGCCACCCTCTGAGAGCAGCTTGGTTAGGTAGGTAGGAATGGAGGAGAGTGTGGTGTCCATCAGCACCACTTCACAAAATGGCTTGGAGAATTTATTTCATGTTAAGGTCACTATTTGGGTACGCAGGTTGATAGGGTGGTAAAGAAGGCGTATGGCATGCTTTCCTTTATTAGTCAAGGCACTGAGTTCAAGAGTCAGGAAGTTTTGTTGCAGCTTTATAATGCTCGGGAGTATTGCATTCAATTCTGATCACCCCATTTTGGAAAGGATGTGGAGGCTTTGGAGGGGGTGCAGAAGTTTACCAGGATGCTGCCTGGATTAGAGGGCATGTGCTATAATGAGAGGTTGGACAAACTTGAGTTGTTTTCTCTGGAGCGGCGGAGGCTGAAGGGAAACCTGACAGAAGTTTTTAAGATTATGAGAAGCACAGATAGAGTAAGACAGTCCAGGGTCGAAATGTCTAATACTAGATGGCATGCATTTAAGGTGAGAAGGGGTAAGTTCGAAGGAGACAAGTTTTATTTTTACACAGAGAGTGATGGGTGCCTGGAATGCACTGCCAGGGGTGCTGGTGGAGGCAAATATAATAGAGGCGTTTAATAGGCTCTTAGATTGGCACATGAATGTGCAGAGAGTGGAAGGAACATGGACATTGCATAGGCATAAGGGATTAATTTAGTTAGGTGCTTAATTACCAGTTTAATTAGTTCAGCAAACGTCATGGGCCAAAGGGCCTGTTCCTATGCTGTACTGTTCCATGTTCTATTTGTGCAGATGCTTTGTTGCTATTGGCTGCCCCAGATTGCATACACCACAAAGGTTCTGCTTCCATGCCATTTTGCTGCCTGCAGTGCATTCCCAACACAGCGCTGCTCAGCACTGTTTTCCTTTGACCTCAGCAGAGAATTCATCCCTCGATTATCTGTAATCGCTGCTCTAGTTTCAGCTGCTGAGCATCTGTAGGACACTCATCAGGATGTGGAAAGATATGATCTTGATGGGCATGTGTTCCAGGAATGGACACATGGCTGGTGATCACAACAGTTGGGTCAAAGTTTTGTTTAATGCTTTTATTTTTAGACTGGTGGATTAAATCATTTTGGAGGACTACCAAAATATATGGAATAGTTGGGACTTTGCCTTTCTGCTGATATGAATGCAGCAATTGTTAGTTTGCCGATTTATTGTACACACCTGCTGACTAATTTTCTCCTGGGTTTGTATGGCCAATGATTCTAACTTCAGCAAACACATACTGGAGTGGTGACTCTACATGTAGGTCTGGACTGGAGGCCAGATTTAACTCCGAGGCTGTTCGGAACAGGAGCGCTATAGGTACGAGGCATACAGTCATACAGTGCGGAAACAGGCCCTTCGGCTCACCAAGTCCGTGCCAACCATCAACCACACATTTGCACTAATATTGAGTTAGAAAATGCTGCAAACACTCAACAGCTCAGAGAGCATCTGTGGAAAGAGAAACGGTTAACATTTCAGGTCTGAGACCCTTTGTCGGAACTGGGAGAGAGAGGAAAAAAAAATGTTGGTGTTAGTTGGCATTGGGTGCAGGATGGATAGGACAAAAGGAGTATCGCTGTTAGGGGGAGACAAAATGAGTTGATGTAGCAGTTAGAACAGCAGTTACGATCGGATGATGTTTCTTTGTCAGTGAAGTGTGTTGTAAATGGTGAAGCTGTGGGACATGCCCAGACTACACTAACAGAAAAAGAGAAACTGAGCCAAAATGATGGTAGGCAGAAATAGGCAGACAGACAGAAAAAAACAAGTTACCTAGAGTTGGAAAATCTGATATTGAGTCCAGAAGGCTGCAACATACCCAGATGGAATATGGGGTGTTGTTCCTTAAGCTTGTGTTGGCTCTCGTTATAACAGCGCAAGAGGCCACAGCCAGAGAGGACAGAGTGTGATGGTGATTTAAAGTGACAGGCAATCAGAAGCTCACGGTCACCCAATCTGCATTTGGTTTCTCCAATGCAGAGGAGACCACATTGTGAACAGCCAATACAGTACACTAGATTGGAAGGGGTACAAATGAATTGCTGCTTCACCTGGAAAGGTTATTTGAATCTCTAAATGGTGGGAAGGGAAGAGGCAAAAGGACAGGTATGGAATCTCGTGTGGTTGCATGGGAAAGTGCCATAAGATGGAGAGTGAGAGGCAGGACCAGAGAGTCACGAAGACAGCGATTCCTTCGACTTGCTGAAATGGAGAGGGAATATGTTCCTGGTGGAAAAATATTAGTGGGAGTTGTCTTTTGGCCCCCAAACGGTAGTGGTCATGTAGAACATACTATATATCAGGAAAGTAAAGTTGGCTGTGCAATAATCGTGAGGGACTATAAACTGGACAAACCAAATTAGTAGTGATTGTGTTCAGGAAGGATTCAGAGGGCGTATAACCCTTTCTCATTGTACAATACTAGATCTAAAATAGCCTGCTCCCTCACTAGCTTTCTAAATCTGTATGTTAAGGAACTAGTAGATTTGATGTATCTGGACTTGCAGAATTCCTTAGAAAGGTACCACGCAAGAGATTATTAAACAAAAGAATACATATTATTGGAGGTTAAATACTGGCATGAGGTGAAGATTGGCTAATAGACAGAAGACAGAGAAGGAATAAACAGTCATTTTCAGGTTAGGAAGCTATGACTAACATGGTCCACATAGAATACCACCTTCCCATAAAGATTTGAATGAGGGGATAAAGTGTAATATATCCAGCTTTTCTGATGATATACAGTTGGGTCACAGTGTGGGTTAAGAGGAGCATGCAGAGAGGCTCCGAAGGAATATAGACAGTCTAAAAGAGCGGGCGAGGAAATGGCAGGTAGAATATAATGTGGAAAAACGTGAGGTCATCCACTTTTGGAAGAAAAAATAGATAAGTGGAATATTTTTAAATGTTGAGAGACTGAAAGGTGTTAGTGTTCAGAGGGACCTACCAACCTATTACCGGTCTGCTTCCTGTCCTCATCGCCAATGATTGGACACAGTTACAAGTTTAGCAGGGAAGTCATTTAAACCTGAAGTGTGTAGGAACTTCTCACAGAGAGAGGTGAATTCTCTACCCTGGAGTATTGTGCAGGCTAGACACTGGGGATATTTAAAGAGGAGGTAGATAAATTTTTGATAGATTGGGGGATTGAGGAACATGGGGAGCTGACACAGAAGAGGAGATCAGGCCTGATCATATTGAATGGCAGGGCAGGTCTGAGGGGCCAAGTGGTTTACTCATCTTATTTTCTTTTGTTCTTACATTCCAATACTCACTTCCCTCCCAGGCTTGCATCCCATCCTGCTCTCACTCCCCTTCCCATGCCATTTCCAGGCTCCAGAGATGATGCAGATGCTGGTGTTCTGTAGTGGGAAACAGAACCATTGGTTCTCAGAGGGCTTGTGATCAATAGCAGGGCCTGGGACACTGCAGAGAGTTCAAAGTTGTGCACAGGAAATCAAGTTTACACACTGCTCACTCTGTTAGGACGGTCCTGCTAACCTCACCTTCTAGCAGCTGGTTTCTGAACCATTGTGCTCTCTCTCATTTCCACAGTGAGTACCTGTGATGCCAGACAGGCATCTACAATGGGCCAACGCCTAGTCCCAGCAGACTGAACCTATCTGCAAATCTGGACCACAGATTTTGGTTTCTTTGCCACACAAAAGGATTCTTTTGTACATAAAATGGTGAATGCATCGGTCAGAGTGCCGTTCCTTTCATCATTTGGACAGGTATATGGATAGAAAAGGGTTAGAGGGATATGGGACAATGCAGGCAAATGGGAGTAGCTTACATGGGCAGCTTGGTCAGCATAGATGACTTGGGCTGAAGGGCCTGTTTCTGTGCTGTATTACTCTGTGTCTCTATCAATGTGGATGCTCTGAAATTACAAGTGCTGAGTAGGTGGCACAGTGGCACAGCCGCTATCTCACAGCACCAGAGACCCAGGTTCAGTCCTGACTTCGGGTGCTGTCTGTGTGAAGTTTGCATGTTCTCCCTGTGACCACATGAATTTTCCACTGAGTGCTCCCACATCCTAAAGACGTGTGGGTTGGTGGGTTAATTGACTGCTGGAAATTGCCTCTGATGTGTGGGTGAGTGGGAGAATCGGAAAGGAATTGAGGGGAATGTGGGGAGAATAAAAGAGGATTAGCGTAAATGGGTGGTTGATGATCAGCACTGACTGGATGGGTTGAAGTTTCCGTGCTGTGTGACTCTATGTTCAATATTTGCCCAGGTCATGGAACAAGCAATGTATTTATCCAATTCACTCTTGAATCTTGCCAATGAATCTACAGCCCCCACCCTGTTGGGTATCACGTGCCAGAAGGCAGTAAGGCTTTGTTCACTTTGTCCAGACCCTCGTGCTGAGGTTTGCAACAATGGACCCTTTCTCCGAGTGGATAAAGGAGGCTGGAGCAGGTCAGTCCGACACCTCGTCTGAAGGATGGGGCAGCTTGCAATGCAGGTTTCAAACAGCCAGGCCGGCTGTGGAAGAATCAGACTTGCCACGCCAGCTGTTCCAGGCTCTTTGCCAGGCATCTGTGCTCAGTTCTGCCACTCCCAACCCCAGTGTGTTGTTGCAGGAACAAATGGGAGTCATGCACAACCCTAGATCAGACCCTCATGACTCGCTGGAGGACTGGAGAGCAGTCTGCAACTTACAGAAAGGAAGGGGAAATTCACCCTGGCTATGCTGGGGATTAGACCACACAATGACTCTGCACGGACTGCCCGCCCTTCCTGACAGCTGGTATTACTGACTCAGAGTGCAGCACAAGTAACAAAGTGCTTCTCCCCATCTGTGGGACTGAATAATCACATTGTATTCCAGGACTTTTCTCCCCACAAGACTAGGAACTGGTTTGAATTGAACTGACTGGAACAAGTAGAGGATGGGAATATTTGGTTTCCTTCTACTCATTATTTTGTTGGCTCGTTCACCCTCATCTGCAGCAGGATTAGCAGAGCGAGAGAGAGAGAGAGAGAGAGAGAGAGAAAAAGAGTGAGAGAGTGAGTGAGAGTGAGAGAGAGAGAGGGAGTGAGTGAGAGAGAAAGGGAGAGAGAGAAAGTGAGAGAATGAGAGAGAGTGAGAGAGAGAGGGAGAGAGAGGGAGAGAGTGAGAGAGAGTGTGTAGAGAGGGGCAGGGAAACAAGCAGAGAGGGGATGCAAGTGATAGGCACTGAGATAAAATAGAGCATACAGATAGGGAGGGAGGTGAACAATTGTGTGAAAACTGGACATATGGGAAGTGGAAAACATAAGAGGCAAAGAAAAAGCAGGTCTGGTAGGGAGAAAGAAACAGAGAAACAGTGAGAGGTTCAGGGATCAGAGGAAACCAAGACCCAAGCAGATGACAATGAAGAGTGAAATAACACACAGAGACCAGCACAACACAAGCATGCAACAAACACATAATGTACACATACACGGTGGTATTTTCTGTTGGCAGCTCTGGAAGTCTCCCCTGACGCACATGTTTACCTTTCCAAGGTACAAGATACAACAAACAAGAAAGGAACTGGGGGATGTGTAATTGTTCAATAAACTTGTCCAGGGGGAGCATTTCCACATTGTTAGTACTGACTGGGAATATGCAGCGTCCACTCAGTGCTTCAGTACAACACGCCTCAACTCTGCGATGAACCTTTCACCATCCTGACCAAACGTTACCAGCTGACCGAGCCCAATGTGCCAACAACAAAGTTTTCTTTTCCCACTTCCAAATTCCTTTGCCCGAAGCCTCACCTTCCTTCCATTTACCCCACCTACTCTTTCTCCTACCCCCATCATCTTTCCCCTTTCTCCTCTGTTCCTGTAGATTCTCATCATCCTTCCCAATTTTAGTGGAAAATCAGGGGTCTAGAACTTCCACTGCATAATATTTTTGTGCTTTTGTGTGCGATACACACAATTTTATCAAAGGTATGCTGGTTTCACCTTTCTTCAATTTAATTGGGGTTCCTTCTTTTGAATGACACATAAATCACTGGATTGGCTGGGTGATGCAGAATGATATTGGTCCCATCCTCTTCAGCAGGCCTTAACCAGGCCTAGTGTGGCTTATTTTAATCAGTGCCAGACCTAGCCTGGAGCTTTCAACAAGGGTGTAAGGTGATTAAAACCAATTATAAAAGTCAAGCAGTTTAAAAAGAGAGAATTTTACCCATGATAGGCACTGCAAAAAAGTATTTTTAGCATGCTACTATTTTTTTGTGAAAGCTCATTTTCCATTGCATTATTGGATTCCCAGGAAATAATTTTGTTTCACCTTGAATTGTTCTTCCTTAGTGACCTCCCCCAGTCCCTCCCTACTGATGTCCTCAGGTCTCATGAACAACATCCCACTCCACCCAACCCCCTCTGGAGTGTGTGTGCACATCATTATGTAAATAAGATGTGTGGTCAGATCATCATGTGCACCTATGAAGTAAGCACCACATGTAGCTGCTAGGGAAAATTAGCTTTCACAGAAAAAAAGTAGCACGCTAAAATACTTCTATTTTCCAGTGCTAATCATGGATAATATTCTTGCTTTTTAAATCGTTTGACTTTTATAATTGGTTCTAAGTATGTGCGACAAACACCCTTATTCAAAGCTCCTCTATCATGTGGCTGAACTTACCTGAACTACAGTTAAATCCAAGGTCCGACCTAGAATACACTACAATAGGTGAAGAGTTTAAAAAAAAGATTCATATAAAATCAGCTGCATTGTACTTTTAAGAGCAATGTTCTTCTCCAGTGGATTCAGTGGAAATCTGTGGCTGCTGGCAAAGGAATGGCAGAAAATGGACCCTGAAGATTTAACCTCCTGACCATGGCTGAAGCAGTCTATTTTGCACAGGTCCCATGGGCATGATCGGGAGACAAGGTGACATCCAGGCAGCTGCTTCTCACTGTGACACAGCTGCACTCTTTCTTAAAGCAGCCCCAACCAATTGTAACATCATTATAAAGAAAACGATGCAGGTCTAGAAATAATGGAACAAGCTTGGTGTGAAGTGTAAACACTTGAGCAAGTCTACTCCACGTAGGCGGGAAAAGAAAGAAAATGAAGCAATCTTCATTGTCAGTCTGGGGGTGTGTGGCAAGGCATGTGAAGCGATCACATCCTACACAAGGAAGTTTCTCAAGGCCAATACTATTCTTCAGCTGAATGATAATGCAGAGAATGTGCAGGGAGAGAGTGTAAGAAAGCTGTATTATGTACAAAATTGGCTGCAGAGTGTATCACACATTCTTCTAGCAGCTCTGCAGTACATTACAGGTATCTTGTTTGCAGAGCCAGTTTAGAGTTTGAAAGCATACTTCGATACTTGGATGTTTGGGATAGCAGACGTGACTTTGGCACATGCAAAAGAAATCGTGAGTGATCATAGCTCTGCCCTGAAGGATCCAGAGGTATTGTAACACATGGAGAGTTGTTAGATCCTTCAGAGACAGGTTTGTTTATCGTCCAAGAGATGGAACAGACAAAAGTTGTGAGGCACAAAGAGCTTTCCAATTGATTTCACGGATTGCAACTTCGATGGGGATGGCAGCCAAGAGTGCCAGAGAATTGTGTCCTGTCTCAGCCAGAAACAGGAGTCAAAGGGCAAGGTGCAGAAACAAGAACAGCATCATGTGTCATAAGATGTACCAGCACTCCATCCTCTCACAATCATCCACTTCAGAATTGAAGTAATATGTTGGAAGAACAGCCAAACAGCAGTAGCTTGCATATAATATGGAAGAAACAGACAACGATGTGTGCTCAAATACAGCACAACTACAGACAGAAGGAGTTTCTCAATAGAAGTCACAAACAGGAAACCTGTAACTATTACAACCACTGTAGACATTGAATTTACTTTGTATTGCATCTACGCTAGAAGCAACTTAGTGTGCAACAACAGGACATTAAGGTCATGCATGGTCCTGATTGATGGCAAGTCATTAGTGATGCAGACTGACACAGCGACACGCTGTTCCATTGTGGGGAAAGACACAGCCGTTCAGTCTCCTAATCTTCATAAGGAACAAGGTCAGTCTTAAGACTTGAAAATCAAAATAAAACTGCAGCTTTCGAAAATCTGAAATAAAAGCAGAAAATGCTGGAAGCTCAGCAGCAGGCAGCATCTGTGGAATGAGGAACAGAGTCAACATTTCAGGATTGAAGACCCTTCATCAGAATAGCTCAGAGAAACGGTCTTCTACCTGACGCATTAACTCTGTTTCTCTCTCCACAGATGCTGCCTGACCTGCTGAGTGTTTTCAGCATTTTCTGTTTTATTTCAATCTTAAGACTTCCTCAGGGAAAGTTTTGAAAAAACCTGCGACAGGTACAGTAAGATAAGACAAGATTTCTTTATTAGTAACACATACATCGAAACACACAGTGAAATGTATCCTTTTTGCGAGGAATGTTCTGGGGGCAGCCCGCAAGTGTCGCCACGCTCCCGGAACCAACATAGCATGCCCACAACTTCCTAACCCATACGTCTTTGGAACGTGGGAGGAAACCGGAACACCCGGAGGAAATCCACGCAGTCACGGGAGAATGTACAGAATCCTTACAGACAGCGGGAGGAATTGAACCCGGGTCATTGGCGCTGTAATAGCATTATGCTAACCGCTACACTGGCAGTGGCTCAAGTCACCCAGAGTTGGAGTAGACCGCACTGGATTACCATTGATAGAAGGCATTAGGAATTAACAAGACTTTAAATCAGAGTCGTATAATCATGCCTTCAGCCCACCATGTCCATGCTGACCATCAAGTATACCATCTCAATCATGGAATTATAAAGCTTTGAAACAGACTATTCAGCCCAACTCATCAACACAGACCAGTGGGCACCCTTCCATCTGCACCCCATCACCCAGCCCTATGGTCCATAGCTCTCTATGCCTAAGCGATTCAAGTGTTCATCTACACACTTTGTATATGCTATCAGCGACACAGCTTCAACCACTCTCTCAGACAGTGTATTTCAGGTACTCACCACTCTCTGAGTGAAGATGGTCCCCTTCAGATCCCCTCTGAATCTCTTCTCCCTTACCCTAAACCTATGTCCTCTAGTTTTATCCACCTCTGATATGGGGAAAAATTTCCTGCATTCTATCCTATCTATTATAATCCCATTTATCAACATCACATAGCCTTCTGTGCCTTGGTGATTCAAATATTCATCCAGATACTTCTTAAATATTGTGAGGGTGCCTGCCTCCACCACTAAAATTGACTGGGTGGGAGTGTTTGTTGCTCAGGTTGACCAGGTCATCATGTAACAGTGGGAGTGAAAGTTCTATCTTCCCACCGTGACTTGCAAGCAAAGACTGAGGCTGCCCACATAACTCAGCAAGATATGTTATTAAAGTCTACGAACTTGCTTTGATTGGATGGACCAACCTGAAGTAGCGCCCAACATTTAAAATGGACATACTGAGTTGTCATTGCAAGTATTCTCAGGAAAAGGATCGTTACTGAGCTTACATGCTGGAATCACTAATAAGAAGGCCATCACCAAGAGGTTTGTATGTTGACCACACATTGTGTTAAGATATTGCTACCAGAGAACCTTACTCAAAGCTAGCTGGCAGAGGCTCCTTTCAACAGTGCTTTAACACTCCTAGGTCATGGGGTGAGAATGTTGGACGGATGGACATTTCTCCGCTGATTAAGACTGTAATCAGAAATGTGAAATACATGTTCACATTACTATTTTCATTTGGGCTCAGGGCTTACTGCAGTCCTACTGTTACTACCTAGCGACCAAAACCTTAGGCAGCTACTTCATGGATGATGTGCAAAGCGATAAGCCCGGGACCCATGTTTCAGTGGGAAGGTTGGAGTGCCATGTTTTGCTTGGGAAAGCAGGTTATATGTCAGCCAATATCCAACAGGATAACAATTGTGTTGCTGGATTTGTAAACTGAAGAGATATCACTTCAAATATCACTGTGCATATTTGCGGATTTGTACTTTTTTAAGATATAATTTAGTGCTAACTAAATTGACCATGAAGTTGTCAGATTATTGCAAAAATCCAATTGGTGCACTAATCTCCTTTACAACAGAAACCTGTAATCCTTATCCAGTCAGGTCTATATATGTTTCCAATTCACTACTAACATAACTCCTCTGTTGGTAGACTTGCCAAACCACTGCAGTGGTTTAAGAAGGTCCATTGTCACCTTCACAAAGGATGGGCCATAAGTGCAGACCTTGCCCATGCCTCCCACATCCAAAAATAACACCAAAGTATTGAACAACCTTCAAAACTGCCTCTTGATTAGGTTGCAGGCAGTGAGGTGGAGTGGGAGAGCATTAAATGAGTTAAGAAGTATAGCTTACAAAGTCAGCACCCCATGCAAAACGCTTCTTTTAGAGTGAGCTTGATTTTCATAGCACTGCAGTGTCATTACAAAAAAGCTCCCGATCCCAGCACATTAACAACTAGATAGGCCACTCAAGTCATTGGGCCTCAGGTCATTACGCTGTGTGAACAAGATTCAAGGACAGAGCAGAGATCCAACATACCAGACTGATGCCAATTAGCTGCCTTGTTGGGGAAAAGGACATCAACCATGTTTTAATATAGAGACAGCAAATGTTGGAAATACTCAACAAGTCAGGCAGCATCAGTGGAGAAGGCGGCCTCAAGAATAACTCATTGAAACATTAGCTCTGTTTCTCTCTCCACATATGCTGTCTGACCTGCTGAGTATTTCCAGCATTTTCTGCTTTTATTTCAGATTTCCAGCACCTGCAGTGTTTTGCTTTTCTTTTGCTTTATGCTCAACAATGTTTTAGTGAGTGATTCTTAAAATGAACAACTTTTATAAGTAAACAACTTTGCTCTGAAATTACTTAGCATGGTTGGAGTACTTGCCTGCCAAGTCTTTGTGGCCAACATTCTGATCTCAGCCAGACACTAGGTACTGTTGCAAGCACAGGTGCTAAACACAGAATTTTCTAACTTCACCAGCTCGGCAGAGAGAAACATAAAGCAAGCTTTCTTTCAGCTGATAAACCACGTTTCAACAGGCAACCAGAACATTAACTTACCACTTCTCTTCTTGAACGCCAACTTCTTGACGATCACTGAAAGTCGCCTCACAGGTAGATAGGGTAGTTAAGAAAGCTTATGGGATGTTAGCTTTCATAAGTCATGGGATCGAGTTTAAGAGCCGTGAAGTAATGATGCAGCTTTACAAAACTCTGGTTAGGCCACACTTAGGGTACTGTGTCCAGTTCTGGTTGCCTCATTATAGGAAGGAGGTGGAGGCGTTGGAAAGGGTGCAGAGGAGATTTACCAGGATGCTGCCTGGATTAGAGAGTATGGATTATGAGGAGAAACTAAAGGAGCTAGGGCTTTACTCATTGGAGAGGAGGAGGATGAGGGGAGACATGATAGAGGTATACAAAATATTAAGAGGAATAGATAGAGTGGACAGCCAGCGCCTCTTTCCCAGGGCACCAATGCTCAAAACAAGAGGACATGGCTTTAAGATAATGGGTGGGAAGTTCAAGGGTGATGTCAGAGGGAGGTTTTTCACCCAGAAAGTGGTTGGTGCATGGAATGCGCTGCCTGGGGTGGTGGTGGAGGCTGATACATTGGACAAGTTCAAGAGATTGTTAGATAAGCATATGGAGGAATTTAAGATAGAGGGATATGTGGGAGGAAGGGGTTAGATAGTCTTAGGTGTGGTTTGAAGGGTGGCACAACATGGTGGGCCGAAGGACGTGTATTGTGCTATATTGTTCTATGGTTCTACGGATCTCCACTAATATCTATTTGTATTTTCTCAAACTGTACCAGAAACCTTCTATGCTTTACTCCAAATTTAAAGCAGGCATTGTCTGCTAGTCTTCCCATTTCCTCTATTGCCAAATGTGATTCATTTGGCCACAGACTCATACAGCACGGAAACAGGCCCTTCCACCCACCTTCAAGCACCCATTTATACTAATCCTACACTAATCCCATTTTATTCTCTCCACATTCCCCTCAAATCCCATTACAGATTCTACCACTCACCGACACACTACCGGCAAAGCACAACACCCAACTAATCCATCAACGCACATGTCTTTGGGATGTGGGAGGAAACCAGAGCACCCAGAGGAAACCCAGGCAGTCACAGGCAGAGTGTGCAAACTGCACAAAGACAACACCAGAGGTCAGGATTGAACTCTGGTCGCTGCAGCTGTGAGGCAGTAGGTCTATTAGCTGTGTCACTGTTGCTGTCCCAACCTTTGTCACACACTAGTGACCCATCACCTGGGATTCTTCATCTTATGAGAATTAAAACAAAGAGAAGTCTCACCAACAGAAGTCCTAGTCAAACTCTGTGCCTCCAGAGAACGTTTTTGATTACTTTTTTCCCAGGATGTTAGAGAAGTCAAAGCACTGGTTGGAAGTAATAACCACTTCTTAATCTGTGAGTTCATATTGATCTGAAGAACAGGAAGCCGACCAAAACTCAGGATACCTCAAGATCCAGTCATCTCTTTCCTCACTGTAATCTGGCTTGGAAATTAGTTTTCCCAGCATTGGTAGCATTCAAAATGAATCTAGACACATGCCCAAAATCAATCGTAATTTCTCCATACATCTCCACACAGTTGCTTCGGGACTGACATAACCAGGGGCTTGTGAGTAGGTTACTCATCAGTCCAAATGGGATCCTCCTTTATTCAGAAGAGGCACAGGATTGTCCTTTTCCTCTTCTGCTCTGAACTGACACATCACATACTTGAATGAAGCATAACCCATGGACCAGCTGACAGAATAAGCCGTTTCTGTGCTATATAAGTACAAAGAGTTGCATTCTATGTAATTCTCCATAAGACAAGCTGCTTATTCTGGCTGCCCTGTCAAGTGAAACTAATGAAATGTTCCATGGTGCTGTACTTTTTATGTGACAATATTCCTCATTAAACATTAATAGACTTCCTCCATTTTTTCTCCAGCTGTTCCACTGCAGAATATATGAATGATCTGAGTGGTGATGAAGGAACACACAGCAGTACTGGGATGGTTCTGGAGTTGTGGTGTGTGTATAGCACCAATGTTGCTACCGTTCAATAAAACCCTGTTTATATTGCTGCTGTTGCCAAGGATACAGTGAAGAAAGTCAAACCAAAAGCACAGAAGCCAAGTATCTGGCCAAAAGTCAGGGCTATTCAGTGAAGACTCCCAGCAGAAATGGAACAACTTACAACTGAAGTGTGAAGCGGGAGAAGGAAAAATCTTTTCAAAGCAGAGGGTTGAAGAGATTGAGATTTGCTCCAATGGTTTCCACTTGTCAGAAAGCTGATCTTTAGCTTCTAACCAATAATTGCAACCTGGCATAGTCTTTGTCCCAGAGATCAGTTTGATGAGATGGCAGCATACTTGTTGATCAAGAGAAGGGATGCCAAAGACACAAATAATTTCTCCTGACTTGAAAGGGCACAAGAAATAAATTGAATGGAACACATTACCCTAAAAGAGTAATATAATCCTAGAGTCATACAGCATGGAAACAGGCCCTTCAGCCCACCGAGTCTGCACCGACCATCAAACATCCATTTTGCACTAATCCTACCCTAACCCACTCTTTTTCCCCCCACATTCCCATCGGCTTCCCCCAGATTCTACCACTCACCTACACACTAGGGACAACTTACACTGGCCAATTGGCCAATCAACCCACACACCTTTCACATGTGGGAGGAAAACAGAAAACAAAGGGTGAACCACGTGGTCACGGGGAAAATGTGCAAACTCCACACAGACAACACAGGAGGTCAGGAACAAATCTAGGTCTCTGGAGCTGCAAGGTGGTGACTCTAACAGCTGTACCATCTGTGCCCACTCTGTTTCCCTTGATTACTATACAATGGCTAAAACATAGAACAGAGAACAGTGCAGCACAGGAACAGGCCCTTCAGCCCATCATGTTGTGTCGAACTAATTAAATTAGTCATTAAATGCCTAACTAAACTAATCCCTTCTGCCTACAAGAGGTCCACATCCCTCCATTCTCTTCCTCTATTGTATTTGCCTCCACCACCACCCCTGGCAGGGCATTCCAGGCACCCACTGCTCTCTGTGTATAAAACTTGCCCTGCACAGCTCCTTTGAACTTAACCCCTCTCACTTCTAGTACATCTGTAAGGACGTCTTGTCCAATACAATTGCCAGAATACAAAATAGGTGAAAAGGACGTAGGACTTGCATCTATTTGATAATCAGGAAGTCCCAAGTTCTTCTCAGCCAATGAAACCACTTTGAACAGTACTTCCTAATGTATAATAGGCAGTCAATCTCTGCACATTTGTTCTCACAAACAACACTGAGAAAATCATCAGAATCATCCTGTTTCTTAATGATCTACTCTGCGGCTGAAGACATAAGCCCTGCTCGGGACATTGGAAAGAATTCCACTGAAGTTCTCCAATGTTTTACATGCACCTGACAACAGTTCAACACCTTATCAAGAAGAAGGCATCTCAGGTAGCGCAACACTCTCTCAGGATGGCACTGAGCTGTCAGCCTAGATATTGCGAGCAGGCAGTGAAATGACAACCTTCTTACTCAAGAGGGAAGGATCTTATCCTCTCTGCCAAGCTCTCAATTATATTGCTGCCAAACAGATTGGCAAGTGGAACGGGATCTCAGGGAGGTATATTTCAGCCATAAGACTGCTCACCCTAAACCATATTGTCTTTTAGTCTTATAGAAAGGCAGGTGTTGTTTATAAAGGGTTTGCCCAGTGCTGTTGCAACTAATTCAAGTTTGAAGAAGCTGCACTCTGAAAAATATTAACCCCTGTGTATACCACACAGCCAGGAAAAGCGGAGATTCTCAACGCTTTTAATGGATGTGTGATATACACAGGGGTTAATATTTTTCAGAGTAGAGCAGCTTCACACAGCAGTGGAGCTTTGAATTAGTTGCATCAGCCCTGATGCAGGGTTTCGACCCAAAATGCCGACAATTCCTTTCCTCCCACAGATGCTGCAGGACCCACTGAGTTTCTCCAGCAGATTGTTTGTTGCTCCAGATTCCAGCATCTGCTGGCTCTTGTGTCTCCAGTGATTCTCAGTGGTGTTTACTGAGCCAAGCATTGATGCCTAATTTGCAGAGACTGGACTGCAGAAAAGGTTAAGATTAGAGGAGTTGAAGAGTAAATAAGGAGAAACCAGTGGGAGATGTGGGATCCAGAAAACAGATAATTAGCAAACATACCAGAAGAGAGATGGGGAGACTTAGTTTGGATGCCAGAATTAGTCATCATCTGGGATCCACTCCTTGACAAAGTGGTGGATGCAGACTAAATGGTTACAATCAAAATGGAATTGGTTAAGTACTTGACAAGGCAAATCCTCCAGGGTTATGGGAAGGGAGGAGGAGAGTGGGACCAATTTATTCGCTCTCTCAATGAGTTGGCTCAGGGTCAGAGGGCCAAATGGTATCCTTGTGCAATGTACATGGGTGAGGTTACTGTGCTTTTTAGCAGTACTGTGCCATACAGCTGGTTTCTGAGAAATCCCCTCTGTATCACGGTCTCACCCCATCTGCAGGACATGTCAAGTAATCCCAGAGGAAGTGTCAAAATAAATTACATCTCTGGTGTGCCGCTCCCTTCACGGTGACATCTGAAGGATGAAATGACAGTCTGACAGCTTCCAAATTGCTTTGTGCTACCTAGGGAAAGCAGCATGGCTAGGAGTCATCACAGGCAGAGAACAGCCCCTTATCCCTTCAAAAAGTGGGACAGCAAGCAGACGCAAGTGCACTCAAATCCAAGGTGACAGCATCTGGCTCAGAAATGGAAACACACAGCTTCTTCAAGGTTCACAGGGATAAAATGTTTAATATATTATTTCTGAATAAATAATGTGGCTTTATAACCTAAAGAATATTAGTATAGTGTCTCACAGTCCAACTAGGTATAAGGGGAACAAGAACAGAAAGTGCTGGAAACATTCAGCAGGTCAGGCAGCACCTGTGGAAAGAGAGACAATCAACATTTCCAGTCTGTGACCCTTTGTTGGAATGACAATGAATGATCACAGGTGCAAAACATTGACTGTTTTTTCTCTCCCTGCAGATGCTGCCTGACCTGCTGAGTTTTTCCAGCATTCCCTGTTTTTATTTCAGATTTCCAGCGGCTTTTTTGATTGTCATTAGGTATCACTGGTTCATTATTTAGATCAATTTTCCTTGGAGCAAAGAAGACTGAGGTGGGGACCTGATAGAGGTCTACAAAATTATGAGGGCATAGGGTAGATAGGAAGTCTTACCCCCTAGCTGAGGTATCTGAAACTAGAGGGTATAGATTTAGGGTAGGGGGACCTGAAGGACTTTTTGTCCTTCTGAAGGTTGAAACCAATCTGAAGGTTGGAATCTGGAACTAACTGCCTAAATGGGTGGTGGAGGCGGAGACTCTCACAACATTTCAAAACTATCTAGATGAGCATTTGAATCTCCAAGGCATAAAAGGCTACAGACCAAATGCAGGTAAATGGTGTTAACATAATAACATACCTGGATGTCAGCATGGATATGGTGGGTCAGAAAACCTGTTTCTGTGCTGTATGACTAAATGGTTTCACTGACAATCTTGGAAACATTAACACGGTAGGTGGGGAAACTGGGGCCAATAGAAGTTATTTTGGCAGTACAGCAGAAGATCTCCAATCCAGACATCCAGAGTATGCTTAGAGACACAAGAGACTGCAGATGCTGGAATCTGGAGCATCAAACAATCTGCTGGAGGAACTCAGCAGGTTGAGCAACATCTGTGGGAGGAAAGGAACTGTCGACATTTTGGGACAAAACCCTGCATCAGGACAGAGTATGCTTGCTTGTTCAAGATCCCTGCCAAAATGGACCATGGGTTTCTAGTTGCTCCCAGATCTAAAATACTTGGAGAAAAACAATACGTAAATGTCTTAAGTGCTTTATGTAGTTTATTCACATATAATGCATTACATAAATACAAATATTCAAAACCAAGTATCTAAAACTGTTGAAGATTGATAAGGGAATTGGTATCTACAGTCCAACCACTTTAAATATTGTGCAACAAACAAAATTTTGGAGGAATTCAATTACTCCCAACAAATACCAGTCTTTCTGTTAAACCATATCAATTGACCTCAAGAAGTAATCACTGCAAGTTGACACCCTTGACCTTTGACTCGTGCCTTGCTCTGATCAGCCCCAACTATTTTCACTCTTAAAATTCCCTTACTCAATGATGTTCCTTGGCAGATTTAGTGCATTAGTACAGAATGCACTGTAAACAAATTAGGTTCGCCCAACATTTTCAAACATGCACTGAGTATAAAAGTTGGAAGGTCATGATGCAGTTGCACAAGATGCTGGTGAGGCCACACTTGGAGTACTGTGTTCAGTTTTGGCTGCCCTGCTTTAGGAAAGATGCCAGTAAACTGGAAAGAGTGCAGAAAAGATTTACATGGATGTTGCCAGGATTTGAGGGACTGAGTTATAGGGAGAGGTTGGACAGGCTGGGACTTTATTCCTTGGAGGGTAGGAGACTGAGAGGTGATCTTATGGTGTATAAAATCATGTGGGGCATAGAAAGGGTGAATGTACACAGTCTTTTTCCCAGGGTTGGGGAATCAAGAACTAGAGGGCATAGGAAAAGTTTAGAGGAATATGGGCCAAATGCGGGTAAGTGGGACTGGCATAGAGGGGAATTGGTCGGCATGGGGCAGTTGGGCCGAAGGGCCTGTTTCTATGCTCTGTAACTCGATGACATATTGGGAACTTTGATAGGAATCACTCTGATTTTTTTGCTGGCAATTCAAATACACAATGACAAATCCCAAGATAGAAACACAGTCATACAACCACGCTACTTTTATACACTGTGCACTTCTGCAGATCAAGTATTTCCTCATCAGCACAACATTCTGAATACCTGTCATATGATGTTTTGAGGGTGGGGTCAGTTCTTGCTCTAAGTGGCCAATAATTGTGCCTCTTGCCCCCTTTTGATGGAAGTTTCACAGCGGAACATTGGAGGTGCAGGGAGTTCCTTCGTGTGTCTGATGGTTGTGGGCTTGACCCCGACATCTGAGAGGCCAACACTGGCACACCCTGCAGAGGATTGTTTACACCTGGTCGGTGGGCAGAGGGCTTGGTCTGATGTGTCATCTGAGAGATGGCATCTCTGACAGTATATCACTCCCTCAATGGAGTGAGTCTCAGCTCAGATCTGGGGAGTGGAACTCAAAGGACCACAGTCTAGGGTCCTTCTGCTACCGCACATGGAGGGGCTGAGTCAGGTGGGGAAGCCCCTCAAACATTGGAAGGGTGTAAAACCCCAGGGGGCCACATGAGTGGCAAAGATGCTATGGTTTAAAAAAAGTGCTGACACTACTAAATATATTCACCATATGACACTAAGAATGTAAAAGTTTTGTATGTGTTAATCCTTTGTATATATTCTTATTATGAATAAAGTTTATTTTTTAAATAAAAAACTCAAACCAACAACCTTCTGACTCGGAGGGCTGAGGGCTGCCTTTGAGCAGGACTGACACCATCTCTCAATAGAAAGTAAACAGGGAGGCTAACAGCAGCCACAGTGTGAGAGGGACTCTGATAGAAACAGTGCCGTCACTGGGAACATGGCCAACCTGCAAGTCAGGTTTTCTACCGAAACTTTGCATGAAGTTGGCTTATGAGTCCAAAAGATCACAAACTCCAGGTGCAGACACAAGCTCCATTCTTCCCTCTCTCGAACACAATGCATCAGGGAGTACCCTGCCACAAAACTTTACTCAGCATAAAACACCACCCACACCTCTCCAAATTAAAAACAAAATCATTTATTTGCTGACTAAACTATTGGACTCAACTGACTGCCTCGCCAATTAGTAATTCAGTCAATGTCTGTATTCCAATTGTTTTTCCATATCCTAGGTCCTGTGAGTCCTGGCACAGGGATTGGAAAGGGGAATCTGGCCATACTTTCCAATTCCTTGTTTGATTTTCTTCACCCACATTAATCACCTGAATGACATCAGGGTTCTGGTCTTCTCGACTCCTGGATCCTTCCCTTAATAAATGGAAGGACGGAGTAAAGATACTTGGCAGCCTCTGCCACTCTCCCTGCTTGAATCCCACAACCACATCTAACAGCAAGGGCAGTATGTCTCTGTACTGGAGATCTTTGTGTTGGGATGAGGGAGAAAGCAGGGGTAGGAGAAGAGGAGGTGAGAATAACCTTCATGATAAACTGCACTTAGATGCTGCTACGTCAGTCTTGGGAGCCCATGGACAATCAGCTGCTCCTTTTTCAAAAAAAAATGTTTTTAAGTGTTAGGTTTTGAGTGAGTTTTACAGTTTTGGGGCACAAGCAGTTCTAATGAATGGCAGAACATGATGACTAGATCATGAAAACCATCCTACAGTTTAAAGTTAGAAGTCAATGTGTGTCTTAGCTCCCAGGCCACTGCTTGAAGTAAAGTTTTTCAAAGTCTTGGCCAACACTTGTTCCTCAACCCATACCAATGAATATCTCATTGTTACTTGTACAACCTTTGTGTGTGCAAATTGGCTATCATCTTGCAGAGAGTCATAGAGCTGTACAGCATAAACAACTCGTCCATGCTGACCAAGATGTCTTTCCGAGCTAGTTCCCTTCACCTGCATTTGGCCCATATCCCTCCAAACCTTTTCTAGCCATGTACCTGTCTAAATGTCATTTAAATGTTCTAATTGTACCCACCCCTACCACTTCCTCTGGCAGCTCATTCCGTATACCCACCACCCTCTGTGTAGAAAAGTTTCCCCTCAGGTCCCTTGTAAATCGTTCTCCTCTCACCTTAAGTCTATGTCCTCTAGTTTTAGCCTCCCCTCCCCTGAGAAGAAGACTGTGGCCATCCACCTTATCTATGCCCCTCAAGATTTTATATACCTGTCAGGTCACCCCTCAGCTTTCTACGGTCCAGGGAAAAACAGTCCCAGCCTATCCATCCTCTCTTTCTAACTCAAGCTCTCCAGTCCTGTTAACATTCTCGTGAATCTTTTCTACACCCTCTCCAGTTTAACCACATCTTTCTTATAGCTGAGCAACCAGAACTGTGCACAATACTCCAAGTGTGGTCTCACCAACAACTTGTATAGTCAACATGACATCCCAACTCCTGTACTCAATGTCCTGACTGATCAAGGCAAGTTTCCTATAGTATAGCAACACTCACATTCAAAAAAGCCCTCAACTGTGATAGGTGCATGCAAAAACAACTTCTTTATTGGTGGTCACAAGGCACTAGAGACTAAGCCAAGTCCATTGCTTCAGCATCAAAGCTGGCAAGTTTATTATACTAGTTAAGTGACTCTCTAAGGACTAATTTCCATGACCGCCTAATAATCAGGCACCAGCCAAAGTGGCTACCTGGCATTTCACTGGAGCAAGTAAAAACTCGGAGACACAAAAGACTGCAAAGGCTCGAATATGGAGCAAACAATCTGCTGGAGGAACATCTGTTGGGGGTGGGGGGAGGAATTGTCAACATTTCGGGTCAAAACCCTGCATCAGGACTTAATGAATAAAACCCCCTGTTGCTCGTTACACAGTGAACTATACAGACCAGAGAAGTCTGAGACTCCATCCTCAGTCATCAGGGGGCACTGAATGTACAGGGTGGCTCTAAGGTGGGTGAGGGGTTTGTAGATGGTGAGTGCAGGGAGACGAGCAACTTGCACAGGATCAGTTTTGGCTTCTTTGTCCAATTGTTTGGAAAAGCCGAGTTCCGAATCCCAGGCAGAAATTCCCCTGTGGATCACTTTGTTGCTGTTACAAGCAAGCTAATTCAAACACAGTATGTAACTAAATCTATGCATTTCATTATCACCGCTTCTGATTATGTTCAGCAAAAAATTGTTTTGCTAAATTTCTCATTACATTAAGGAACAAATCCATCTCCTGAATTCAGCGGAGGCAGCAAAAGATCACAGTGCATTTTATTACAAATCCCCTGATGGATTGTGTGAGCTTTTAGCAACGATAAAGTTTCAACTACTGAGAGTCCGGGAGCGAGTGGCAAACACCCGGTTGATTTACCTCAGGCATAGCTTGGACGGACAGCTTCCAGGGGCAATGGTGGGTGTCCTTCTCTGTGCTTCAGTTCAGTGGGAGAGCATCCACTGACACTGAGGCAGAAGATACAGTAAAATTCCTATAAGCTGGCAGCCAATTGCCCAAAAATCACTCAGTCTGGAAAGTGAGCAAGAGCCAGAGCACGAAAGTAGAAATGGAATTGGATTATTATTGTCACGTACGGAGGCACAGTGAAATAATTGCATGCCATCCATAGAGATCGTTTCAAAACATAATTACATTGAGGTTGTAGAAGGGAAAAACTGTAACAGAATGCAGAATATAGAGTTACAGTGAAAGAGAAAGTGCAGTGCAGGTAGACAATAAGGTGCAAGGGCCATGACGAAGTAGATTGAAAGATCAAGAGTTTATCTTTAATATACAAGGGGTTCGTTCAAGCGTCTGATAACAGCAGGATAGAAGCTGTCCCTGAGCCTCGTGGTGCGTGTTTTCAATCTTTTGTATCTTCTGCCCAATGGAAAGGGGGAGAAGGGAGAATGACCAGGGTGGGAGGGGTCTTAATTATGCTGGCTACTTTTCTGAGACAGTGAGAAGTGTAGACAGAGTCCATGGATGGGAGGCTGGTTTTCGTGATGGACTGAGCTGTGACCACAACTCTCTGCAATTTCTTGCAGTCTCAGGCAGAGCAGTTTCTATACCAAGCTATGATGCATTTGCAGCTGGATCCAGGGGTCCAGAGCACAGTTGGGTTGGGGGTCTGGACAGTGCTGGGTGCATGGCCTGAACCGGCACTGGTTTCCAGAAGGCCAGGGGTCAGGAACATGAGTAGTTTATGGGAAAAAAACTCACAACCTATCCAGCCTCTCCTTAAAACTCAAGCCCTCCAGTCCCAGTAACATCCTCATGTATCTTTTTTGCACTCTTTCCAACTTAATGTAATCCTTCCTATAGCTGGGTGACCAGAACAGCACACAATACTTAAAGTTCCTGGGCATCAACATCTCGCAGGATCTATCCTGGGCCCAACACATTGATGCAATCACGAAGAAGGCACATCAGTGGCTCTACTTCATTAGGAGTTTGAGGAGATTCAGTACGTCACCAAAGACTCTTACAAATTTCTATAGATGTACACTGGAGAGCTTTCTGACTGGTTGCATCACAGCCTGGTATGGAGCTTCAGGATCACAAGAGGCTGCAGAGGATTGTAGACTCAACCAGCTCCATCATGGGCACAACCCTCCCACCGCCGAGGACATCTTCAAGAAGTGGTGCCTCAAGGAGGCAGCATCCATCGCTAAGGACCCTCACCATCCGGGACATGCCCTCTTCTCGTTACTGCCATCAGGGAGGAGGTACAGGAGCCTGAAGAGCCGCACTCAATGATTTGGGAATAGCTTCTTCCCCTCCGTCATCAGATTTCTGAACAGTCCATGAACTCGACCTCACTATTCCTTTTATTTTTGCACTATTTATTTTTGTAATTTATAGTAATTTTATATCTTTGCACTGTACTGCTGCTGCTAAACAACAAATTTCATGTCATATAAGTCAGTGATAATAAATCTGATTCTGATTCTGTAGTGTGATCTCTAACATTTAGCACATGATATCCCAACACATTCCCCTGACCGATGAAGGCAAGTTTCCTACAGTACAGCAACACTCACACTTAAAAAAAGCCCCCTCTAAATTTATAAATTAAAAAGCCCTTAATAAATTTATTATACAACTGGTAATGGCAGGACAGTGAACCGGAGCCAGAGTGTGGAAGTGGCATCTGGGGTTGGAGCTGGTGTCGCTTGTGCAGCTGGGTCTGCGGTCCCAGTACACAGTTAACGGCAAGACCCTCAACAGCGTTGATGTACAGAGAGATCTTGGGGTCCAAGTCCATAGCTCCCTGAAAGTGGTTGTACAAGTTGATAGGGTGGTAAAGAAGATGTATGGCATGCTTGCCTTCATTGGGTGGAGCACTGGGTTAAAGAGTCAGGAAGTTAGGTTGCAGCTTTATAAAACACTGGTTAGGCTGCATCTGGAGTATTGCATGAGTATCGCCTCATTATAGGAAGGATGTGGAGGCTATGGAGAGGGTTCAGAAGAAGTTTACCAGGATGCTACCTGGATTAAAGGCTGTGTGTTATAAGGAGAGGTTGGACAAACTCGGGTTGTTTTCTCTGGAGTGGTGGAGGCTGAGGGGAGACCTGATAGAAGTTTATAAAGTTATGAGAGGCATAGATAGAGTCAACACCCAGTATCTTTTTCCCAGGGTAGAAATATCTAAAACTAGAGGGCATGCATTTAAGGTGAGAGGGGGAAAGTTCAAAGGTGTATAAAATTACGAGGGGCATAGATAGGGTGGACAAGCAATATCTTTTTCCCATTATTGAGCGATCCAATACCAGAGGGCGTGCATTTAAGGTGAGAGGGGGTAGGTTCAGAACAGACGTGAGGGGCAAGTTTTTTACTCAGAGACAGCTGGATGCCTGGAATGTGTTGCCTGATAAGGTGGTGGAGGCAAATTCATTGGGGGCTTTTAAGAGGGGCTTGGATGGGCACATGAATGAGAGGAAAATAGAGGGATATGGGCATTCTGTAGGTAGGAGGGATTAGCTATATTGGTACAACATTGTGGGCCGAAGGGCCTGTTCTGTGCTGCACTGGTCTATATTCTCTATTCACTGTATAACATGAAAAAAGTAGTGAAATAAAAGTGTGTTTGGATATTAATAGGGGTCACATCCAATAGTTTGGAAAATCTGGTAGTCCGGCACCACCAACCTCTCAAATGTGCCAGATTTTTGGAGTTTTATTGTACATCCAACTAAAGAAAGAACTTTCTCAACTTCAGGATGCCACAGAATACTTTGCATCCAATGAAATCATTCTACAGTGGTGATATAGGAAATGCAACTGTCAATTTGAGCACATCAAGTTCCCATTGACAACTGTGTTCTTATGATTAGATAATCCATTTTTAGTTTTGATCACTGAGGGGCATTCAAGTAAATACTGTGGATGCGGGAAATCTGAAAGTGAAACAAAGTGCTGCAGGTCAGGCAGCATCTGTGGAGAGAGAAACAAGTTATTATTTCAGCTCAATAGCCCTTCATTAGACAGGGACAATAGTTGTCCAAGACACTCCAAAGAGCTCCTCTGCAATCCTTTGAAACAGTGCTGTGGGGTATCCACCAGATAGTGGAGATGGGTCCTCAGTTTAATGTCTCATCCTGAACACTGTAGGATGAGACAACAGTGTCAACATCTGTTGACACAGTGCAGCATTCCCTCCAACAGTGCAGCATGCCCTCACTGCTGGAGTGTCAGCCTTGGCTTTGGCTAGGGCGAATTCCCAGCTTTTCATCAAGACCACTGACCACAGCAGGTAATACGTCCACCGGATGGAGAAAATTCTGCCCAAGTTCTCACTTTTCACCGCAATGTAGAATACAAAATTGTCTAAACACTAACCCTAGGTCACTGAGAGCAAAGTCGATATCTAGCCAGTCTTGCTTGGTGATAACAAGGGTCCAATGTAAACTGAGTTTAGGCAACTCAGGTCTCAATGGTAACAGCCTGTGACAGAGTGGTATCAATCCTAGAACCAACATTATTGTCCTCATCCTGGAAAAACTAATTAAAAATGTTATATGGGAGAGAGTTGTCTGGGACTCCTGTTACTGAGACTTCTTCATTTTCATTATCATAAGACTGGGAAATTGCAGGTGATAGTTGACTAATGTGTGACACAGGTTGGGATGGCATAGTGACACAGCTAGAAGAACTGCTGCCTCACAGCTCCAGAGACCCAAGTTTGATCCTGATCTCTGTTGCTGTGTGCACATTTTCCCTGTGACTGCGTGGGTTTCCTTTGGGTTCGCCAGTTTTTTCCCACATCCCAAAGATATGAAGGTTGGTTAGTTCACTGGCCACCGTAAATTACCCCAAATGTGTAGGTGAGTGATAAAAACTGGGGGGCAGTTGATAAACATGTGGGGAGAACATTAAAAAATGGAATAATTAGGATTTGTGTAAATAGGTACACAAGATGCCACCTAGATCACGTAGATGCCACAACCAAGAAAGCTCACCAGTGCCTCTACTTCCTCAGGAGGCTAAAGAAATTTGGTTTGTCCCCTTTGACTCTCACCAACTTTTACTGATGCACCACAGAAAGCATCCTATCTGGATGTATCACGGCTTGGTACGGCAACTGCTCTGCCCAGGACCACAAGAAGCTGCAGAGAGTTGTGGACACAGCCCAGCTCATCACGGACACCAGCCTCCCCTCCATGGACTCTGTCTTTGCCTCTCGTTGTCTTGGTGTAGCAGCCAGCATAATCAAAGACCCCACCCACCCAGGACATTCTCTCTTCTCTCCTCTTCCATCGGGTAAAAGATACAGGAGCCTGAGGGCACGTACCACCAGACTTAAGGACAGCTTCCACCCCACTGTGATAAGACTATTGAACGGTTCCCTTATACAACGAGATGGACTATGACCTCACGATCTACCTTGTTGTGACCTTGCACCTTATTGCACTGCACTTTCTCTGTAGCTGTGACACTTTACTCTGTACTGTTACTGTTTTTACCTGTACTACATCAATGCACTTTGTACTAACTCAATGTAACTGCACTGTGTAATGAATTGACCTGTACCATTGGTTTGTAAGACAAGCTTTTCACTGTACGTCAGTACAAGTGACAATAATAAACCAATACCAAGAAATGAGGATGCTGGAATCTGGAGCAAAAACTCAACTGTCAAAGGAACTCATCCAGTCAGTCAGCATTTGTGGAGGCAAAAGGATGGTCAACGTATTGGGTCAAGATCCTGCATCAGGACCAAGAGTGTAGAGGGAAGGTAGCCGGTATTTAGAAGTGAGAGGCAGGGGTGAGATAGAAGCTGCAAGGTGATGTGGAACCAGATAAGGAGGGAGGGGAATGATGGACAGATGGAGGCACGAGGGGGAGAGGAGGGGCAAGTGTTGAGACAGACGCTGCTAAGTGATAGGTGGAACTAGATAAGGGAGGGACGATGGGCAGATGGAACCAGGTGGAGGAGGGGAAAGGAAAGGTGAACCAAGGGAGAGGAAACCCAGGTAGAAAGGTGTGTGGGTGATGGACAGATGGGGAGGGTGATGTCTAGGAAACGATGGCGGCAGGGATGAAGAAGGTGAACAAGGGGAGAGAGACCCTGGGTTGACAGGTGGGAGTGGGAAAGGAACTTCGGGGTAATGGGTTACCTGAAATTGGAAAATTCAAATGTTCCTACCACTAGAGCTACCCAAGCAGAATACCTGGTGCTGTTCTAATTTGTGGTTGGCCTGTAAAGAGGTACTTGTTGGTCAGGGCTGAGCCCAGATCACTGGAGCCATGAGGCAACAGCTTTATAACTATGCTACTGCACCACTATTCCCATAGTGGTCTGCAGAAGCACTATTAAACATAATTGGGCACCGATTCATATAAAGAGGTATGAGGTCTGGTGACCAGATGTTCAGGTGAAGCAGTAGTTTTATGCAGCATTTTTAAAGAAGATAAAGAAGTAGAGAGGTTTGTGGGTGAAGGTGGTGCCCAATGGGAGGACAATTCAAATCAAGGACATGCAGGAGAGCAGAAATGGAAGAGTGCACTGGTTTTTAGAGCTGGAGTGGGATACAGAGTTCGGGAGGGTGGGGGTGGGGGGGTGGAATTACCCATGAAGGCATTTGAAAATGTAGGTGTCAATCAGAATCAGGTTTATTATCACTGACATATGTCATGAAATTTGTTGTTTTGCAGCAGCAGTACAGTGCAAGACAAAGAAATTACTATAAGTTACAAAAATAAATAAATAGTGCAAAGCTCTTTCAGTGCTAATGCATGGGGAGTTCCGTGATTTAGACCCAGCGACACTGAAGGACAGCAGATATACTTCCCAGTCAGGATTGTGCACAACACAGGGGGGAAACCGTGGTTTGGTGGTGTTCATAATGAGGTAGTGTTCATGGTTTCATAGACTGTTCAGAAATCTGATGGCAAAGGGGAAGAAGCTGTGAGTGTGGGTCTTCAGGCTCCTGTACTTCCTCCCCGATGGTAGTAATGTGAAAAGGTGGTGAGGGTCCTTGATGATGTATACCGCCTTCTTGAGGCACCACCTCTTGAAGATGTCCTCGATGGCAGGAAGGGTTGTGCTTGTGATTAAGTGTTGGTTTAACAGGAGCAAACCTAGTCTAGTGAGCTTCAGTGATAAAGGGATGGGACCCAGTGTGAATTTGGAATCAGGGTGAAAGTTAAGACTGGAAGATGAGAACTGGCCTCACGGCTGTTTGGAATGAGAATTACTCGAGTACGGTTGCATGCTGAAGACATCTTTCCATTCCTGATTTGTAGATGTTGAATTGCTTGTACATTTTCCTTGAGACCAAACATCAACCTTTGAGAATTTCCTCCACAGAGATGTGGTTCCTTGGCAACAACCAAAAATGACTTACAGCATTTGGATCAGTCATATCCTATTGGTCAACGTTAACCCAAAGTTGCTTAGATTTGAAGAGGGAGATTACTCCTCTGCTATGATCACCAATACTTGGCAAATCGAATTTGTTCTATCAGTTCTCTACATTACTTCAACCTCCATTGAAAGCAGGAAGGTCACTCAGTCTAGCTGCAAGCACTAATAAAAGAGATTGAGCCCACAGAACTGGAGAGAAATTTGGAAGCTCATCATATTATTGTAATTACAAACCACAATACTTCAGCTTTGAAAATAAACCTCTTCAATAATTAAAGAGGAGAAGCGCAGGCAAGAGTACGGAGCAGTCGTTCACTCACCCCTCCTCTGCTTGTCACATGTGAATGGCTAAGCAATTTTCACTGCACCACAGACTCCACACAGCTGGGGAGCTAAACGACAGGGCAGAGCTACAAAATGTGCTTTAAGATGCCACGAATCAGTGGTGACTTCAATACTTGAGGGAAGGAACAGAGAAAATTGGCGGCGAGGCTGGGAGAGGTGAAAACAATAAAATAACGTACGCTAATTATAACACAATTGTCTTCTCTACCTACTTTATTTTACGATCCGGAAGTTCGAGAGTGTAGCAAATGTGCTATGCAAGTGAATTTTAGCCACAGCCTACGTTGTGAGTGTGTAAGACACTTCCGGATATTTGACCTCAGTGCATAGTCTGTGTAAATGCTGAGGGTTAGAGTCCTTACTGTGATGGTATTCAGTGTATGAGGCAGGACTGATACCACTTGTGTAAGATTTCACATCAAGTACAAGACTAGTGAACGGTCGTAGAGTCACAGAGTTGTACTTTGGCCCATCGAGTCCACACTGATCATCAAGCACCCACTTACACTAATCCCATTTTATTCTCCCCACATTCCTCTCAACTCCCCCAAGATTCTACCACACACCTACACACTAGGGATAATTTACAGTGGCTAATTAACCTACCAACCTGCACATCTTTGTGATGTGGGGGAAAGCCAGAGCATTTGAGGGAAACCCATGTGGTTAAAGGGAGAAAGTACAAACTCCACGTAGATAGCACCAGAGGTCAGGATCGAACCTGAGTCACTGGAGCTGTGAGGCAGCAGCTTTATCTGCTGTGCCACCATGCCACCCTGCCCATTACGACTTATTATTACACTCTGCTATTTTGACTGTGGGCATCAAATGCTGCTTAAAATGATCACTGGTGATAAATCAAACAAAGCTGTCAAAGCAGGGTGTCTTTGTGAGCTGTGAGAGGGATGCTGAGAGGAAGATAGTGATAGGTTAAGTGAATGGTCAGATCGAACATAATATGGAACCATGTGAGCTCATCCAAATTGTTGCAAAAAATAGAAAGGCAAAGTATTTTCTGAGGCTCTGACAGTCAGAAGGATCTGGGCATTCTTGTACGTGAAACATTAAAAGTTAACAACATGGCAGGTAATTAAGAAGGCAAACAGTATGTTGGCCTTAATTGCAAGAGGATCTGAATACAAAAGTAAAGATATCTCACTGCAATTATAGAGGACCCTGGTAAAACCACATCTGAAATGTTGTGAACTTACCAGGTCTTCCTACTGAAGGAAGGGTGGACTTGCAAGAGAACATAACAATGAAGGTTCACAGACTGACTCCTGGGATGGAGGATTGTCCTGTAATGTTAGAGTAAACTTTGGCCTTATTGAAGCGTGCAAAATTATTACGGAGCTTAATAGGCAGAAACAGAGGCAGTGCTTCCCCTGACTGGGGTGTCAAGAACACAAAATAAGGGATTCAAGACAAGGATGAGGTTTATTCACCTATAGGATAATGACTCTTTGAAATTTTCAACCCTAGTGGAGTGTGAAGGCTTAGTTGCTGAGTACAATTAGAACAGAGACAGATAGATTTCAGATATTGAGGGAATCAACGGTTATGCAGTTAGCTCAGGAAAGTGACAATGAAAAAGAAAGATCTTACAGAACAGAGGAGCAAGCTCGAGGGGTCAAATGGCTCATTTATGCTTCTTTTTCTTGTGTTCTTATTTTAGTGATGGCCATATTTTTCAGTTGAATCACCACGTAATGATCAGCAGCAATTTACACCCCACTGAATTTTCACCTCCTTTGGCTCTGTGGTTACCACAAGCGAGACCAACAGATTTCATAAATATTAGGACCTGACTATTACTACTCATTACTACACTCTGTTGTAACCGTACCCAACAAGCCATTAGACAGTCTTCATAAGATAAAGAGATGTCCACCTATCACCTACCAGTCCTTGCTCCGCCCCTTCCCTCCACCTTTTTATATTGGTTACCTCCCTTCTATCTTTCAGTTTAGACGAAGGGTCTCGACCCAAACATTGACTGTCCATTTCTCTCCATAGATGCTGCCTGACCCTCTGAGTTCCTCCAGCATTTTGTGTGTTGTATATAATATTAGCAACAGATTACACAGACAAAGATGCTTAATCTTATCTTAACTGCCTCATTATTTCACCCTTTGTTTCTCCCTTAGCCCTCCTCTACCTTCACTGCTACAGACTAACGCATTTCTCTCTTTCTCAGTTCTGATGAAGAGCTCCAGAACAAACATTTAGCTGTTTCTCTCCCCACAGGTGCTGCCTAACTTGCAGAGGTCTTCTGGAATTTTCCTTTTTTTAATTTCAGATTTCCAGCATCTGCAGTATTTTCGATATCGGCACACTTCAAACTTGCCTGAAAACCAAAAGGAAGATTTCGATACGGCCAGCCCCAAGCAGTTCAGGATTATTCTAAGTATCGAGCAAGCTCCTACACGAACTTGCTGGGATGGTTTCGTGTATAAAAAATAAAGTGCTTGGAAAAGCTCGCATCTGATGAAAGAGAAATCAAAGCAGATCTTCAAAGGCACAGTGAAGGAAGGAAGAAAGGAATTCTGCTCTCTGACAAGGAGCCCTTTCTTCTTCTTCCAGCTGGTTAATTGGGCCTGACAAAGATTCATGCATCAATCTTCAAGGAGCTGTGAAGATATGGGGTGCAGCCAATGGCACCCTGTGCTCACAGAAGTGGATCAAGATCAAACCTCAACTTCAGGTCGCTGATGGATGAGCAAAACTAAATCAGTTTTTGAAAGGATAATGACAGACGATACAACTCCAGGCAAATTTATGGCATAAACTAAAGACCAAGCCATTTAAAGAATGACTCCACTGCCAATGAGGTGAGCTCGAGGCATGCAAAAGTACAAAATTAAAGTCAGGCCTGAACCAGACCAGGCCATGGCAAGTTTGAACCAAATCCAACCAATGTCAATCTGAAACTGGCCTGACTGCAGCCAATCCAAACCCGGCCCAATCACAGTCAATCCCAGTTTGGCCCAATTGCAGCTAATCTGAACCCAGCCTGACCACAAAAAGACCCCACCCGCTCAACCTCAGCCAATCCAAAACTGATCTGGTCACAGCCAATACAAAACTGGTCTGACCACAGACAATTCTAACTTGCTCTGCTGTGGCCAATCCAAACCCATGACAGCAAATCCAAATCTACCCTGCAATCCGACAGCAGCCAATCTAAGTTTGACCTTAGCCCCAGTGGTTTTAGTACTTTTGCATCCCTGAATATTGCAGTAAATATTACAATCCAAAGCACGTTATTGATATGTTAAGACATGAAACAGCAAATGACGATCAAGAGCAGAAAACTCGAGCACCGACGTTAGACAAATTATCCCAACCTGGGTAAGGAAAGCCGAGCCCTGCCGACAACGGCTGTCCTCATCTGACCCAAACCTAAATACTTCATCAGGTTAAACAGCCCCAATCTTGAAGGTGAGGGTAGCACAGGAAGGGTTCTTGATAGTTCTGTTGCAGGGTCTCGACCCAAAATGCCAATTTTCCCTTTGCCTCCACAGATGCTGCCTGACCTGCTGAGCAACTTGTTTGTCACTCCAGATTCCAGTTCTTTTGTCTGTTTGTTCCATCCAACACGATGCTGGGTATCAAGCAGTCCTGCAGTGTTCTGTTAGTCATGTGTCAACAGATTTGTAGTCGCATTACAAATACGGCTAAACTTCTGTAATCTGCTATCCAGCTATTTGGAAATCCCAATGGTTTGAAACTTGGCTCACCATTCGGAACGCTGATGGTTCACTGTCTGGCTTGATGAAAGATAGGAATTCGGCAAATGGACAGGCACAGCTGCCCAAACCAGTTTTTAAAAGGGACCATTGATTACCTGTGATTCGTAAGTGATGTTTGCTGCATTCCCTGTCCATTCAACCAGGGCACTGGATCCCACAATCACTGACCACTCCACCAGGGCCCCGGATTCTGTGCTCTCCTTAAACTTACTCAGTTCTGTTTGGTGCGCTCCTTTAATCTTAGGATTTAATTTAATCCTGCATTCCCTTTAATCTTAGGATTTAATTTACAACTATGTAACATGTAAAGAAAAATATGTGATGGACGTTAATAAAATGACATCTCATGGTCCAGAAAATCTGCTAGTCTGGCATAATCAAAGTCCTGAGTGTGTCGGATAAAAAGAATTTTACTGGACTTCAATGATTCAACAGTCGTATTTTCATTCTGCTTTGCCAGCTGATAAAACTGCCAGGGGGTGGCTGGACCAAGTTAGCAGCTTAATGTCATGGTTGCCAGAAAGGTAATGTGTACATACAAGCTCAGCTTCCATTGTCCTGCCCTCGGGAAAAGAAAGAAGTGTGATTTCAATTAACCTCAATACCAGAACCCTGCCCAGGAACCTGTCAGTTATCCCAACTGGAATAAAAAGGAAATGACAAGTACAGGTGTGGCACCTTTTACAACCTTACAAAGTCCCAAACAACAGATGTTGAGGATGTGACTAAGCACATCGATGAAGGGAGAGCACTAGATGTAGTGTATATGGATTTCAGCAAGGCATTTGATAAGGTACCCCATGCGAGGCTTATGGAGAAGGTGAGGAGACATGGGATCCAAGGGGACATTGCAGTGTGGATCCAGAACTGGCTGGCCCACAGAAGGCAAAGAGTGGTTGTTGAAGGGTCGTATTCTGAGTGGAGGTCGGTGACCAGTGGTGTACCTCAGGGATCTGTACTGGGACCCTTACTCTTTGTGATTTTTATAAACGACCTGGATGAGGAAGTGGAGGGGTGGGTTAGTAAGTTTGCAGATGACACGAAGGTTGGGGGTGTTGTGGATAGTTTGGAGGGCTGTCAGAGTTTACAGAGGGACATAGATAGGATGCAGAGTTGGGCTGAGAAGTGGCAGATGCAATTCAACCCGGATAAGTGTGAAGTGGTTCATTTTGGTAGATCAAATATGTTGGCGGAATATAATATTAATGGTAGGACTCTTGGCAGTGTGGAAGATCAGAGGGATCTTGGTGTCCGAGTCCATAGGACAATCAAAGCAGCTGCGCAGGTTGACTCTGTGGTTAGGAAGGCATATGGTGTACTGTGCTTCATCGATCGGGGAATTGAATTTAGGAGCTGTGAGGTATTGTTGCAGCTATATAGGTCCCTGGTCAGACCCCACTTGGAGTATTGTGCTCAGTTCTGGTCGCCTCACTACAGGAAAGATGTGGAAGCCATAGAGAGGGTGCAGAGGAGATTTACAAGGATGCTGCTTGGAATGCGGAGCATGCCTTATGAAAGCAGGTTGAGGGAACTCGGCCTTTTCTCCTTGGAGGGACGGAGGATGAGGGGGGACCTGATTGAGGTGTATAAGATGATGAGAGGTATTGATAGGGTAGATAGTCAGAGGCTTTTCCCCAGGGCTGAATTGGTGGCCAGAAGAGGACATAGGTTTAAGGTGCTGGGGAGTAGATATAGAGGAGATGTCAGGGGTAAGTTTTTTACTCAGAGAGCGGTGAGTGCGTGGAATGGGCTGCCGGAAACGGTGGTGGAGGCGGATACGATAGGGTCTTTCAAGAGACTGTTAGGTAGGTACATGGAGCTGAGTAAAATAGAGGGCTATGGGTAAGCCTAGTAATTTCTAGGGTAGGGACATGTTCGGCACAGCTTTGTGGGCCGAAGGGCCTGAATTGTGCTGTCGTTTTTCTATGTTCTATGTTCTAACATTACACCTGATGAAAGAGCTTTGAAATTTTGCCATTGTTAGAATGCAGGCAAGGCCACAGCACAATGAAAGATCCCACAACACTGTTGAAATAGTTTTGAACCTGTTGGCAGACAGATAACTATTAGCCTAACACTGGGCAGTGAAGCACTGAACTTTGTTGTTACAGGTCCTGCCCAGCTTACGAACACCCGACTTAAGTACAGCCTGTATGTACGAGCGAGCATTTGGGAGACTGGTGGGATGGATTTGCCAGCTGCCGCAGGGCTGCAGGCATCTTCTGCGGCGTGAGGACTCAGTTCATGGCTACATTTCTGATTTGCGAATTGTTCAGTTTACAAACAGTCCATAGGAACAGAACCCTGCCATAACCTGGGGAGGACATGCTGGTTCTCAGCTTATCAGTTAAAGTGGAAACTAAATATCAGCCAAGGCTTTATGCACAAGTTTCCAGAGCGGGACAAGAAACAAGTGAAAATGCTATCAAATGAGCCACCAAGACATATTATTCTCAATGTCTTTCCCACAGAGTATTTCTGTTTAGCACTATTTCCCATATATAACTGAAAGATCTTGTGGAACCTCAGTTGTGTCTGGAGATGCTGGGATTAATCTCCTTACAGCAGAGAAGATTAATATTTGATTAGGCGTTCAAAATCATGCAGAGTTTTTAGAGTAAATAAGGAGAAAATATCTCCAGTGACAGAAGGATCAGTAACCAGAGGACACAGATTTAAAGCGATTGGCAAAAGACTCTCAAGTGATATGAGAAATCTGTTTCCCCGTTGGGAGTTGTGATCTGGAATGTGCTGCTATGCATGGCATAGGAAACAGAATCGATAGTAATTAAAGGAGTGGGTTAAATGGCTGAACAGATAAATAAGGTGGCTATTTCATTACAATGTCTGTTTGAAGAACTTGCCTCTGCCCATTCACTGTAAAGTACCAGCGCTCCTCATGAAACATGTCACTCTGTACAGGTAAGTACCCAGCCAAGTCTTTTAAGGAATTATTCAAATCATTTATAAAGGTACTCGGACAGGTACATAGATAGGAAAGGTTTAGAGAGATATGGGCTAAATGCGGGCAAATGGGACTAGCTTAGATGGGAATCTTAGTCGGCATGGACCAGTTGAGCTGAAGGGCCTGTTTCCATGCTGTATGACTCTGTTTACCCTCTAGATTGCCAAATAAGCCATCAAAGCAGAAGCACATTAGCACATTATCTGGGGCACTGCTTTTACAGGATATATCTGTCATCTACTGCAGTAATTAAAAGCAGCGCTCCAATTCAGGAGTGTGTTCCAATTTACCCTGTTCCTTCATCAATCGCCTGGATGCGAGTAAGTTCCTCATTACAATAACTGATCTTCGATAAACACAAAGATGTCGGACTGGGGCAGGACTTCATGGACCTAGTACTTTGTTAGGAGATTCAGTATGTCACCAAAGACTCTCACAAATTTCTATAGATGTACGGTGGAGAGCATTCTGACTGGTTGCATCACAGCCTGGTATGGAGGCTCCAATGCATAGGATCGCAAGAGGCTGCAGACGGCTTTGGGTTCAGCCAGCTCCATCACAGCCACAACCTTCCCCACGATCGAGGATATCTTCAAGAGGTGGTGCCTCAAGAAGGCGGCATCTATCACTAAGGACCCTCACCATCCAGAACATGCCCTCTTCTTGTTAGTACCATCAAGGAGGGGGTACAGGAGCCTGAAGACCCAACCTCAACGATTCAGGAACAGCTTCTTCACCCTCCGCCATCAGATTTCTGAACAATCCATGAACACTACCTCGTTATTTCTTTTTTTTGTGCATTATTTATTTATTTTTGTGATTTATAGTAATTGTATGTCTTTTCACTGTACTGCTGCCACAAAACAATAAATTTCATGTCATACAAGTCAGAGATAATAAATCTGATTCCGATTCTGAAGTAGGTGAAAACTAAAGAGTGGACAAAACAAAAAATTGTCCCTCCGTTTGATAATGTCAGCACAACCTCCAAACACACTCTCAGTCTTGGCCCCTGTAGAATCACATCGAGTCAGCTACATCAGGTCAAGAGGGAAGAGGGCAGATTCAGCTGAAATGGGGACCAGCTTTGTAGGGTAATCTATGGCCAAACTGAATCTTCTGCTCATTTATCCTGTTGGAATAATTCCTTAAAAGACTTGGCTGGAAGCTGGGGTCCTTACCTGTACTGTGACATGTTTCATGAGGAGCACTGGTACTTTACAGTGAATGCTCTATAGAAAGTATCCTGACGGGTTGCATCTCAGCCTGGTATGGCAATTGTTCTGCTCTGGACCACTGGACCCTGCAGAGAGTGGTAAACACTGCCCAGTTCATCACAGGCTCGTCACCTCCTTCCATCCAGTCTATCGTCATGGTGTGCTGCATCAGGAAGGCCAACAGTATTGCCAAGGATACCTGCCACCCTGGCCATTCCTTTTTCTCTCCTCTGCCTTCTAAGAGAAGATACGGGAGCTTGAAAGCCCGGACGACCAGACTCAAGAACAGTTTCTTCCTCACTGCCATCAGACTTATGAGCCAATCACCTCTTTCAAATCCCCTTCCCAGTGATGCTGCCATGTTCTCAAACCCTTAATTCTACCTCTTCTGTTATTGTCACTTTAGCCTTTCTTTCTACACCACCTCAGTTCACATTACTATACTTTGCACCATTCTGCTGTTTTGCCCTCATCACTGTATTTATTGTTTTACTTATTATTACCATGTACACTGTTTACTCTGTGAGCTTCACACAAGCAAGGAATTTCATTGCACCCTGGTGTATATGAAAATAAACTAATCTTAAATCTGTCTGTGGGGCCTTGATGTTCCTAAATTGGATCCTATATTCACCAGGATGACAATAAACACACTTTGTAAGTGATTCATTGTTTACAAGGGCTGGAGGGTGTGAAAGACACAAGTTCCTTCTGTGGGGGAGACCAGTATCAGAAGATATCTTTTCTTTCATCAGTCCCCTGGATGCAATGACATCTCACCGGAAGCTTCATTGAGTTAAGGTTATTTATTTCGGGAAAGTTATGCTGGAAGTCAGACTCGTGCACTTGACTACTGGGTCTGAGTTTTACAGGAAGTAGCCAGCAAAGCCACAACCATGGGCTACTGATGGCGGGAAGAGAGATAGAGAAATCATTCTGCCTCCACAGATCAAATACCTGTGAGGTGTGGGAAGTGTCAATACAGCAAGCAAACGCTCAAAGCACTTAGTGTGAAAGTGGTCAGAGAGTGAAATTCCACCTCAGTCTGGGTCGCAAACAGAAGTGGATTGGTTTACAGACCGGAATCTCTGACACGTGGAGCTGCCAGCTACTAAATATTGATGTTTAGCAAGCTGTGAAATAAAGCTTGCTGACTGATCACACTTATCTCATGTGATGTGTGACTTGCCTCATTCTTCCACCTTACAAAACACAAGCTGGGAGTTCTGAGCAGACTCAGGAGTCAAAAGCGATGGCTCACTTTACCAACGCATTGCTTTCCTTCTAGTACTGAGACACACCAAGCAGCGAACCCCCAAATTAAGTCCATCCTATCTAACTAAAACACAACTGGGGAAGAAAAGGTGGAGAGAGAAATGCTACAAATGGAATCAGCACCTATTTAAGGACAGAGAAGGATAGGGGTGGGGAGCGCATCACCTGAAATCTCCCACCCAAAGAGAACTTTATCCAAATTCATCACCACCCTCTGAATGGGGCAGAATATTTATTGGTGAACGGTTTCAATAGGTTCAGATTCTAAACTCCTTTCCTTGACCTTCAGATGATGAGAACATTTAATACACCCCATTCAGTAACATGCAGGTCAGCTTCAGTTACAAGTTAGCCACTGAATACAACTCAATCTACTCTTATCCCAGTGCAGTTTTTCTGTTCCCCCCTCTGATGGGCGGTCCTCATCTCACCAGTTCTTTCCTGTCTTATCTCAGCCCCTCACCATCTGGTCTTTCTTGGTGACCAGCCAAGTTCAGATCAGTTACAGATCCAATAAAGGATTAGCCTCTGAAACCAAAGGATATGGAATCGGCCTCACTCAGAGGCCTAACCCGCAATGGTCAACTACAAGTCCAATAAGTTGAATATCACAGAAGAGATTATAAAATAAAATTAGAATGCATGGTACTGGGCTGTCATTTACTGGTATGGATTGAGAATTGGTTAATGGATAACAATAGAGACGAGAGATTGATGGATCACTTTCAGGTTAAGAGGCTGTGGCTAAAGGAATGGGACAGTGATCGGTGCTAGTGCCCCAGATATTCATAACACAAGATTGGATGAGGACGACAGAAGTTTCCTGATGATACAAGTCTGTGTGAGGAGGATACAGAGAGGTTTCAAGGAGATGTAGACAGATTACATGAATGGGTAAGGAAACGGCAGAAGAAATATAATGTGGAATATTGTAAATTATCCACTTTGGTAGAATAGAAATTTTTTTTAAATGGTGAGAGACTAAAGGGTATTGGTGTTTAGAGTTACCTGGGAGTCCCTGCATATGAATAAATAGAAGTTAACCTACAGGTACACCAAGCAATTAGGAAGGCAAACAGTACATTGGCCTTTTATTGCAACAAGATTTGGATACAAGTGCAAGAGGTGTCTTGCTCCAACTATATGGGGACCTGGTAAGACTACGTCTAGAATATTGCATACAGGTTTGTCCTAGGGAAAGATGTATTGTAATGGAAGGAGTGCAAGGAAGGTTCACCAGATTGATTCCAAGGATGGCACATTAGTCATATGGGGGAGTTTAAGTGGACTGTGCCTAAGCTCTGTTCGGTTTAGAAGGAAAGATAACTGATTTGAAGTGTATAAAGTTCTTATGGGGCTGGACAGTGTAGTTGCAAGAACAATATTTCCCCCGGCTGGGTGTCTTGAACCAGGGGTCACAGCCTCAAGAGAATGGGTCAGTTTTTCAGGATGGAGAACAGAAGAAATTTCTTCTCCAAAAGGATAGTCAATCTTTAGAATTCTCTACTCAAGGGGGCTGTGGTGGCTCAGTTGCTGAGTAAATTCAAAGCAGAGACCGATGGATTTTTAGATATTAAGGAAATCAAAGGAAGTGGTGCTGAGGTAAAACATCCTATTAAAGGGCAGGGCAAGAATGAGGGGTCAAATGGCCTGCTCCTAATTTTATTGATGTTCTTGTACACAGTGGTATCATTGATATCACTTCACATTTTGACAGAAACATATCACTATCTCTGGGTACATGAAATCAGATGCAGAGTTCAACTAAACCGGAACATGTAATCATTGATTCAACAGTACAGTGCAATTCAACTGTCAGTGAATCAACAAAAAATAAACTAGAAGCCTGAACTTCAGGGACAAAAAAAGAGTTCACTTTTTAACACATAAACCCAGTGACCAACTTTCAACATATAACTCATTCCTCAGTATCATTATGCCACATATAAAATTCTTCAATCTCTTGATAAGATCATCCTGTATCTCACTCCCTGGTATCCATTATTCTATATATAATCTGTCCAATCCCTGGATTTGATTCCAGCCTGTATTTCATTCCTGGTATCCGTTATTCCAGATTAGTGTCTTGTAGGAATGATGTGAAATTGAAGCATCACTTGCTCACTCAGGTGGGTGTAAAAAATCCCACAGCACAACTTCGAGGAAGGGCAGGAGAGGAATCTCCATTACTTTGGACAATATTAATCTCTTGCTCAGCTCTTAAAAAAAGATGATTTGATCATTATCACTTGCTATTGGTTACCTCATTTTCTTGTTATAACAGTGGCTACAGTTTATGAAGTAGTTCATTGACTGTAAAGCACATTGGAATGTCCTGAGATCATGAAAACTGCTGCATAAATGCAATCTTCTCCATATTTAAACAACCTGAATAGCTTGATTAGATTCCAGTCTGTTACTCATTCCCAGATGTTCATTATTCTGCACACAAACCCTCCAAGTATGTGATTAGATGCAGCCTGTAATTCATTTCTGGTTAACCATTATTTATGATATAAATCACCAACATCTCTTGACTGTATATCCACTCTGTGTGTTATCCGGACTCAGTGGCAAATTTCCAGCCCTCGAGTCAGAAGCTTGTAGGCTCAAGATCCGCTTCACAACTTGGGCTCATAATCAAAATCAGAAACAGATTTATTATCACTGACTTATAGGAGGTGAAATTTGTTGTTTTGTGGCAGCAAAGGCATAAGAATTACTTTAAATTACAAAATAAATAAATAGTGCAAAAAAAGAATAACGAGTCAGTGTTCATGGACCATTCAGAAATCTGATGGCCGAGGGGAAGAAGCTGCTCCTAAATCGTTGAGTGTGGGTCTTCAGGCTCCTGTACCTCCATAATACCAAAAAAGTGCAGCATGGTCAGAGATGCCTTCTTTGACACAATTCCTTCAAACAAGGGCTTAGCTGCCAGAATGAAAAAAAGCCCAAGCATGTTCGTTTTTGAAGAACAGGCGCTGGTTGCTAGTGCCATGGCACTTAAGCAGCATCACCAAAAACTGGCTAACTTGTCAATTATTTTGTGTCCTGTCAATAGACAGAAGGTGTGTCTAAATTGGCTGTTTTTACTCAATATGATCACTTTTCAAAAGGAATTAATCCACCTCAGGCCATCGCTATATATGAATGCAAGGCTTCTGCATTAATTATCTGACTCTTCAATAAGAATTCAACCTGTAACTCACTTTGGGATATTTATACTTCTCTCTATATAGTATTGAGATTCATCAGATTACTGCTTTACCGTTTTTATGTACGGTACAACAAGTTAGTGCAAATTCACCCAAATAATGATCCATTTAATGCTCTTCAGTGTTTGGGATTCCAACTGGGAATTTACTTTTTAGATCACCATGAAGATTCACATAGGTTAAAACTAGGAAAATGTACCACATTAACAAGACCACCTTCATTCTCACTACTTGAAGATCTGATTGAAGTCAAGCTCAGAACTCCAGTGATGACAGAAAGTGAAATGCGACCACCTACAAACCCAGCATCTTGCTGTGACAAGCTCTACTGCTCCTCTGACCACTCCTTGCAACCACCACATACTACTGTTGTCACTTCAGCTCAACTCAATCCACACCTGACACCTCTTTCAGAGGCATTTAGACAGGCACTTGAACAGGCAGGGAATGGAGGGATACAGGCCATGTGCAGGCAGATGGGATTAGTTTGGTCAGCACAGACATTGTAGGCCAAATGGCCTGTTCCTGTGCTGTACTGTTTTATGTTCTCTTCAGCACATCCAACTTCCCCCTTCCCTACCTTGCTCCATCACCGCACATGAACTCCGTAACTCACTGTCAAAGCTGTCGTGCTGTCCCTTGAGCATCGCCTGCACTGTCCGGCTGGCGTTCCTCACCAGTCCCTCGAACTCGCTGCGACTCCTCTTGGCCAGGTTTTCCTCCATCTCGCTGGTGCAGCAGGTATAGCCCTGTGGGCAGATCCGCAGGTGCTCTCCTGATGAAAAAGAACACAGGCAGCTAAATTAACACCAGGGCTGGTGGTGGGGAAAGCAGGATGCTCTTCCAAATTTCCCAAGATGGCCCACTGAAACTAAAACACATTTCTTTCAGCAGAAAAGGGATAAGGGAAGGTTTACTAAAGGTGATCCAAATTTTGAGGAGCTTTGATAAGAGTAGGAAGGAGTCACTATTCCAACAGGCAAGAGCGTCAGTGGAAAAATAATAGATTTATGGCAATGTGTGAAAATAATCTGGTCGAATGTTGACACTTCTTGGAAGTACTGACGGAGTACTGTGTGTTACAGTAAATAATCAAGGAGTGCATAGATTCTCAGGCGGATATAAAATATCTCATTGCACTCTATAAAAGAGGGACAGGATTCTTCCAGAGCAACAAACAATCTGCTGGAGGAACTCAGCAGGTTGAGCAGCATCTGTAAGGAAAGGAATTGTCGATGCTTTGGGTCAAAACCCTGCATCAGGACTTGCATCGTGGTTTCGACCCGAAATGCTGACAAGTTCCTTTCCCCCAACAGATGCTGCCCGACCCGCTGAGTTCCTCCAGCAGATTGATTGTTGCTCCAGATTCCAGCGTCTGCTGTCGCCAGGATTCTTTCAGTGTTCCACTTAATATTTCTCCATTAACCGACCTCACTGAGGCAGATTATTTGGTCATTGTCACAGGGCTATGAGTGAGAACTTCTAAAGTATTACAATGGCTTTGGGACATCCTGTGATAACTTCTATATACAAGTGTAAATTACACTCTAGGAAACAAGGTTTGTGGACAGGTCAATAATTTGACTTCTTTTGGAGAGAGACTTTAATCATACACATTACACATGTTTGTGCACCTGTGGGTGTCCCTCCTGAGGAGAGAGGCTGGGAGGGTGTTCCCCTGTAGTCAATCACGCCACCAATGTATACTCCTCTGTGAAAGGGTCAAACGAATGTAACTAACAAATATTTAGAAGGGGAAGAACAATCATCAGCCCAGTCGCTCTCACTGGCCATCCAACCATTGGTGACAGGTCCAAGATAGGTTCAAAACTAGCGGAGCTGAAAAAAACCTTTCCGGCACGGTAGCGTAGTGGTTAGCACGATGATATTACAGCGCCAGCGATCGGGGTTCGATTCCCGTCGCTGTAAGGAGTTTGTACGTTCTCCCGTGTCTGCGAGGGTTTCCTCCCACATTCCAAAGACGTACGGGTAGGTTAATTTGGGTTTAAAATGGGCGGTGCGGACTCGTTGGGCCGGAAGGGCCTGTTACCACGCTGTAAATAAAATTTTAAAAAAAATTTAAGACCAGAAGTACAGAAATTGGGACATTATGTTGCAGTTGTACAAGACGTTGGTGAGGCCACACCTGGAGTATTGTGTATAGTTTTGATTACTCTATTATAGGAAAGACATCATTAAGCTGGAAAGAATGTAAAGAAGATTTATGAGAATGTTGCCAGGACTTGAGGGCTTGAGCTATAGGGAGGGAGGTTGGGCCGGCTAAGACTTTATTCCACGGAGCGTAGGACACTGAGGGGTAACCTTGTAGAGGTGTATAAAATCATGAGGGGCATGGATTGGGTGAATGCACACTGTCTTTTTCCCCAGGAAAAGGGAATTAAAAACTAGAGGACATAGGTATAAGGTGACCGGGGAAAGGAACCTGAGGGGCAACTTCTTCACACAGAGGATGGTGTGTATATGGAACAAACTACCACAGAGGAAGTAGTTAAGGCAGATACATTAGCAATATTTAAAAGGCATTTGGACATATACATGGATAGAAAAGGTTCAGAGGATTATGGGCCAAACGTGTACAAATGGGACGAGCATAGATGGGCATATCGGTCGACATGAACAAGATGGACCAAAGGGCCTGTTTCTACGCTGGATTATTCTGACTCTAAGGCCACATTAATCCACCGCACATCAGCCCAAGCACATAACTAACCCGCCTCACCTCCACTGATTGCAATTCCCTATGGGTCTATTCAAGATTCCAAGTCCATTTCCATCAGTTGTTCCTTATTCCAAGTTGTCCTATAACTCTCAATAGCCCTTCCCTGTCAGCAAGCTGATTTGTGACACACTAATGCAAAGACGCTCGAGCCTGTCTCTAGTCTTGCGCCCTCGGCACTGATCGCAAGGGCAGTCGGAAGGGAAGCCACACTGTAGCAATTTGAAGGATGTGCTGGGAGACCGTGTCCACTAAATCCTCAGTCAGCAACCAGGCAGTGGGAAAGTCAGGCACCTGCATTAAGTCCTCCTCATTCATGAGGGATCAGGGCACTGGCAACAACACAAAGGCTGCATTGACAGTGGTCAATCCTTCCACGGATGTAACAATTTCCAGTGAAGTTTCAGCTTGTTTGCTTCAACCTATCAAAACAAGCAGAAACATTCAAGCATTCTGGATGTCAGCTCACACACACTCTCCACACTCCGATCCTGCCCCACACCGACAATTGATACTTCACTACTTGCCAGCACGTATCAAGAGATAATTGGAATCAGTGAGGATCCATGAACCGAAGACTAGTGGTTTCCGGGTGACTGTCAATATCTGGACTGCCAGATATTGAACAGCTTGGTGATTTCCAAACACCGCCCTCTGCAACTGGATCCTTGACTTCCTGACCAACAGACTGCAATCAGTGAGGACAGACAGCAGCACCTCCAGCCTGGTGCCCCACAAGGCTGCGTCCTCAGCCCTCTACTCTACTCCCTATATACTCATGACTGTGTGGCCAGATTCTGCTTTAATGCCATCTGCAAGTTTGCAGATGACATCACTGTAGTGGGCCGTATTTCAAATAATGATGAGTCGGAGTACAGGAAGGAGGTAGAGAGCTTAGTGACATGGTGTCACGATAACAACCTTTCCTTCAATGTCAGCAAAAGAGCTGGTCAATGACTTCAGGAAGAGGGGGCAGTGCACATGCTCCTGTCTACATCAATGGTGCTGAGGTCGAGAGGGTTGAGAGCTTCAAGTTCCTAGGAGTGAACATCACCAATAGCCTGTCCTGGTCCAAGCACACAGACGCTATGGCCAAGAAAGCTCACCAGTGCCTCTATTTCCTCAGGAGCCTTAAGAAGTTTGGCATGTCTCCCTTGGCGCTCACCAACTTTTATCGATGCACTATAGAAAGCATCCCATCTGGATGCATCACAGCTTGGTATGGCAACTGCTCTGCCTGGGACCACAAGAAACTGCAGAGAGTTTTGAACACAGCTCAGCACATCACGGAAACCAGCCTCCCCTCCATGGACTCTGTCTACACTTCTTGCTGTCTCGGTAAAGCAGCCAGCATAATCAAAGATCCCACCTACCCCAGACATTCTCTCTTCTCCCCTTCCCATCAGGCAGAAGATACAAAAGCCTGAAGGCACGTACCACCAGGCTCAAGGACAGCTTCTATCCCACTGTTATAAGACTATTGAATGGTTTCCTAGTACGATAAGATGGACTCTTGACCTCACAATCTACCTCGTTATGACCATGCACCTTATTGTCTACCTGCACTACACTTTCTCTGTAGCTGTGACACTTTACTCTGCATTCTGTAATGTTTTAACTTGTACTAACTCTTGCACTGTGTAATGAATTGATCTGTATGAACAGTGTGCAAGGCAAGTTTTTCACTGTACCTTGGTACAAGTGACAATAATAAACCAATTCCAATTATGAACTGTCTCAATCAACTACTTGACTGCGAATAGCATTACAAGCAGAGCCCACCATCGAGGACATCTTCAAGGAGATGAGGCGGTGCCTCAAGAAGGTGGCATTGATCATTAAGGACCCTCACCATCTGGTACATGCCTCTTCTTGTTACTACCATCAGGGAGGAGGTACAGGAGCCTGAAGGCCCACTCTCAACAATTCAGAAACAGCTCCTTTCCCTCCACCATCAGATTTCTGAATGGTCCATGAACACTACCTTATTATTCCTTTTTTTCGTACTACTTATTTATTTTGTAGTTTATAGTAATTTTATGTCTTTGCACTGTACTGTTGCCACAAAACAACAAATTTCACATCATCTAAGTCAGTGATAAGAAATCTGATTCTGATTCATATTATGTACAGGCACTTCTGTCAGACATTTAAGACCAGGGGACCTGTCTACCTTTAACCTTCTCCTCAGCCAGGCTCCTGAAACAACAGTGGAATTCTGTAAGATAACCTGAAGTGGCAAAGCGGCCTCCCTCCTGCGCCTGACATTCACTTTCAGAGTGCTCTGGGCAACTAAAGGGCAGGTGTTGCTCTACAAATGCCACAATGCCTTTCATGCCAGATGTGATGGCAGAGAGGGGGTAAGCAATCCATTGGAAAAAAATAACAATTGATGATGGCAGCCCTTACTATCCACCCACCTTCCATTTGTCCTCCCCTCTGATAAGGATTAGTTGAACTTGCAAATAAAGTTAATAGTATTGGGTTACATGTGCTGAGATACAGTGAAAATCATTTGTTTGCGTGTCATCCAGGCAGATCATGCCATGCGCAAGTACATTGAGGTAGTAAAAGAAAAAAGAATGCAGAATATAGTGTAGCAACTACAGAGAAAGAGCAGCGCAGGTAAACAAATAAAGTGCAAGGGCCACAACAAAGTAGATTGGGAGATCAAGAGCTCATCTTTAGTGTATGAGAAATCTGTTCAAGAGTTTGATTACAGCAGGATAGAAACTGTCCTTCAGTCTGGTGGTATGTGCTTTCTTTTTTTTCAAACTTTTTATTAGTTTTCAAATTAATACAGATTAATATATAACATCAATGTTTGTACATGTAAGACAAAGAGATCAGGAGAACAATCATAGCATAGATAATCATAAAGAACAATAAAATATTAAAAAAATCTGTAGATCCCTCGATCTCTTAGTAAATGAATATAATATGAAAGAAAGAAAAAGATTTCTTATATATATATAAAAGAAAAGAAAGAGAAAAAAAATCCTCAAATCAATAAGAAAAATTATAAACAATATATCAAACCAAACTAAACAGAAAAATTTCAAAAAGAAGAAAAAAAAGAAGAAAAAAAGACTGGACTAAAATTTCTCAGTAGAAGCAGAGCAATATTATGTCGTCAACTCCATTCCTCTAAATTGGAGAATTATTGAAAGGGGATCTATATCATGTGAAAATATTGAATAAATGGACTCCAAATATCTTCAAATTTAAGCGAAGGATCAACAGTACCACTCCTAATTTTTTCCAAGTTTAAACATGATATAGTTTGAGAGAACCATTGAAAAGTAGTAGGGGGTATTGGATCCTTCCATTTAAGCAAAATGGATAGTTTGGCCATCAATGTGACAAAGGCAATCATACGGTAAGCAGAAGCAGATAAATAGCCAGACTCTATCCTTGGTAATCCAAAAATTGCAGTGATAGGGTGAGGTTGTAAATCAATATTCAATACAACTGAGATAATATTAAAAATGTCTTTCCAATATTTTTCCAAAGGAGGACAGGACCAAAACATATGTGTCAAAGAAGCCACATTCGATTTACATCTGTCACATATTGGATTTATTTGGTGATAAAAACGGGCTAACTTATCTTTTAACATATGGGTCCTGTGAACTACCTTAAACTGTATCAAAGAGTGTCAGGCACACATTGAAGATGTATTAACTAAATGAAGAATTTTCTTCCATGTCTCTGTAGGTAAAGATGTCTGAAGTTCACTTTCCCATTCATTCTTAATTTTGTCCAGTGATTCTGGACGTATTTTCATAATTAAATCATAGATTATTGCTATCAAGCCCTTCTGATAAGGATTAAGACCTAAAATGTTTTCCGTAATTTCAGTTTTGTAAGGTGTCAGAAAAGAGAGTATAGTAGCTTTTTAAAAATTTCTAATCTGCAAATATCGAAAAAAGTGTGATCTAGACAAATTGTATTTGTTAGACAGTTGTTCAAAAGATGAAAAACAGCTATCAATGAATAAATCACGAAAACATACTATTCCCCTCCTTTTCCATATGGAAAAAGCTGAGTCAACTCTGGATGGATGAAAGATACGTGCTTTCAAGCAGAACAGAGGACTTGCTCTTTAGAAAAGCTAACTAACAAGCTAGATAATCAGAAAGATTACTGGTTACCGCACCAGCAGTTAACTAACATCTTTCACATATTTACAAACACTGCTTCTGACACAGCTGGAGTACTATGTTCAGCTTTGGGAACCATATTTTTGGAAAGATGTGAAGGTTTCATAGAGAGGGTGTAGAAGAGATTAACTAAAATGATTCCAGGGATGAGTGGGTAGAGAGGCTGCCATGTTCTCCTTGGAACAGAGGAGGCTTGCGAGGATATCTGATGGAGGTATTTAAAATCATGAAGGTTATAGACATAAACATCTATTGGGGGAGGTGTCAAGAACTAAGAGAGAAAGGTAATTGGCAATAAAAGCAAAAATAACATGAGGACTTTTTCAACATTCGGATCTGGAATGCATTGCTGGGGTAGTAGTTGGAGGTAGATTCAACTGTAGCATTCAAAAGGGAGCTGGATAAGTTTTGGAAGAGCAGAACAATGTGAATCCATAAAGCCGGTACAGACATGTGAATGGCCTTCCGGTGCTACAACCTTTCTATGCTTCTGTAATGTTACAAGTGACAGCACTGGAAAGAAGTGTAACTGGTTACACTTGACCCACTGTAAAAACCTCTATTTCTCCATTTACAACACCCTTCGGACTTCATTGGAGAGAACAGAGGTCGACGGGGTCTCAATGCCAATATCGGGGAAGAGAGCACCATACAGTACTCCGTGTGGTGGCCACCATGATACAAAGCAACCACCTCATACCGTCTGAGACCATCACATCCATCAACATTACATGACAATCAAGAGGTACAGCAAAACTCTGATATTATGGCATCTGATTATCCAGAAATCCTGCAGGCCCACCAGCTGGCTCACTCATTAGTCCCCAGTGTGAATCAGGAGTCCAGAATGTAAGTGGGCTACGCACGCAGAGCTGGGGTCTTCAGTGTGGCTGGGGCATGCGGCCAGAGCTGGGGCTAGGATCCGTAACATGTTACACTATGTAACGTGTAAAAAATGTGAAATAAAAGTGTTTGGATATTAACAGGAGTAACATCCAATAGTCCAGAAGAGCAGATCGCCAGAGTTTCATTGTAGTCCCCATTAAAGATTGAAGCCTATTCCTCATATCAGCTCCCACTCAATTAGAGCACTCTTACATCTGAGTCAGTAGTAGGTGAATTCAAGACTAACTACAGAGGCATGGACACATACTCCAAGCTGTTAATCCAGTGTAGTTAGGTACTGTTGCAAAGAAATGCTGAAAATATTTATTCCTATCAGTAAAGAGTTGAGCTACTCATTGTTTCACTGTTGATCATGGGTGTTTGCTATCGGTGCAGATTGCCATGTTTATAATTGTCACCACTCTGCATGAAGACAGAGCCATACAGCACGGAAACAGGCCCTTCAGTCCACTATCCATGCTGACCATCAACCACCCATTTCCACTAATCTCATTTTATTCCCCCACTTTCCCCTCGACTCCCCCCAGTATCTACCAGTCACCTACACACAAGGGACAATTTACAATGGCCAATTAACCGACCAACCCGCAACTTCAGGATGTGGGAAGAAACTGGAGTAAATGGGGGAATTGCATGCGGCCACAGGGAGAATGAGCAAACTCCACACAGACAGCACTGGAGGTCAGGATGGAACCTGGGTTGCTGGGGCTGCACTACCAGCTACACCACTGCGGTGCCGATAAAAGTGTTCAGAAGTTACCAGCATTTCCCATTTGCAAAGATTACAAAAACTGTCTGTCAGATACTTCGGGATGAAAGGTACTCTGAAAGCGCAAGGCTTCTCTTTTATCTTTGAAATTGGAGAATAAAGTATTTTCTACAGCTTGTGCCGTGTCAGGACTTGCCACAATGTGAAATGTTAAATGGTCTGAGATGGAGGAGGGTGCAGGGGGAGGAGAGATGCTGGAATGTTTATTTTTGGGTAACAGTAACTGGGTTTCTTCTCTGCCCTGCCTTCCTCAGACAAATTACACATTCTTTGCACAAGGCACGTCTGTGTGAACTTGATATGATTCAGACACTGGCCATGAGTTCCCAGTGGCAGCTATAACAGATTTGCCACTCAGGCTTTTGTCCTGCACATCAGCCGCAGCTGGTGACGGGAGCGGGGCTGTGGTGAGTGGCGCTCTCGCACTGCAATGGGCTCCAGTGTTTGTGAGCGGCCTGCGTTTCCCACTCGCAAAGGTTAAGCATGAATGGCGAGTGCGTCAAATAACAAGGCGTGAACTCACAGAGGTTAGTGTGCTATCTAAAAAGAGGGGAGTGACATTTCCAGAGTCTATTTTTAAAATGCTGGCAAGGGTTATTATTATCACAACCAACCTTTTCTTTCCATTTTGCTGCTGATTTATTTTTGTTAAATTATAGCTTTGAATGTTGAGTTTCGCTGACAGCACCAGTTGAATTTTTGCAGTGACTCAGTGAACTTGGCATATGTAAAAAGGGAATGTAACGAGCCTTGATAAAGGTTCTCATTAACCTGGTGCTGAGCGATTGACTCACTGGCAGTCACAACCATTACACCAGCACAATTAATGTCAGCATGCAATTCCTCGAATGAGGTCATCACTGCAATCAGTAAAACTCCAGTTACCCGGCACGTTCGAGATTTTGGTGGTGCCAGATTGGCAGATTATTTGAACTATTGGATATTATTCCTATTAACACCTCAGCATGCTTTAATTTACTTTTTTTTAGATGTTACATGGTATTATAATAAATTTTCCAGTGAGTTAAATGGAGTATGGGAACAGGGGCCCTGGTGAATGGAAAGAGTGGGTGGGAATGGGGCTCCTGAAGGGTTGGGGATCCAGGGATCTGGTGAGCGAAAGGAAGCAGATTGCAGCAGATAGAACCTGCTGAGTCAGATTCCCAAACCATCAGGATTTCTGCATCGTCACATAGCGGACTATTGGAGTTTTACTGTAGAACATAGAACAGTTCAGCACAGGAAGAGGCCCTTAAGCCCACAATGTTGGGCCGAACTAATTAAGCTAATAATGCCTAATTAAATCAATCCCTTCTGCCTGCACATGGCCCATATCCCTCCATTCTCTGCACATTCATGTGCCTATCTAAGACCATCTTAAACACCTCTATCATATCCGCCTCCACTACCACCCCTGTCAGCACATTCCGGGCACCCATCACCCTGTGTAAAAAACTTGCCCCACACGTCTCCTTTGAACTTTCTGCCTCTCACCTTAAATACATGCCATCAAGTATTAGACATTTCGATCCTGGGTAAAAGATCTATGCCTTTCATAATCTTATAAACTCCTATCTCCCTCCGGTCTCCCCTCAGCTTCCTCTACTCCAGAGAATACGATCTTAGTTTGTCCAACCTCTCCTTATAGTACATGCCCTCTAATCCAGGTCTGCCTACACTGCACTTGCTCTGTATCTGTAACACTATATTCTGCATTCTGTTATTGCTTTTCCCTTGTACTACCTCAATGTACTGATGTGGTGAAATGATCTGTATGGATCGCTTGCAAAACTAAGTTTTTCACTGTACCTCAGTACATGTGACAATAATAAACCAATATATGAGTTGCCAAACCATGCACAGAAAGATCCCACAAGCAGCAATGTGAGATTGATCAGCTAATCTGTTTGTTCAGCCATGTTTTTTGACAGACAAGTTGCCAAGAATGTTGGAAAGAACAACCCTGCTCCTCTGTGCATTGTCTCCGATACATCTGCTCTCTCAGGTGAATGTAAAAATAAATCTCATATCACTGTTTGGAAAAGGAAAAGGGAAGATCTCCACAGCATCCCTTGAAAATATTTATCTCCCAATCGTCATCAATGAAAAAGATTACTCAGTCAGTATCACATTGCTGTTTGTGGGAGTCACTGTTGGCAAATTGTCCAATGTGCATCCTACATTACAACACTATGTCAGTCACTGTCAACTGCTTTAGAATATCCTACAGTCACAGAAAATGCAAGAGGAATTAAAACTTCTCTTTCATTGGTGTCATCTTGCATTGCAATTTGCTTCATGTTCTTTTTAGCTTTTTTTTACAGTGGCTGACATCCTGCATGA